>NC_135257.1:1664453-1997344 GCF_964204865.1 Styela clava
TTTCGGGGACTACTTGGGGATCTGCTATAGGTCCGCTGCTCACACTATATAGGACACTCATTCGTTCATTGATTAAATACTGTTTAGACGCATATTATTTGCACCAAGAACATGGCTCGTTCCGATCATGAAAATTCAAAACTCGTAACTAAGGATATGTTGTGGCTCAATGTATGTCAAGTGTCAGCATCAAACCATTGCAAGCGGAGGAATACCTTACTTTTAAATGTTATCTATTATCATCCGACCTACAGCATAACGGATCATTATGCTCATGATAATACTACTCCTTGAAATGAGCATGTGGATACACTAGCAAAGAGAGATATTACTTTTCTAGACTCTGTTTGTAAAGACCAGCGTTTCCAAACTGTGTTCCGCGAGCGTCTTCCGAGTGTTCCGTGGGAAAGGGATCAAAATTACGACTAAATTGGTCGCCATGGCGATCTCGGCATTGTGAAGTTGTCGACCAACTAGCGTTCAATATCGCGTCACCGTCGACCTAAAGAAAACTAACTTTTTGAGGGAAGTGGCATTTTCGTTAACCGTCAGCAGAGAAAGGTAAAATGAATTTATTAATTCATTAACACAGCATTTAAAATAAAAAAACAATATAATAAATGCAATATGTAAAATATTCAATTATTGGATACGTTTAGTGGACATAACGATCGTTTCAAAATTTTGTTGTTATTGTTATTTGTCTCCATCATTTAAAAAAAATCGCTTTTCTCTTCGAATACTGGACCAATTGCTTTGAAATTTTCAGTGGTTAAAGATAAAATTTTTCTCCAGAAGGCTATTACTTCTATTTATTTCTAAATTTCGCATGAAATCAGATATTTCGTCTAAAATTTCGCTGTATTATTTTATCCATGGGAACACTGGCTGTCCGGTTTGATTCTGTAAATTATTTCTACGCGAAACTCGGGAATTTTTTGTGGGTACCGGTGGCGTCAAAGGTGAATACTGCTTCGCTCTGGTTAACGTGTCCATATATTTGAGCACAGCTCTCTTGTATTTAAGTTCTGTTCGTTTTCGCGGCGCATTTGGCAACTCACCACCCCTTCGGGAATCGCTGCACTACACCATTTTTGTGTGTGTGTGCTGGTGGCCGGGCACATGATATTTCTCATGTTTTAAACTTTTTTAAAGGTTTTGCTCGCTCTACAAAATTCTCCATTTATGTTTTGTGTGTACAATGAGCATACTGTATATACATGTGTATTATGGAGTCTTCAAAATAAAATCTTATCTTTCGTTTGTTAACAATCCGTTATCCATTTGAGCTCTTTTTGTCCTTTCATGACATAATGGTTATAAAGAAACATACAATACAATTTATTTCGGCATTCTGAAAACACAAAACTGGATAAAACGAACGAAACATAACAGAAGTGCCCGGAAAACGAGCAGAGCAAAAGTTATGAATAAAGTTTATAACGCGCAATGCACGTGCTCGTTTACCAAAATTAACCCAAATAATATATTTATAAATAATAAAAAGACTCGATGAGCAAAAATAAAAGTGAGCTCAAAATAAACAAACTCGAGAACACGCATACATGTAGATACCAGAATTTGAAGGCAGTCCAATTATTGCACATAAAAACCAACAATTAAAGTTTCCATAGATTTCAGGTGAACCGGGGACATTTTTTGCATTAAATAGAATTATGTATTGGTTTACTACTGTCACAGGATTATTCATTGTTCTGACCATTTTTTCGTATTTCGCTTGAGAACCCCAACATTTGTAGTCTGTTAAAGCAGATCAGTGGTCCACCATTCTTATTTTTGTCCATAATTGTAACAATTCGGCTCCACCCAGTTACCTTACCGGTACTGTTATGAAATCGGATTCACTGGAGAGAGAGAGATTTATTTTTTCGTCAACCAAAAATAACAATCATCGTAATAGTAACAAGAGAGCTACGCCCAAATATATGGACACGTCTGTTCGCAGTACAGTACGGTGTACCGTACCGTCAGATCACAGTCTACAAATATATTCATACCAAGCGAAGCAGTACAGTAGGAAACAAAATGGCGTCCGATGCAGAACGTCTAATGACGTCATACAAACAAAAACAAATCTCACAGGGCTAACAGAAATATTTAAAATGAATAAAAGTAATAGCCTTCTGGGGAAAATTTTTATCTTCAACCACTGAAAATTTCAAAGCAATTGGTCCAGTATTCGAAGAGAAAAGCGGTTTTTTAATATTTCCACTAGGTGTGTTATTCTGTGTCAAATAACAACAAGAGAGCAATGCTCAAATATATGGACACGAAAACTATTTGCAATAATTGCATCACGCTGTTCTATTGGAAAGATTGTAATGCTTCTCCCATACAGCCATACCAGACTTGGAATGGTACCTTACCGGTAACCAGACAAGAGGCAGTGGTTCGCAATATGGTTAAGCCGTTCTATAGGCTTTCCTCTCCATCGGGATAATTATGTAAATCTTATCCTTTTTGTAAAGTCTCTTCCTCTGCATATTTCTGTATTTACTGATTTATGTACACTAACCTGCTGCACATGTTGAAATTTTTGTGAAGTTTCTTCCTCTGCATACGGTACCATACGTATTTATGCAAATGTTGTTTCCAAAAAAATGTAACGAAACAGCGAAAAATTAGAAAGGCATAGCAGCTGTGCAGACATGCTGGCTCATTACAAAAACTTAATTTCAATGCAGGCACACACTCTAAACAAATATAATTAATGCAACTAGTACAGTAATACTGTACTAGTCTACCGATATCGTACCTGTACAGCTGTACCGGTACGTACCGTAACGGACTACGGTACCGGTATTGGTAAGACGGTACGTAAACCTGTAAACGGTACCGGTACGTGCCGTACAGGCCACAGGGACTGTCATAGCTTTCCCAGCTATCGTACCGGTACCGGTATCACTTTCGCTTAACACGGGAACCACAGTCTACAAATACTGAAATATATGGAAAGTGAACATTGATTGATTGAACACCGAGCGAAACAGTATCGGTAGTTTAACTTAACCTCAAAAACCTTTCGAGTTTATTGAAATCGCAAACCGTTGCATTGCTGCATTGCGGGTACCGGTAACCCCAAACATCTCGATTCCCCATAAACAACTCTTAGCGGAGCAAGAATTACGATCGCTTCTCAGTTGATATGCCTTCGCGCAATCGCCACAAGGTGTCACTATTTTTTATTCTGATCACTTCTTTGAACACAAAAAACGAATCTCTCGAAGTCCACAGGAAATTTTAAAATAAATAAAAGTAATAGCCTTCTGGAGAAAAATTTTATCTTCAACCACTGAAAATTTCAAAGCAATTGGTCCAGTATTCGAAGAGAAAAGCGACTTTTTAAAAACGTGTCAAAGAACAAGAACAACAACAACAACATAATATTGAAACGATCGTTATGTCCACTTCGTGTCCAACAAGAACAAGAGAGCAATGCTCAAATATATGGACACGCAGAACAATTCCTCAAAAGTCATATGCGGTGACCAACGACTAACATACCGGCGGTGACTTACCAGTACCTGTATCGGGGTACCGTGACGGTACAGGGACTGTCATAGATATTTTAGGTCCTGTGACAATTGAAACATCAGTTGAAATATCTCGTGATATGAGTCAATTATGTACCGTATTATCGGATCAGGTACCGAACCACAGTCAAACATTTCACATAAAAACGTTACTAAATAACATGCGTCAACTTAACACCAGCCGAATCGGGGTACAATTTTTGGTACAGTGACTGTCATAGCCGTTTAGGGCTGATGGACAATTCGACTACACTGACAACTCACCAGGCCTAGGGTGGTGTAGCCAGTCTGCGGACAATTTCATTCAAACCGCTATAAAACAAAAACCAATATATCTAACCCGTTAATTTTTTCACCGTGGGTGCATTGGCGGCATTTATTCTACACGCTAAACCTCGTATTAACTTTCTACGACAAAGGGTTAAAGCTATACAAATCCCCAAAGTACGGCACTCGAAAGACGTATTTGCGACCGAACGACCAGTGTGCGACCACGGATTTCCCTTGATCATCGTTTCTGCTGCGTCGGGACTATCGCATACGCAGCCATACAGCAATCAAACAGACAAAACACGGTGGTCGCAAATTGGTTGACAATTGTTGGTCTTGTGACAGCGTGAAAACATTGGACTTCTAATTGCATTTCTGACCGTCATATATTTCAAGAACACGGTTATTTCGAACAAACCTCGTTAAATTATAAACAAAGCACCACATCACAGCAATCAAACAGACGAAAACACGGTGGCCGCAAATTGGTTGACAAAGATATTATCGACGTATCGGAAATGCACACCCCCTATTCCCCCTCCTTCAAATGTAGAAACGCGAAACTTTCAAATATGGTTAAAAGAAACACAACTCTACCCACCTGCCAAGTTTCATCTTTTTATTTCTTATATTCGTATGGATTTTGACAGCTACGAGTTAGTTCAGTGTCACCGCGCTGTGTTACGGTACCAGAACTTCTCTATCTTTAGAAGGTCCTGTCTTGTGACAGCGTGAATTGAAATTGCAAGATGATCCGTTGGACACAAAATGGCGTCCGATATTTGCAGAACGTTTAGTGACGTCATAGCAAACAAAAACAAATCTTACAGAGCTAACAGAAATATTTGAAATAAATAAAAGTAATAGCCTTCTGGAGAAAAATTTCATCTTCAACCACTGAAAATTTCAAAGCAATTAGTCCAGTAATCAAAGAGAAAAGCGACTTTTTAAGAACGTGTCAAAGAACAAGAATAAGAACAAGAACAACAACAACATAATATTGAAACGATTGTTATGTCCACTACGTGTCCAACAACATAATATTGAAATGATCGTTATGTCCACTACGTGTTCAAAAATAATAATAAGTAATAAATTAGTTTGATATAGACAGGAGGGAATGATACGACCAGACGGTCATCAAAGTCAACTCCCCCCTTCAATCTATTATGTTTATGATCCACAGTTTCAGACGGTATGTTAGTCGTTGGTTTCAGATGACTAAATATTGGGGAGGAACATTCTAGAATTTAAAATTATATTCTCAAAATGGAAGAATAAAATTAGAGTGGGGAATGCTAGAGTAAATCATTTTTATTTGTGTATGTGGAGCGGGATTTCAAAATCTGAAGAGATTCCAAAGGTTACTGAATGAATTTAAATAATTTATACGCATTTGTGATGAATTAGCAGAAATGCTTCATTTCATGGCATAGGTACGCATTGAAGATGTAACGAACATGATCTGCTTTGATTTGTCTAGTTAAGAGGGAAAGAAATAGTTATTCGGGCAATGTCATCAAATTTGACAAGAATAGGGCCTAACAAGCATTATTTTGGCATAATATTTTTTGCTTGCAGAGAGGTGTCAAAGTAATATATAAGAAGACAAGTGAATGATTAATAAAAATGTAAATAATTATAATAGTATGAGTTGATGTAACAGCAAAATATAATTCAGTATCGTAATTTCATTATCACAAAATATGAATATAAAAAGCATCATTGGCGAGTTGTACATAAATAGGAGGAGAATGATTTCTAGGGAATAGTACTAGATTAGTATATCAAGTTAAAAGGGTCTCGAATGTAGAGCAATTCAACCTAAACACAACAGGCATTTAACATTGACAGTTGTGTTTGAGGATTTATTTTAATGTTAAATGATTGAAATATAATTTTGTTTTATGATTGAGTGAATAGTTGATTTTAATGGACAATATGATTTAACAAGCCACTGTCTACAGATGCGAAAAATTTTCACATTTTAACAGGATGTACTATTGAGTTGGTAGTAGGCTACTCCACAACTATAATGATGGATTATGAGACCAGGAGGAAATTATTCAATGATGCCTAGAACCACAGTAGGCCCGAACGAGTTGTATAATATATACAGGAAGTACTCAAGACATGTATGCTCAAAAGAAGAGTATAAGCTGCAATATACTATACATAATATATATATTTAATATACCTAGGATCCGTTCGATCAAATACGAAAATATAATATAATAGACATACAATTTGTAATAATGAATTTCAATTTGAATGACAGAAGTACAATGTTAGGTGACACCACTAATTATATACACTTGGAATAATACAAAGTTTAAATGATCTCTACTATACAAAATATCATGTTCCAGAATCTGAATTGTTGTGAGAGATTTTTCATTATTGTTCAGCCTCCTATCAGTTTTTATAATTCATATTATAAGTTTTAGTCCAAAAAAGCATCTCTTATTCCAGTACTCTATAATCTAATACTGGTACCACGTCGGCGGCGCACCCGACGGCGGTCAGTAACAACTGAGTGAGCTCTCGACAATTTTGGTCGGCACGCGCAAGAATTTTGCCAGTAAATTTAGCCGATTTTGGCACGCTAACCGAAAGAGGTACCGTGGTATAGACTATAGACATTGGAGAAAATGAAGCTAAATATTTGTTGTATGATGTTAGACATCGCAAATGGAAAACTTAATATATACAAAGTGCATACGCAAATCATAATAAGATGTTTCACCCATAACTACCCGTAATTCAATATTCGAACTTACTTCGGAAGTACGAAATAATGTTGTTTCTCTTACAAACAGAACGATGGATTCGAACGTGCGGAGCAACGCATGGTAATCAGAGGTGAGGAGGCGAGCGTATTTCTAACGCCTAGCACAATGCGCCGCACCGCCGAGACAAAATAAAGCTTCCAGGAAGACAAAACTAGATAGCGATCAGAAACCGCCGACCTATCGATCTGCGGTTTTGATTCCTTCGCTCGGACTCAATATCGACACCGCATTTCCCATCACTAATTAATTAATAACTCGCTAATTATACGACATTCATCCAAAATCAATAGGCTTCTGGTCCGAAATATGATGGATGCACATGCAAAATTTGGAGCAGATTCAACCTCGCTTTCGTGAGATATCGCGTAACATACGAAAGTGAAACAAACAAACAGACAAATACCTATCAAAATACCTACCGATCGAGATCGATTAGTAATGATCATTGGGTTATTTGATTCATACTCAAATTTCCGAAACAACATCTAAAAACTAACAAATAGCATGCAAAATGCCCAAATGAGGTGATGTTTACATCAATGCCTGAAAATCTATGTGAGTGACAAAAGTGTCTGAGTGGCTGCTAAATCGTCATTGTTACGTCACTCTTTGCATCTTGCTGATTAGCCATTTAATACCAACATATGAATGCTCTCGAATCATTTTTCACGGGATGATGAATAGACGCGAGTCGCGACCTGCCTACCAAACGACTCCTATCACACACATGCACACTTATCCAGCGGGAGTCGATTGCGACATGAGGGGTTATGCAAAATTTCTATTTGCGGTATCACATTTGGAAAATCCCCATTTATAGCAGACAATTTTTGAACTTGCACTCTAAACGAACGGACTGAGATATATGAAACTGCGCGCTTGGATAGCTTGAATAACTTTGGCAGCGGTCAGCGAAGTAGGTACCGTACCGTAGTCTCAATATTCAGTACCGTTATACGGTACAACAGGTAGCCTACCGTACCGGTACCGGTACTGCCACTTCTTTTGGCAAACCTTCAAACTTAAATTCTGCACGCTTTTACTTAAAGTAATGTCTTTATTGACTTGTATTCATCAACTATTTTACCGTCTGTTATGCCGATTAGTGAATATGGCGTCGAAATAGACTTATACCGGTATATCATCTTTAGATATCACAGTATCAGGGGCTGCTTGCACCTTGCACGTTCTGACGTTGGACCTAGCTTTGATGTGAGCCAAAGACTGAAAGATGCTAATTGTATTTTCTTCAATTACGGCTTCAACTACTGATGTAAAACACTGCTGCACTGAATACTGGAATAGAGTGTAAGTACACGGCTGTACTATCGAAGCACAAGCATGTTCAGATGTTGGCTGTAGGCTATTACTAAAAATAGATCAATACTAGGCAATGGTTGTCATACATTACCTATTTATAGGGTTAACGGTACCATATTTTTTTGACTTAAAAGCGTGCTGCCTCCAAAGACACGAGCCCTTAGCTGTGATCCTATAACTTTACAGTTTCTGATTTTACAACATAGGCCTACATTCAAAGCCATCCCGGCTGTCTTCATTGACCATATTCTGATATTGTCATTGAGAGTTCATGCGCATATTCTCTGTCTAAATATCGAGTTCAGTTCGAAAAATAAAAAGGAATAGATGCTAACGATACAAATGATCCGAATTTTTTATGTACAGCAAAAGGAATGAAGAATGATGAAATAGTCTGCCGTTTTCAAGCATTGAGAATTCACCTATTCGCCCAAGCATGCTTTTCTATAGATAACACCTTCAAAATGACGTTGTTCAATGTTACATTCACGTGACAGCGTGAACGTCTGAACAGGACCAATTAGAATTGATTTTACATGTGATACGTTCGCTAACAATGTTAGCAGGAAACAACAAAACAAACAAAATAACGCATTCATCTTCAGTAAGTAGCCTAAGCAACGTTGCGCTACACAGCAACAACAGTAACGAGAACATGTTCGTGTATTATGCGGGATGGCTGAAGGCCAGAGCGGGACTTTTGACTGACTTGTCGGGACAAGACGCTAAAAAGCGGGACTGTCCTGCCTACCTATTTAATTAAATTTCAGCTTGTCTTTCTCTATTTACAGATTTAGGTATATTGAGTAGGTTTTTGATCTAAGTACCAGTACAGCAGTATGGAAAATGAAGTGGATCCAACATATCGATGGGAAGGAGATTATGAAAAAACTTGGGAAGCTCTAAAAGAAGATGAAAGCGGTTCTCTACAAGCAAGTATTGAGGAAGAAATAAACAAAGCTAAGAGGAAGCGCTTAGCAACAAGAAAAGTGAATGTGCGTCTTGGAATGATGAGACATCTATATATTGTGTTAGACATGTCTGCTGCCATGAATGACCAAGACTTGAAACCAAATCGTGCAATCGCCTCATTGAAGATGCTCGAAATATTTGTTGAGGAGTATTTTGACCAAAATCCCATTGGTCAGTTGGGTATAGTAATCTCAAGTGATAAACGGGCCAAATCAGTGACTGCTATGTCAGGTACATCACACAAACATTTGGAGGCAATTCGAAAAATGAAAGATGGCATTATAAAAGACAATGGAAAAAATTTAGTTGGAGAGCCCTCTCTTCAAAATTCATTAGAAATGTGTGAAAGAACATTGCGACAAATGCCGAGCCATGCCAGTCGTGACGTATTGATAATTTTAGGGAGTTTGACAACATGTGATCCTGGTTCAATGTACGATACAATTGAAGGAATGAAAAAGCAAAGCATCCGATGCAGTGTCGTGGGACTCTCCGCTGAAATTCATATATGCTCAAAACTAGCAAGAGACACTGGTGGAGTTTATGGCGTCGTTCTGGATGAGAGTCACTTTCTTGATCTCCTAAGAGATCATATTCCTCCCCCTCCATCTAGCTCTAGAGTAGAGTCGTCTTTAATAAAGATGGGGTTCCCTCAGCATATACCATCTGGCCAAACAGAAAAGATTTCAATGTGCATGTCTTCCAAAAAATTTTCTATTGGTGGGTATTATTGTCCTCAATGTCAAGCAAAATATTCGGAGCTTCCAGTAGAATGTGTTATTTGTAATTTAACGCTCGTTTCTGCCCCACATTTGGCTAGGTCTTATCATCACCTTTTTCCTTTACCAGAGTATAATGAGCAAACTTATGACAATCGTAATACTGAAAAATTTGCCCCTACTTGCTTTTCTTGTTTACTTTCTTTTAATCAAAACCCGAGTGCTGCCACTATTCATTCCTGCAATCGATGTAAAGAGAGCTTTTGCATAGACTGCAATTTATTTATTCATGAGAGTTTACATTGCTGCCCAGGATGTGTAAATTATCGTCGTGAACTTGACTTAACAATTAATAGTTTGTGAAATATTCTGCCTTTCTTCTGTGATTAAAGTTTATAATGTAGTGTATAATGGATGACTCAAATGATTTCTGTGCAGAGTTAAATAGACGGACAAAATCAATTCATGATAAATCTGATAAAGCTACTCGGATCAAGCTTGCTGTAGCTTTAACGGATGTAACAATTTATACTCAAGTTTTGGGAGATTTCTATTACGTTTTCAAAACAATTGAAGAACTTATTTCAGAGAATGCACATTCAGTCAATATTTCAGCACTTTGGCTGCCTAAGTTATGCAGAAGAAAAAAAATTGAGCAAGATTTGGCCTATTATCTGGGCTTGGGTTGGAAAGATATCACAAAACCTTCACCGGCTGCACAACAATATGTTTCACACCTAGAAGAAATTTGTGGAGAGAATCCAGACATTTTAATTGCTTATGTGCACACCATGTACTTGGGTGAGTGACATTTTGCATCTGGAACAGTGATTCCCAACCCTTTATGGCTCATGGCCCCCCTGTTTATCATTCCAGTGGTATTTCTAGTGTTATAATTAGTAGTAGATTCCAAATCCCATTATGTTCAAACAATTGAAAACACTCTGTGAAATAATCTTATTACGCAATGGAACTAGGAAGAATAGGGGGTTTCCTTGTGAATGTGTAATTAACTCTGTGCCTAGCATTGTGGCCCCCTCGCGAGGGGGACCCAAGCCCCTGGATATAGAATGTGATCAGGATAGATGGTTTTTTCATTACATTTTGAATATATTCAGAGTTGGGTCATAATAAATAAACGACACAAAGTTAACGACACATTGCAGGACAGTCGAGATACACAACGATTCAATTAGTTTTCATTTTTTCCAGTCTACAGAAGAAATTAAATAAAGCTTTTATGGTCATGGAGTGGGATTTCAATTGCTCTTAATAGTATTTTACAAATTCTGAAATAATTATTTATAAATAGATTTAAAATAACTTTCCTGATGTCATATAGCTAGAAAATTCAGTCAAATGTTCAATGACCTTATTTTTTTGCAGCCCTTCTGGCTGGTGGTTACATATTACGGAAGATTATAAGACGAACTCTGGGATTATCTACAGATGATGGATTGATGATCTTTCATTTTTCCGAAGGGTCTAGAATAGAACTGAAAAATCATATAAAAAATGCAATAAATAGAATGGACCTGGATGTTGACTTGAAAGAACAGATTGTGCAGGAAAAGATTAAAATATTTGAAATGAACAATGAAATCATCGCCAACGTGCAACCCAAGCTCAGTTCCTACAGCAGGTTATTGAAATTTTTACTGGTTATTTTAGTATTCATCGTTGCTATCATCTTTTTTTGCTTGGTGCCAAACTAGATTGTGATGTAACTGAATTGACAAAAATACAATAGAAAGTTATACAAACCTGCCATGATATTTTTGACAGAGTTTCAATGACAACACTTGTGACAGGGTGATTCGAAACTACTGCTTACCCACATTAGCCTAGGATATTTTCACTACTGTAATGTTATTAGGTTTTCTTGTATAATTGCTTGCTACAATACTGAATGATTGCTTAATTTTTATGAAAGTTTACATGCATCAATACAAATATAGGTAATCTTGTACTGATGTCATCACCCCTTGTACAGAAAGGTGAATAAGAAGCCTATCTATTGACAAACTGCAATTATGCAAACAATTTACTAATAACAATAAATTTACATTGTGAACGTGGTTGGTTAAGAAGTGACAACAAGCTGTTACACAAGCAGATATGATAGCAAAGGATGATCTGTCAAAGAGATTTTTTAGAAAATTTATTTTGTTTAGCGCGTTGTGAAGATTAATTGATCCATCCAACAAGTGCATTGGACTGGAGAACCATTCAAATACATGTCATGCTAATTTGCTTTAGACTAGGAATTAGTATAACAAGTATCGCAATATCACAATTCCATGTAATCCATTACAAAATCGGCTCTTTCAGTTGGATGATATTCATTCTCTTGCTTATTAGTTTGTGGCGTAAAAAAAGAATGGTGTGATAACAAACTGGGTGTATTATTAAAATCTTCATCTGCGCGATTTGCACAGTTCTGATCATCAGTCGCCATGTACTTTATTTCATCTGTAGAGTTCGAACCAATCTTAGATGAAGTGTTTTGAGTTTCTTCAGTCTCCTTCATTGCATTTAAAATGTCTGCCACTGCACCTGATGGAGGTTTCCACAAAACCAGCTCTTGACATGGCTTTGGTAACCTGCCATAAAAATATCAAATAAGTGGCATTGGAAATGCAGTATGTCTAAAACTTTCAACTTACCTAGCTGATTGCCAGTAGCTTCCGACTGTTAATATTTTGCGATTCAATTTTTTTAATTCCGCAGCAAGTTCTGGTGCAATTTGAATAGTGCCCTTTTCATCATTGACATCACTATCAATCTCCAAGCTAAATTTAGAGCGAATTTTATATATATATTAGAACTATATATGGGGCATCACCGCGGTTATTATCTTCATGATACAATAGCAAGATAGATTGGCAGATGATTGTTACAGCATCATCAGTGGGATTTCCACTTGATGACAGGCACTATGAGCCAAAGTTTGACCTTTTGTGAGGTGCAGGGCTCGAGTTATACCATATATTGATAATGGCTTGAGCCCTTCAGCGAGTCCTTAAATTCCTATTCATTGTGTTTCAGAATACTCCTATGGGAAAGTAAGTATAGTGATGCATGACGTTAGAGACTGCAAATGGTTAAGCAGTGCAAGGTAATCAGAGAGATGATGGCTGTGCTAAAACTTTATAAAATTAGAATGTACCCCTCTTCTATGTCTTTAAATAATTGATTTGTTCCTGGTTTACCATACATAAAATCAGGTATTCTGGTGGATGTTGATGGCCCTGTTGAATCTATACCAATGCATAAATTTCCCAGTTCTTCGGCTACCTTCTCTTCTGATATGTGAACTTTTCTGGGAAAATGCCTGTGAGAAAATGTTTCAAAACTATATATTACTATGCAAAGTGGTAATTTCCCATTATATCATGATAAAGTTACTCCATCATTGGTGTTAGATTTGAAATGAAACAGTTTAATGCAGGGGAGAAGATAATGCAGATGCAGTAAAATATGCGTATGTTGCGATAGTGATATACACTTAGCGAAATAGTTGAACCAAATTACCAGGACCAGCGAAAAGTTGAACACATACCGTGTTTCCCCGAAAATAAGACCCAGTCAATCACGCGAAATTTCGCGACCTATTCGATAGCAAGAAATCTCTCCTACACATTTCAAATATTTGATAATCAATGTTATTTATAAGTAAATGGATATTTTTTGAAAATTTTTGTAATTCTATATTTTTCAATTTTGTTTTTGATAAATGAAAATATAAGACATCCCCCCAAAATAAGCCCTAAAGTTATTTTTCTGAAGAAAATTGAAATAAGACCCAGTCTTATTTTGATTACCCTCAACAAGAGAAAAAAAATGGTATTAAAATTTAAGAAAACAGGAAGATGTTAGGATAAAGCACACCGTTTCTCCAGTTGAGGAATTTATGGATACCATACAATATAGACTTAACATTACATACAGACATACCGAATATACACAGCGAACATACAGACAAAATAAGTCTGTAAGTGGTATTCACCTTCAGAGATGTTGGAAAGAAATTAAGTAGATTTTTTCTCCATTGCCTCATCTCGGTTCGTTATTAACCATATACCTGTATACCATTACAGCTGTACAGGTACTGTGGCTTTTGAGACAAACTCGACATGCTATTGCCTGTACACATGATTTTAATCCTGTACTTTGAATACCTACGTACCTTGGGCTACCGCACCTTCTCTTTGCTGTTCCTCGTTCAATGATCTTCAACTTTGTGTCGTTTAACCACATGTTCTTAGACGAAGTCTCGTGTCGTTAATCATACCTATCTATTTTAACTGCGTGGATAGTTTGAAATTCACACCATTGCTTATGACACAACGATAGACGTCAAAAATTTGCTGTGAACAAACCAGACATAAATTCAAAACGCGGTAAAATTGCAGCAATTTAGCTAACGTTAACTAACTTACAAGTACCGGTACTGAACTATAGTAAAATCAGTTGTGATGTTCACATCACTGCATGATACCGGTACGGTATTTATCAACTACTGTAGCTACCTATGTCAAGAAAAAGAAATGAGTAACCTGGTGTGTTCGTGAATACGTTAACTTTGGCTCGAGATCAACCTTATAGAGCTATTATACACAGCGCAAAATTTGCTCCAGGTGAGGATCGAACTCACAACCTCCGCATAGCTCCGTAGCTGTCATATAAGTACGGCGCGCTAACCGATTGCGCCACTGGAGCGGGCGTTCACTCGGATCGAAATCGCGTGTACATTCGTATGAACGCAAGCATAGCGCGTGTTGGCTTGTCGACATTTGAAAGTGATAGAAGTGTGTCGCTTAGATCAGTCGGGTATATTTTGAATATTGCGCTGGCTATCATTTGACCAGTATCATACAATTCTAGGACATTCGCGTAATGTTTGTTCCTTCATGACAAGTTACAATTAAAAAATCAACATACATAATATATGCGCCGTGATCAGACGCTGAGATGCCGCCCCTGGGCCAGTGATTTTTGAACCGGGAACACTTTTACATCTTAAATATGCAAATTTCGAATTTCTTGGAAATAGGCGATTCAATTAAATATTAACCCCGATCAAATTTGGCACGGAAAGAAAATAGCGAAAAGACGAATAGCTCGTGGAATGTCTACTTCAGTTGCAAAAATCGATTTCTGAGTACATTTTCTCCTCGAGGTTTCAATCTTAGTCTATCTACGTCAGTGCTCTTCAACCTTTTTGTTATTGCGGAACCCCTGATATCATTTTTCGTTTTTTATGGAACCCCAAATAACAAAAATAAAACACGAAATATTTGTAATTCAAATATTTCTACTTCAACAACGAAACAGAAAGAAGGTAACAAGCGTGAAATTCAATGACTAGGTTGTTCTTTCCTTTGCAATCTTCTTGAATCGTGGCTCCACGGCGCTCAAAGCAATTATCATACTCACGTCTACACTCTTTAAAAACTTCTTTTTTGTTTTTAATAGTTGTTAAAGCAGAAAAGTCTGATTTACACAAATGGGTATTGGGAAATTGATACTGAAGTTTTAATGCTTCTTTTGCAATGGCTGTATGTATACCCGCTTTGTGAAGAAAAATCCAAAAATATTTTTTTCCATGTTTTTCGAAGGTTTCCTCCGAATTAATATCATTACGGATATCTAAGAGTCCTTCTATAGCAACTAACCCCTATACTTCTTGCTGTTGCGCACTTAGAAATTCATCCAAAAGCGAAAAAGAAGAATAATCATTTTTTTGCAACTTTACTGGCCCAGCAGTCAATTTTTCCTTTACGCGGAACCCCTAAGGAACCCTATAAACTCACGGAACCCCACTGCATGTGTTGCGGAACCCCTGTTGAAGAGCACTGATCTATGTTGTTTCCAAAGTCATATATATATTGCCGAACCCCCAATGGAAGAAGATTGAATTGGATTATTTAGGTGATACACTGATACCCTTGCTAAAAGGAGGTTTGAATTGGAACTCTTATTTTATGAAAAGTATTCCGTTTTCTACATTAAAAAATGTCTTAAAAAACTGGTATCATTGTAAAGAAACTTTGTTTGATGATAAAATACTTTATTACCATAACCATCCACTGTGGTAGCCTACAACAAAAAAGTTGTTTATAGAAGAAAGCCATTTTTTATACAGTCATGGTATAATAAAGGTGTTGAACTGTTTAAACATTTAGTTAATGGCAATGATTTGTTTACCTATTTTGAATTGTGTAAAAAATATGACATTGAATACAGTGCATCTGAATACACCGAATACTATAAACTTATAGGTTGTATTCCAGATGATTGGTTAGAAAATATGTAATGTGACTTTTCATAATTTGGATGTAGACTCTTTTATAAGTGATATTGTGCAAAATAGAAACAAAGAAATATATCGTCAGTTGAACGAAAAACAGTTTATCCCACCAATAAAAGTAGAAAAAAAATGGCCTATTGATTTAAATGCACCTACCGATATTAATTGGAATAAATGCTATTCTAATGTTTATTTTTGCACCATTGGGACAAAACTTCGGTCCTTTCACATTAAACTATTTCACAGGGCAATTGTCATGAATAATGTTTTATAGGGCATTAATTTAGTGCCTTCAAATTTATGTGATTTTTGCAATGTATCTGTTGAGAACATCAATCATCTTTTTTTTGAATGTAATTATTCATCAATATTCTGGGAACAGTTGAACCAGTGGGTGTTTACAAAGAGTGGTATTAATTTCTCCCTCACCAAGATGGAATGTTTAATCGGCTATTGTAGAAATTTCTTTGACCAGATTTGTAATTGCGTTCTACTTGCAGGGCGATTCTATTTATATGATTGTAAAATTGGTAAAAGAAAGCCATTGTTTAAACACTTTTTTAAATTAATTGACTCGATCCGAGTGAACGAACAAGAATTAGCAGTGAAAAAAGGAAAAATTGTTCAACATAACAAAAAGTGGAGAATTCTTGTAATACAATCATTGTAATATTGCAACATGTATTTATTATGATGAATTACTGTTATTGATGAATATTATTTATTGCAATATTGTTTTATTTTATAAAAACCGAAATAAAATAAAAAATAAAAATAAAAAAAGAGAACGATGCTCAAATATATGGACACGAAAGCCAGAGCAAAATAGGCTACCGGTGCCGCAGTCTTCACGACGTCGCCTGACCACCAAATCGCGAACGCGGAACCGCCACAAGGTTGCGCGATTTTTATGACGCCATCTCACACAAAAAACGAATATATATATATATAAATCTTTTTAAAAATATAAAGGCTTTTTCAGGGTAAGAACTGTTCAAAAATTCAATTTGGTATATATTATTTTGTACTTTAAAGGGGCATAGCTTTTCAAATTTAGTCCAAATCATTTATTCCAGCTTTGTTAGCGAACTCATTCCGAAGCATCAATATCAGGGCAATTAACGCCTCGCAAGTCACGTTATGATTGTTAAGTTGGTTACCTTGTTCAACTCACACAGGTACTACAATATGCTACTGAAATCGCGCGTTGCTGATGTATCGAATCGCGATCATTTTCGTTGATTCGAAAAATTTCGGATTTGATTCTTATACGAAATATGCACACGCTGATTGGATGTACTCATAGTATCTCGTTTAGGGAGCGCCGTTCAATAACTGAAAAATAGGTGGCGTCGTAAAAAACATTCCGGTATCAACCGAAATTGAAATTGTTTAACTCTTCGATGAGCTTTCCGCATTTCAAAATGAAGCAATACTGGAAAAGAAAGCTGGGAAATTACAATCTACTGTAGTATGTCTGTGATATGCAAATTACTTAAATAGGTTTTTATAAACTCGTTCCTAGCTAGATAGATCTGAAACAACTTATGCAAATGGCATCAGCAAATTATATATATTCATTGTAAAGGACACTTAATCAGTAACAATGCAAATTCGTATTGAATATTCGGCACTTCGTTTTATTATAGAGGAAAAAGGACACACCATATGTACTTAAATTTTTCGATGTCGTGATTGAGTGCTGATTATAATTAGAGATGTATCGGTATCAGCAATATCGGCAAAATTTTCGGTAACGGATGTGTATCGGTATCAGCCAAATGTAGACCGATATATTTAAATTTTTAACATGATCCAGAATGTTTTAAAAAATACGTTAGAATACTGATGTTAAATTTTGTTTTTTGGATAGATCGTGAACTATAACCATGTACGTCCCCACACCCGCGAGTAGAAACGGGAATAGGATTCTGACATGTTTTTAGCTATTTATCAGCTAATCCAGCTCAACTAATTTGGATATTTTTGCTGCTGCTACAATGTTATAATGACATTTTTAGTATTACCTGATAATTATTAAGAAATATATCAATAGTATATTAATGGATTTTCCAATGTGTGAAACACGAAACATGTCGTTAAATTGGCACAAAATCCTGCGCACGTAACTCAATGTATCAGTTTAATTAATAGGATATGTAAATAGGATGTTCATTTATTTTACCACTCAAAGTAGCCAAACCCAATGCGTTTTCTAATTAAACACCGAGATTACTACAGCGTCAATACACAATACATCTGAATCAATTAACGCATCGGCGACAAAAGTGGTATCAGTACATCTCTAATTATAATAATTGTGGTGTCGATGCAAAAGAATTGGTGATTAGCTTCATAGCCAGAAGCCGCCCATGCCTAGCGTAATCGTCAACGACAAATAGGAAAGACCAGTCCAAGTATATGAGATAGTTGTTAAAGATATGCTGTGTTTGTTGGCGATTGAGACGCTGTATGGTTTATAAAGCCTTAAACTACCTTTCTGCGTATAATATGGATTTATTTTTGGATGCTATGGAAACTCACATAATCAGGGATACTAAACTATATAGTTGATCTTCTCGATTGTCATCCATATATAAACGAGCTACTTTTTGTTTTAATCAAATTTGATTTCTGAATTTTATCTATTGGGTCAGCGTTTTCCGATGTCCGAATATATTTTTGGGTGTATAAGCGGATCAATTCACTTTACAGTGTTATATGAGTCAATAGTGATGTCAGCTTTATCGAGGCATTTCGAGGTAGCTATAGACGTAAACACATGTTCGGTGTCAAATGCACAAGGGTGACACGGGACTGAAACCCACTACGATGCATGTAGAAGATTAAACCGTTACCTGAGCAACAGTTTCCACATGTGAACAGCCAACGCTTATCGATCACATGGTGTATGTGTATGAAAGACATGAAGTGTAATCAACGGGTACATCAATAGTGTGAGGGCCATGAGTATACCTTCATCAGATCACAAAGGGATGCTAGTGGTTTTGAACTTTACCCTGAGACCTGGAACGATGGAAATATTCCATGTTTCCTAACTGTGGTGCACTGGATCACACTATGATGTAGCGCACTATGCCTAGTCGTAGCCAATGAATAGACTGCAGTATATAGATATAGTATTCATACTTTTTCACGGGTAATATATTCATATTTAAAACGGGTAATAAATTATACACGGTTAATTCCATATCATAGATGAGTGTACCCTACAGTAGGTTGGTGTCAGATACCCTACCGTTATAGATATTCAATACTCGTACGCTTTTCAGTCTCAAGTAACCACTTTAATTACAAATTCCTATAGCAGCGGTTCCCAAACTTTTTGTTCGTGCGGCACCAAATTATCAGGGTAAAAACTCACGACAAAAAAAATCAATTTTGTGATCGTTAACGTGTACTTTATGCCTTTTAAATGCAGGTCTACAGAATAAAAGCAATATCAACTCTCCTTTCTGATCTCTGCCTGATTTTTCTTTGAAATATTAAAATCACTCGGTTCGGAAATAAATAATCTGCAGCTCAAGAAAGTGCAGCAGGTAGAATCTATCTCTATTTTTACGTGCCAATAGAGGCAGATACTACGTAACAGAAAGTAAGTGAAATAGAAAGGTAAAATGAATTTATTGATTTATATACACAGCATTTAAAATAAGAAACAATGAAACATTTATATTAAATGCAATAATATGTGAAATATTCAATCATATATAGTTATATTTAACACAATTCTGTTAATTTTTGCGGCGCACTTAGCAAATCGCTGCGGCGCACCCTTTGGGAACCGCTGTCCGATAGTATCAATTATCGGGCTAAATAAGCATTCATTCGGTGAGAAATACGTATACAATTCTATGAGGAATACACTCCATTCAAATGTTCGTTGGTTACATGAACATGCAAAAATTTGTACTAGCCAGGTAGTAGATACCGATTGAGGCAAAATTTACGAAAACTTAATTAATTTGGAATTACCAACTTGAACTGCGACTATATGTGGTAAATATATGTTTCATGACACAATACATGAAATTACAATGGAGATAATTACTAAAAGGTTAGACAAGGTTATGCGGGTTTTGCATCCATTCTCATCGTCTTGTGATTCTTTGTTTGCAATTTCAGCTATTTTTGCTAAAGCCTGTGGCTTAGAAGTCGTCGTCGAATTTTGATATCCAACTAAAAAATATCTACTCGAATCGTCTTTAGCGACTGGGTTAAACTCTTCTGTGATTTGGTCCAGGGCAATGGAAATTACGACCGCCTGATTATATTTACAATCCTTAGGAACTCCGCTTTTTATTGTTTTTGCGTTCTTATATTCTTTCATTGTATCAATACCTCTTCGATTTATTAGCCGCAGTTTCCCTCGTATCATACCCAAAAGAAATGAAAAGCTCAAACCCTTCTCCGATGCACTGACTTTATTATTTCCAAACGTATCTACCGAACAAAAGGGATTCCAGCACCTGTAATATTAAATTGAAATATCAATGCATTTATGAACACAATGCGTAATAAGTACCCAAGCCTGTCACGTCTAAAATATCTCGGAATTAGACAGCAATGACAACCGCTTCTGCTCAAAATCGATTTTCTGTTCTTGAATCGGGGTTTCTGCTCGTTTTGCAGACAAACTGACTTTTTAATGTTAAGTTGTGACAAATGTGCAATCGATTCTAAAACAAGATGTCGTCATATAAATTAATATATATCGCTTTCAGCAGGAAAGGAAGATAGTTATTATTTCTATTGTTTCCTGGTTACAAATTGTTGTAAGTACCAAACCTAACTTTAGACGAAAAAAACCCTTCCGATCAAGGAGTTTTTCTCGATTGCATTCTCGAGTGATTCATATAAAAGCACTATTTCCGACGCTTGCGCGGAGACGGGGACAAAACGTAATCAGCATTTTGCCATACAAGAAACGATTGGGTTCCCGAATTGTTTCTCGCAAACATTCGCTATCAGCATTACTAGGTAAAAACATGAAATCCAGAGTAACCATTGTGTACTCGCTAAACCTGAAACTCGATGGCTTTATTAAGTTACATAATTGATGTTTACCTGTTGATGCCTTCAGATATTTCTCGCACCTGCTTCAGTATGGGTTTGAAAGAACACATTTCATTCTCTGCATTCAGTGCGCAAGATTTAGACTCGGCGTATAAACTACACAAGGTTGTGTCATTGGGGTTTCTTCGAAAAGTTCTGTGATATTCGTTGTAGCAGTCCTTAACTTTGTCGTTGTATTCCAAACGACAGTAGTTGATTGGGCGCCTGCAAATTGACAGGGAATATCAGAAACGACTTTAATCGTGAAATACAAAGTTGAAAGGACTACATGGGGAGGATAATTGCGTGAAATGCGAAGACAGCCCGAACATAAGTTTTTTTTTCCTATTTTCCCTGCCCTATTTCGAATTATTGTATTCGATATTTTAGAAGAGTTCAAATTACCCCCTTATAACCACGGCTACATTCAATTGCTAGAAAGATCAATGAACTAAATCAAAAACATGGGAAAGACCATCAGAAACAAGTATATATACCTACATGTTATTCTCATAGCGATTCAATTCCCCACTATGCAGTGGGCGGATTGCTACTGGTCCAATATTTAACTGCCATATATATGCTATATCATTTTAAATTCCATATTTTATACATAAAATTGTGTGATGATATGTTTAGAAGAGATGTTCGACATAAAACAACTTTTCTTCTATCATATGAGTTCAGTATTCAATTTTTCATTTATAGAGAAAGCGTCCATTTTCTATATCAAATCGAATCGATTCGCCACGTTTTACGTAAAACGTTTTTTATGTTACTCGATATTTATGCAGAAAATATGCGATAGAAAATGCAACGTATAGGCATCTGAATATATTTCTAGTTTTAGACTGAATATTTTGAAGAATGTTATTGATTGTATACTTATGGATTTCCTAATGAAATATTACAACTTGATTTAATTTGAACATTCAGGTGAAGTACTGCGAATTTGCTGCTACTGTATAAAATAAGTTAAAAAATACACACCTTTCTGGCATAATACCCTACGAAACGCGACCCAGGTGTAGTTTTTGAAAACATTTCAATAAGTATCTGAAATAAAACATTAACGAGTTTTTCCTAACAATGAAATTTAGGTATGACTCAAACTTTGTTGAAACGGGCCGGACAAATATTTTTGTCATTGCAATACAATAAATTCCCAAAAGTTGGGAAATCCATTCTATTTATTCAACAATATGAATTCTACATTCCTGAAGTCTTGAATTTCAAATTCTACATCGCAGAATATAGATCAAGAACATCATAGCAAAACATATTCCGGTATACAAGAAATCTATACAGCTATCCTGAGGTTGCAAAAGAATTGCATGTAAGCAGTACAACGTGACTTGTGAAATTCGTTCGACGATCATTTTAGCACGAGAATACCGATTAGGTCTATAGCCTTCCTTGAAGTTACCGCACGGTATCTATTCAACAACGTTATATCAGCTAGTGCTCTTGTGTAACTTTTGGGAACTATGGTAAGGATCTACTAATCTTTAATAGCTTACTTGTGCCTTTTAACACCTCCTTAGCATAACTTAAGTAGTAGGCCTAATAACTTAAATAGACGATGGAACGGCTACCCAACTCAGCGCAACAGCGAGAAGTACAAACTTAGATTCATCCGCCCGCCTACAGCTGATAAAATTTTAATTCTTACGTCATGCAGAAGTCTGCATTCATTCGCCAATGTTGCCGAAATGGCAGAGAATTTGGGACCGATTTTGGGTAGCACATATTTCTTGTAGTAAAAGGGTCTTTTTCGTAAAACGTGCAACTTTTGGGAATGGGAACAAGGTATTATTTGTTACTTATTTTCTGAGGAACATTTTGAAATAATTTCCAAGTAGTTATCTATGTGCGTTACGAAACTGAAATATAAACGTCCTCGACTCGCGGCCTAATTCATTGAAAAAATTTCGCCATTTTTTTGTGTTATCGCGGGCTGGATGGAAGAACACCACGGGTCGTAGTTTGGTGATCCCTGATCTATAAGAACGAATCTTAAAAAATCGTTTGCTGTTTCTTTACGACAATTGAGTGGAATTGAACAGACTAGCTTTGAAAATATTTTCAATGAAAAATATCGAAAATCACCCCCAATCGACGCATTCGCATTCTGAAAACCTTGTGAGGGTAAAATGATGGAATTTAATTATATTTTCTCTAACTCGTTTACGAAGTTAAAACTTAAAAGAAGGTGTGGAAAGATTCCCAATAAAATATATTTATATAATACTTCTGACTCAAAATGTTGAAGCGAAGTAATTCGTTGTCGCATGACTCTTTACATGCACGTAACATTTTTGAATTAGACTAGACCGGTGTTTCATGTTGAACCATGAATATTACATGCATAAAGTAGGCGGCGTGACAATTGAAGTAATATTGATCGACGCATAATGTAATTTAATTATATAAATCAATCAACAATTGAGGCAAATATGATGTGACAACCATTCTAATATTTGAATGTTGTCATTTTCCACAAGAGCAATATATTTTACGGATAGCTGGAAACAAGTTATGGAAAATACTTTCGTGTGCTTTTACGTCATATTTGTAAGAGGAAAAATAAATTGTCTCTAAATTGTGAAAGTTGAAACTAGAACGTGCATATAGCGACTTTAAAAGATTGGAATTATTTTCTAAGGTTACAACAGCCGAGAAACTTAAGTATATAGACCTTACATTGGCCTGTGATCAACATCAAAATTTTATCATAAATGTGCAATTATAATTAAAGAATTCGATTATGCACTCCTATTTACTAATTGAATAATTTCTTTTGGTAAAACTTTTTCCAGAAATCGTTTTTTGGTTACTAATTATTTGTACATAAATCGAGATCGCGCTTTGAATATTTGGATGTGGGAGTATTAGGGCATATGCGAGGACCAAAACAACTGTTATTATTATATTTTTTTTAAGTTTCCAATAATTTTAACTGTTTCCACTCATATTTTATTGCACACTTTTAATTGACATCTGGAAATTCTAGAATTTCAATAAGGCGATTTGGTATTAGTTTTCTTTGACCTCTATGTCATTTTTAGAAAATGTTATTGCCATTAGGGATTACATAAATTGATCCGCGACGTCGATGTACGGAAAATCACATATGCAAGAATTGATATTATTAACTAGTCTCAAGCGAATTGTAACCATAGTTGGGCTACACTGCAAATAAAAAGCGTAACTATTACGTTGTATTTTAATAAGTCGCTGTGGTCAAGCTCCAACTCGAACTTTTTATACCTGGAAGTTGACAATGACCCATCGTTGCAATATTTTGCCTCCATGTAGTAAGCTAGTGATTTTTGTACAGATCTGTTGATCCTGGTATTCGATGAGCTACTGGAACTGCATTCCTCCGACTTCGAGAGTATACATCGCCTAAGCTGTTTATAAACTTTCCTGAAAATAACAAAGCCAATAAGTCACTTTGTCTTGACCTCCATATAAAGAATATATAAACCAAATTGATTTTTCATGTAAAACTCAGAAATCGCTCAACCAACATTTACAAATATAATTCTTTCAATTGTTGTACAATTGTAGGTGAAAAATTAAATGAACTACTGAACAAAATTCGTGGCAAACTGTTTTATATGCATAATAATATCATGAAGAAAATATCATTCCCAACAAAGGCTTTATGTGACGTGACTGATATTGTTCAAGATAAGAATATAGACACGAAATTAAAAATCGACAAAATTATTACTCTAGGGCACAGATCAGAATCACGCATATTGGTATTTGAATATGCAAGTACTTACTCTGCTATCTAATAACAAGGACGCAAAGCATGAACCCAATTAGGTTAATTTTTGAATTTTCATGTACGCGAAATTTTTTTTAAATTTCAGCTAGGCCTTGAAAACAAGCTTTCGTCTTTTTTTTTTATACTAAATACTATAACACGCCAAAACTGTTTTAAATGAAAGTAACCACATGGCGGTAATACCATGACAAAATTTTCAAGACGCAAATACATTCGTATTTAACGGATATTGTCATTAAAAAAAATTTAATTCGAGGCTTTGTTAATGTAGACATTTCGCAAAAATATGAAGCAAAACAACACTGTTAAAAGGAACAATTGAAATCTTATCATTATTTAATATGCATTATTGAAAATATCGTAATACTGAAAAATATTTGAAAGCCAAGACGGGTGATTTTTTATTTACTCTAGATCTCAAATTGTTTCTCACCAATAGATTATTTGAGGTTTCGTGTAACGTTGAGAAAACGTTGAAATGTACATTTTCAATGGATTTCTATTTTCTGTAGTCAGATTACAGCGAGGGAGAATTATGAGTGAAGGATGGAACATTCGATGTTTAGAAGAAGCGCATAAAAGCAGTAAGCTTTATTTAAAGAGGCCATGCGTCAATTTTAGTCCGTTATTCCGAAACCCACCATATTACGTACCTGCACGACACCGCTCAACCCTGGGGAATTGAATTAAAAAAGCTAATCAAAAAGAAAAGAAATATTTAATTCGCTTCAGTCGCTCAAAGTTCATATTTACAAACGAAAGGAGTTATGACCACAATCAATGATGTACATTGCGTGCATTAGTTTTGAATAGAAATTGCATTACGGTAAAGAAAGCTACCACAAAAATTTGAATTGGCCTAATTTATGCTATAAGCAATATAAAAATATCAAGAATCGGAATTTTAGTTGCATTTAGTTTGCTCTATGAAAAGGGGTATATGCAACTGTTTTGTAACTGGATTCGACAAACGTTGACAAAGACACACCACCCCAGAACACACTTTTGCTAACGAGTCGATCTGATCACTATTTGAGATAAATGAACAGAATAGCTGGTTATTTAGCAATTGTTTGATAGCAACCGCGATTCATATTCCCTCCCAAATTAGGCACATCAAACATACTTACGAACATAATATTTTTTTATTCCTTTTCAGTTCGTTAAAGAAAAGTGTTTCGCAGATTTGAGTCGCTGATGCTAGACTTTGAAAATCACATTCCTTATTCGCTGAACTTTCTGACTTTCCAATCTGACGTTTTGCTCTAGAGCTGTCAACATTGTCATAGTCTTGTGAAGCGTAAAAAAATATGTGATTGGGGGATGCTTCGATCGATGTAGAAGTGCAAACCTTATTGCCGCCAAACAGCTCAACATATATCAAGAGATAAAGAACAATATCTGAAATATATCGAAATTGAAATATTTTCTGATACTAGAGTAATTTAAATTGACAGAATTCATAGCAGTGAATGAAGCGTTTCTGTTTCAATATAATTTTTCGAAATTTATTCCTCAATACTTCTAACCAAAGCTCAATAAATCCTACATGTTATAAATTTGACGAGTAATCAGCACACAGCTGAATCTGCGACGATAGTTACAAGTAAGTTTAATCTTCGAGGTGCAGCAATTACAAAAATAACTACTGCAATAAATACACTCCCATCATAGAAATAGGAAAACTGAACTAGGTTTAAAGTGTGTAGTTCTTTCCGGAATTCAAGCGGTAGATGGACGGGGTGAAGCAAATATGACCACTGGTTAATTTGATTTAATTCTTATCGCCTCCATTACCATTGCTGTGAAGCAATTTTAACGCCAATATTTATTCTTTACACAAAAATACCTTCGTGCCGTATACGTTATGTTAATCTTTTACCCTGAGAAAATTTAAGCTTTCGGATATGATACACGCTTCATTACCGCCCGTAATGCATCAACGACGGCAAATAAAATATATACACACCTGAATAAATGAATAACATCATAAAATACTTGTAGATGGAAAACGCTCTTGATAGCACCGACGAAGTTGACGATTGACAGTAACTCCCACTCTCCTCGGCCCAGGATGGTAGTAGTTCCAAAACGTCGAATTGAAGAAATGTGCTTTAAACTGAGGTATAATTCGGGCCGATCGATCCTCAAGCTTTAAGCAATCTGGCTAGTTGTTTTCCAAGTCTCAGAAGTACGGTCAGATTAAAAGGACTATCGATGACATTGGGGGAGAATCTAATAGAGATTACGTACTGAATTTTGTAAAATAAATATAATTAATCAAGCATGGGCAGTCAATAAATTTAGTCGGGGTTATAAAGAGTTCGTGTTTGTTTAACATCTGGACTGTGCTACCAAAATCCAGATATCTGCATACGAGTAATTAATATCTTCACGCAGTATGAAATTCAATAATTGAATCGATGATAATTTATCCAAGATTATAAAACATACTTTCTTTCTCATTTCTTCTTTTTTTCTATCATTTATAATAAATTTATACTGGCAAATGCTTGATCATCATTACAAAGTAAATTTTTCAATAATTATGTATACACTTTATTTCTCGATTCAAAAAAAAAATTATGAATAGCAATGCTTACTAAAACGAACTCGCTACGACCATCTTTAAATTGCGCAGCATCATTGGATGAAAATTTTCAAAATGATTAAAATTTCATATGTCATCTTTTCTATTCATCCGCCAGACATTCGCAGCACTCAAATTACATCCTAAAGATAGTAACACATTTCTAAAATTGTATAAATGGCAAATTATTTGATTAAAATTTGACATTAGCTACGAAATGATTAAAATCTAATATTTCATGTCGGGCATCCATTGCCTTAAAATTAGCGCGTATTCTTGAAAATACTGTTTAACGATTATAACTCACTTTGGCTCTATCTTTATATTAAATCACTTAGTAAGACAAGTCATAGTTGAAATCGAGTTATGTACGGGATATCTCAAGCGCTACATTCAACCAATTCGGCTACGTACATCATCGCTGGTGCATCTATTGTAAATGGTCGACAAAATAGAGTGTATACCTTGGCGCTTCAGGAATTTTAACTATTAAATGCAAATGTTTTTGTTTCTAAATCTTCTAACAGTCAACATATCTATTTGAATATCTTTGGTCAGAGCGAGACTGACTGATTATACTTGATTTTGGATAGCAGAGATGACATTTATTTTGGAGTGAAAATAACAGATGAAAAACCAGATCTTTAGTAAATAACTGGATTATAGCCTTTGAAAAATCCAAATCAGTCCGGAACGTGTGTCATTTGAAGTTTTTGTGCCAAATCTACGACTTATCTCGATTTTAATAGGCAGTTTTTGCGATATTTCAGACGCCATGGGTAATTTCGAATTCAACCGGAAAGGGCCTTCATAATTTATTCATTTGCTAGTTACGATTGCAAGGTCATACCATGTCAGATCGTATCTGGAATAAGCAAGATCTAACATCGAAATTTTTAAATCGGTTATTACATGTCACTGTCAGCGTTTAGTTGAGCCAGCAAATAAGTTAATAGGTGGGTTTCGTTGTCCTTATAGTGCAATTTGCATTTTCTGGACCTATCCATGAAATGCGTTTCTATCTCAAAGAGGATGCATAAAACAGTCAATAAAGCATTATCAATTTATCCAACAATTTATGGATTCTCTGTTTTGTTGAGTTTCTCGCACAAATATGAAAACTTAGCAGTCATCACAAACTACAGTCAATTGGAATATACCAACGTTTCCCTATCGGGGAGAACTTACTCTCCAGGGAGAACTTTTGTCATTCTTTGGGAGGAATTTTGCTTGTATTTATTGTAATACAACTACTAATATTTTTTAATAATATTACCATAATGCCAATCCATGAACACAGAAACTACTTAAACTTTCAAAAAGCGGGAGTGCTACTGACGCATAATACTAGCTTATTCTCCATTAAGGATTGAACAAGAAAATCATTTTTATGCAAATGGAGGGGGGGGGGGGGGCAAAAAATCTCAATACAGGCAAAGTGCTGAATTCAATAAAAGAGTTCGGGCACCACCAAACTATACAATTAACTTTATGCTAGATCTCCTAATTTATTTCTACTAGTTAGACATGAACATGTACATACCATGAGAACTGATGCTCAGTCAGGAAAACCTACAATGTTTGATAATTTGAAGTAAGGCTGAAACGGGAAAATTAAATGAACTAAATTATTTCCAGTATAGATTGTTTGACAAATTGTTAAAATATATTTAACAAGCAGTTGAAATATATTTAGCAAGTTTTTTTTTTTTATTAGTTTTTTTGATTGGACCTATTTTGCACATTCTTGCGTTGATTAAGATACTTCAGAAGTTGTCAAACATGCTGAAGGTAGGCCGGTCGGAATGATCCAATTAAATAAATATTTTTACTGTTATGAAACTAAATGCTGATTTCCTAATTGAATATGATATGCAATGAAGTAATTGTTTTCATGGATCTGCAAATCAGTCCTACTTGTCTAATTACGGGTTATATATTGATTATTTATCTTTCCCCGATTGCCTCCATCGCCTTCACAATCCTCTAGCTTGCCTTTGCATAAAATATTTCGGCTACTGTCGTTGTTTCTGTTCTGAGCTTATTGCATCAAATTCGAAAGCGAACAGCAGGCAATATCTTCTAGATTCTGGCTAGAAAACTTTCTCACGTACGCAATGTGTGACACGAAATTAACAAATACGGGTTTAAGTTATGATGACTATCATGCGAACCCCTACATCCCTGCATAATATAAGCTTAAACGGTTTAATTCAGATATGAGCGCCAATCTATCCGACTCATTCGCTCCTTTGGTTAGCGTTGCAATTTCCAAAACTGTGTTTTATATTGAACCCAGCTATTGTTTGTTTTCTATTCTGGTATGCTTTAAAGAAGCACCAATAACTTGCACATATACAACTCTTTGGAAATTTGCCAGTCAGCTCAAAAATAGCCTTAAAACCAAATGGGAATTATGTTTATACGATTTGTAACGAATTACGTTCTATCCGACGATCACCAAATAGATCAACCAAAAATTAATTGACATCGATTTTTGCAGCTATGCGACACATGCATAATAGATTGCGTATAATCTTGAAACGTTTTATTCACGTTTCGTATGATAAATACATGCATACCCTGATCACCTGTCATGCATATGAAAAAAACAATGTTTGAAACCTACTTTAATTGAATTTTGTTTGGAGTGCAATGAGTGAAACCGAATATCAAGCTATGTGTTGTTTTGGTTTTTTAATCGCGACATCCTCTAATTCCCCCCAAACACGACTAGATTGACATAGCCGACTAATTCGGGCAAATGTATTAGGATTTTTCAAGGAGAAGATCGAATCGAAAATCAAATCCGCATATCATCATCGGGGACTCACAATAGCCGGTACTTGGCTCTAGCCAAAATGTATTTGTGTCCATGAACAAAAAGCGTTTTTGAGTCTTCTGTAACTTATCGTTTATATACTAAATCGACGAAAAACGAAAATGTTTTCGAATAAGCATGAATTCCTAATAGCTATAGCCTATAGGAAAAGTGAAAAGTTTGAAATTAACGCAATGAAAATATTCTTGAACAAGTTTGAAAAAACATATTCTTGCATTGTCACTGATGGATTCATAACAAGAGAGCAATGCTTAAAATATATATATGGAAAAAAAAGATTGAATGACTACCACAATGTCAGAAAATTTCAATCGATGTTTGTCGATGGTATGCAAAATAAGACGATGTTTGTCAGGTGAGTGTTTATTAGATTCAGAAAACATCAAACCCCTCCCTTTGTTTGTGTGGTTGCTGGTTGGGCCCTTGTCTATGTATTTTAAAATACCTGCGGCCAGGGGTGAATAAAATTCAAAATGGAGATTTCGATCAAAATGGTATGTGCAACTACCTCATCTCGCGGAAAGAAAAGTGAGCAAATTTTAAAATGCTCATAGTAAAACACCTAATTTTAATTACACTGTGTAGCAAATTGACAACAACGACATTAAAACCCCTAATTCAAACTGCTGTTAGGCCATTGATAGTAATCTGGAAAAAAATAATCGAAATAAATTTGTGAACTATCTTTGCTATATATATATATATATATTAAGTTGGCTGTATATGCCTATGGTTTGTATGTATATATATCACTTAAATGTCGAAAAATATATATTGAGTTGACCATACATGCATAAGCCATTACTTGAATTGTACACGTATATACATATATTGAATTGGTTTTATATTGATTTGGATATCGTTCTAAGACATTGGATGTGCATGCATATCACTTAAATCGGTACTCCCGAAGTATGTGAACCATGATAGCGGACATAGGAACGTAGTATGTGTACCAGGCTAGGGTTAGGCCATAATTTTATTCCAATTTTCCTCATTTTAGTTTTATTACGATTTCGGGGACTAGCCAAGTGACTTCCGTAGTACTTGTACTTGAAATTATGGCCTAACCCTAACCTGGTACACACACTAACGATCCGGTGTCCGCCATCTTGGTTCACATACTTCGGGAGTGCCCTTAAATCAGTGCTTCCCAACCATTTTTTTTGTGCGACCCACAATGAGATGTTGATACATAAGAAACGAAACAATGTATCCTCAAGCAATTTACTATTAATTAGGGCTGGGCATTTCGAATCGAATATTCAAATCGAATCGAATAGTAAATTATTCGAATCGGTTCAGAGCGAAATTTCGAATCGCCGCCATTTTGTTTTTTTTTCCTTTCCGCCAATTGTCGAGGTACATTTCTCAATTTTTTTATGGAAGTCATATTTTTTCAACGCAATCCTGACATATGACTTTTTTCTGTAGTGAGTTATCGATGAAAACGTATTTTTTATTGTGTGTGAACTCTCAGCAATCTGTCGGAGTGATGTATTTTACGTTTCTAGTAATTCATGTGTCTGGAGGACCAAATACAAGAAGGAAGGTACATACAATTATATATATCCCAAATATTCGAGGTTCGATTCGAAAAAAATATTCGATTCGATTCTGAAATCATCAGGTATTCGAAAATGCCCAGCCCTACTATTAATGCGAAACTTGAGTTTGCATATTATCTGATCAAGTCGAGGCTTGATAGGAGCATTACGCATTGTGCTTTTGGCTCAAAGTCATCACTTATCGATCGTGATCGGTAATTACTTATCGATCTTGATCTGTAAGTATGTTGATAAGTATTTGTTTGTCCGTTAGACACTTTCGTATGGTACGCGATATCTCACGGAAGCAAGGTTGAATCTGCTTCGAATTTTGCATGTGCATTCATCATATCTCGGACCAGAAGCCTATTGATTTGAATTATGTCGGATGAATTATGTCGTATAATTAGCGAGTTATTAATTGATTAGTGATGGGACACCGCAGTTTCGGTTTTGAGGATGCCTTAACTTTCGATCGATAAGTCTTCGGTCTCAGACCGATAATCTCGTTTCCATTTTGCGGCTTATAAGAATCAAACAAAGTTAGGGTGTTGAAATAAAGTATATTAACCCTGTTTAGTCAGTATTTAAAATGCAACTCATTAGACATAAGATTACCAATTATATAAATCGGCGCCTTTGCTACTGTCTACTACACTCTACACGAATTCAACAAATTAATAATCTGCCAAGTAGCAGCCTATCTACAGTTTCCAACATGTAGGGGCGCACTGAAATTATTCACGAGACACAACGAATAATTCAATTGTTACGTAATGATAATGCCACAATTGCCCGAACTAATCGGAAACTGTACGTTACATTTGGAATTACTTCGCTACTCATCCTGAATAGCTTCGAGACCCACCAGTGGGAAGCGACCTACTGGTTGGAAGGCACTGACTTAAATGGTTGCATATGCATATTAAGTGAGCTGTATTTCGGCTTTCAACGTTTGTCATTTGGTATTAAGTCTGCCCCAGAGGTTTTCTAACAAATTATGACTCATCTTTTTGAAAATCTAGAAGGTGTAGAAGTTATCATCGACGATTTGCTAATTTGGGGCGAAAACATAAAACAGCATGATGAACTTCTTGCCAGAGTTCTGGAGATTGCCAGAAAAAGTAATTTAAAACTAAACAGAAGTAAGTGTCGATTCAGACACAACGAGGTGAGTTATATTGAACACTTACTAACTGATAAAGGCTTGAAACCCGATCCAAAAAAGTCAAAGCAGTTCAAGATATGCCAGTTCCAGGAAATGTTAAAGATCTTCAAAGTTTTTTGCGGGTAATAACCTGTTTGGCAAAATTCATTCCAAATTAATCTTTGCGTAATCTTCTGGAAAAAGATGTTTGTTGGCATTGGGAACATGTGCATAATAAATCATATAGTGACTTGAAATCTGCTATAACAGCTGCTCTAGTGCTGAAATATTTTGAAGTAACAAAGCCAGTAACACTTTCTGTAGATTCCAGCTCCAAAGGTATGGGTGCAGTTATGATCCAAAATGGAAAGCCTGTTGCATATGCGTCAAAGTCGTTGACAAAATGTCAGCAACGGTATGCACAAATGGAGAAAGAAATGTTAGCATCACTTTTGGCTGCGAGCGTTTCCACGATTATTTTTACGGTCAAAAGATCGTACACGTAGAATCCGATCATAATCCATATTAAAAAAACCAATATATTGTGCATCAACTCGTTTGCAGAAAATGATTTTACGAATTCAACCTTATTCTCCCAATGCACGTTATAAACCTGGTAATCAATTGCAGATCGCAGACGCCTTGTCAAGGTCTACCCAGAAATTGAACGAAGATGAGAAAGAAGAATTTGATGGATACGGAGTACACGTGCTCAGTAACGGTGGAATTTCAGAAAACATTCATCATAAACTTGTGGAGAAAATCAGCCAAAATCCCGAAATGCAATATCTGTACAAAGCTGTAATGGAAGGTTGGTCCCAAAGATGGAAGGTACGAAATTTCACTTCTAAATTTTGGAATTTTCGCGATGAAATATCGTATGCTGAAGGTTTTTCATTGAAAGGTAAAAGCGTAATCATTCCTCAATCCACGAGTAAAATAATAATGAATAGAATTCATTATGCACATCTTGGAATAGAGAAATGTAAAGCAAGAGCACAAGGTTGCGTATTTTGGCCTGGTATAAATTCTGATATCGAGGCAACTGTATCTAACTGCATTACATGTTCGAGATACCAGAAAGATAATCTCAAACAACCATTGATTCCACACAAAGTTTCTAACAGGCAATGGGCTGTGGCTGGAGCAGACATTTTTTTACTTTGACAGCAAAGACTATTTGCTCGTCGCTGACAATTATTCGAAATACTCTGAAAAACCAAACTTGTCGACAAAACTAGTCCATCCGTAATAAGAAGTATGAAGACTATGTTTGCATGACATAGTATTCCAGAAAAACTTGTTGCAGACAATAGCAAGAATTTTCATAAATTTGGTCGAAATAGGAAAATTGATTTGATTACACACAGTCCAATATATTCTCGTTCTAATGGTTTAGCAACAGATCGAAATGTTCAGACAATGAAAAATTTAATAAAAAAGGCCAAATTTTTTAATCAAGATTGTTTTCTTGCCGTTCAAGAGAAATACTCCTATCACTGGGATGAAAGAGTCTTCAGCAGAACTTCTAATGAGCAGAAAATTTAGAAGCGGAATTCCAACAGGAGAAAATTCTCTGCAACCAAGAATCTCAGCGTCAAGCAGTCTGTATATAGACGACAACGAGACCAGAAGAGATTTTACGATCGCGCAGCATTTCCCAGAACAGCAATAAAGCCAAACGACTCAATTTGATTTCGAGAAGGAAAAGAGTGGCACCCAGCTGTAGTCGTTTCCAAGCATGATACTGCGATCATTCAATATTCTAAGCATAGATGGCAGAATGCTCAGGCGAAATCAGCATCATTTGGTTACAACAAAAGATCAATTTCCACCATATGTTGGTACTGATATATGTTCTGAAGACCATAAATCTCACATCAATTCAAAGAGTGCAGAAGTATCTTCAAGCCAGTTACATACTTTACATAATGAAGCTGAAAAGATTCAACAACCTCAGATACAAAGATCTACAAGGATCCGACGTCCACCTGAAAAATACTGTGATTAATATTAGTAGATTGTTTTATTTTGATATGCTAGTTCCAAAAAAAGAAAAAAGTCATGTGTTGTGATTTTATGATGTGTCAAGTAGACAATGCTATGATTGGCTGCTTTGTAAGTCCACGTGTTTGTGACGTATTTATGTTTGGGCCAATCACACTACAAGTCGATAGACATATAAAAGCTATTGGCTTTCTATTCTTGTCTGTTGTTATCTTAGTCAATGTGCTTCAATGTAAACTGTTATCCTTTGATTGTGTTAAACTGACGTATCTTAATTTGAATAAATATATGATACAAACTTATTATTACAAAATCCATTTTAGGGATACTTGATTAGTAATTCTAGCACGTTTGAACGAAGAGAAAAAAAATATTTTTATAAAAGGTGTCAAAAGTCCCTAAGCCGCTCGGTTTTAATGATGTTATTTCAATTAACATGGAAGATTCATCAAAAGAGTCTGTTTAAATTTTTTCATTTAGACTTCAATTGATCATTGGGAAGCAGCATGAAATTATCATTATATATTGATGGTTGGAGGATCCAGGAGGAAAGTCTGTTTGGGGCACAAAAGAGATTATCACGCCATGTATAAACACTGAAATTTGATCATATCACACTATCAACAATTTGGCCATCAAGTCAACCCCAGAGCAATCAATACCATACCTAAACACAAAATGCATTCTTACTTAAAAGATAGCAAATCAAATTAAAATGACTAACAGCAAATGAAAATCCAATATATCTCGAATGCTCGCCTCGTTACAATAATTACTAATCATGCAAGAAATATATTATACTGTCACCAACCCTCATCAGAAAATACGTGAATATATTATCCATCAGTCGATCGCAAAATCATGCAAAAAATATAGTCGATTTCAGCTGAAAACTGGTTCGCAACAGGTTCGTTTTGGGCATGTCGATAAAACGCGATCGACCATTGCCGACTTGCTATATCGCGATCGACGTGTTAGCCACCCCTGCCAATATTGTAAAGCAATATAGCTTTGATAATCTGAAAAGTTTTTCCTATTTTTTTTAAAGCCTGAATCTTGCCACAAAGCATCATTAATTCAATCCTAAATCTTTGTTATGTGGAATTCTATGTAACCCATAAACATAAGAATCAAAAAGTAAAGATGGAATTAGAAATGTGGCAATATCAGTTCAGCATTTAACTTCTATTAGATCATTTCTACGCAAGCCCAGGTATAGAATTATCATAAATAAAGTTACATCTGGAGTTTTTCAGTTATGCCAAATCTATTAGCCTTTCTTCGTTTTCTTTTCCCAAGCTACAAACTTCAACATGCACAAACTCCTATTTTTATTATAATATTTTATTTTTTGTCATGATAGCCGTTATAAATAAAGTTAATAAATTATATAAAAATTGCATATTTTTAATTATTAAATTAATTAATTTTGAGGTAAAATTTGTGGGGTAGTAAATAGAAAAAACAAGAAAGCAATTTAGAGTGTATGAAAATAAAATAAACTCAAAAGTTTACATAATATGGCTTGATACTCGGAATAGCAAACTCGGCAATGTACAAAAGCAAATAAATACATAAAAAATCAAGAAAAACCTATCAGCGCAAATCATGTTTGTCTTAAAACAATGCAACCACAATTTTTATGAACTTCCAATAATTTGTGGAAAAAGTTGTTTTTGACAACACAGTTTAGTAGTTAAAACTGTTTGAAAAATACTGTCCACGGTTTCGTGACAAGTATCGCTAAAGATATATAATATTGAAAACAAAATTGCTGCAATTAAAAATATTCTGGTACAGAACAAAAATGCGGTGGTGAAAAATAACACGACAAGGAGGAATACACGAATACCCTCTGCAATTCGAACATTTTCAACAATTTCGTAAAATTTTTCTTCCGAAACAAATCTCCATTCTTTTCCCCGCATTGCATTTTGAATAGTTTTTGTCACGTGATCTCGACAGTTTTTATCCCATAAATTATAGATGATTTCACAGTCATTTAAAATACGTTTAATCATTGCATTGGCTTCGACTTTGCACAGAGTCTCCCATATTGGACCGCAGTATTCGCTTTCTCTTGTGTTGTTTTCGACGGATTCAATGTATGTAACTGCTTTCGATCCATATAATGCATTACATAATGAAGTCTTATCCGGTATTCTTCGACTTATAAGAAAAGTAGGCTTTCCATCGAAGAAAAGTACAACGCTTGTGTGTCTAAATGGTTCTTTCAATTCTCGAGAAACGTAAATACAGAATAGAGATGATATTTTGAGATATTCTTGAATGTCTTCGTATTGCTTGCTTGTTGGTGCCTTCCAGGCACAGATGTTTTCAAGTACCGATTGCATAATAGTTGCACAATCTTTCTACCCTTGTTGTTCTTAAGGTTCTATCTGCTAAAAATATTTTGTTATGAGGTATAGTGAGATCAACCCGTGCTTATATCGTGTGAGAGAAAAAATGTACCGCCAGGGGGATTCCCCGAGTGATATAATAGGTGGTTTCGTGGGAACAAACAAGATTCTAAACCAAGGGTTCCCAAACCAGGGGTCGCGACCCCAAGTTGGGTCGGAGTGATAAGTGGGTAGGGTCGTAAACAGATCATGGGGTCGCTGAGGTATGGTAGAGGATGGATGTACAAAACATCTAAGATTTGACAAACCATGTTAAATTTAGCAGTTTGCACCATGGCTCACTGTAAAACAGGCCCATAGGCATCGCTCTATGCTTATGCCAGCGTTTCTCAACCTTTTTTTGATCGCGGACTATTTTCTCAACGGCAAAAACCTTTGCGGACTCAAGGTGCGTTTATTGTAACCGTACTCTGTGTGAAGAAACAATAAAACCAACCACAACAGAAATTTAACAAATTTCAAAATCGGATATTCGCTGCAATCACGCGTTCGTTAAAAGGGTCGACTGTTTCAGTGTTTAATGGTCTTTTCTGTGGCACAATATTCAATCCATGACAACGACGACAATTTGAAATGTTTTTCTATTTTAATTTAATTATATTTTATGGTAACTCACGTTTGTGTCGACTTACGACAAGATGAGAGCATTACTTACCCGATTATATTTAGTTTTGATACATATTTTTTGCGATCTTGCGAATTTGTTATCGCCGTTAGAAAAATCCTACTATCTGCTATCAATTTCCAGAAAGTTCAACTTGATTTAGTACTTATTAAAAATATATTTAAAGTATATTAGTAAATCAAAAATACATATTCATCGCCTTGCTTTGTTATTAATTTAATTGTGACCATTTTAATCTGCGGTTGTGTTGACTAAATGAAAGCAATACCACTCAGGAAACATCGTGACAATTCGTGGACACAAAAATGCGTGGTAAAGTGCTCGATTATGTTTTGATTGATATTTTTGTAAATTCGACAAATCTGAGTTTTTCGTACAATACCTACGGCGCTCCAGTACTGTACGTACCAATATGGAGACAGTAAAGCAAATAATCCTGAGGGGAAATGCCCTGGTTAGTATACTACGGTAGCACCCGAAAGTTTGCGATTTGCAATGTCTAAAAAAGCGTTTTTAATCGGTCGCGGACCAACATGAAACTTATGGTGTTCTCCGTTTTATTTTTAGTATTTTGTATTGCCGCTTTTCAATCTAGAATATTTGGGTTGCCATCATTGACACCTACCAGGAAAAAAATTAATTCCTCGTTGTTCGAACTGGCGAGGAACACCACTTTCGATATGTATCTATTGACGCGTGTGCCGACTCGTGTTTTCGTCGGAAATCCACAAGTGAGTTGTGAAATCCAATTGTTTGATTAAGCGACGCACAAGTGACCTGTCGCGTCACCTGTTACCAAATTTTTGAATTGTAAATTGCTATTTTATTAGTTGGATATTTGAATATATGCCCAGCCCTACTCAGTAACCAATAATTATTGACTATTGATTTATGTGAATAACTTGCTTTTTATGTTTCATGTAAATTCTAACGTAAATCGTAACTTGGCGGATACCTAAATTTCGCAAAAACGTTTGCGGCCCGCAGTGAATTTCTGGCTCGTTGCGGACTCATTTGAGACCGCGGATTCGGGTTGGGAAACACTGGCTTATGCTATAGAAAATGTAGGTGCTTATTGCGACATCACTGTTTGGTTTTAGCTTATTTTACTTGATACCACCACATGACCAAACTCAAAATTGAACTGGGGTCACGCTGGACACTTGAAAGTTGTCTTTGGGGTCGTCCTGAAAAAAACTTGGGAACCCTTGCTAAACGCTCCAATGCCGACCTCACGTACTCATCTCTTACATAATACTTAGATAGCATTTTTTATAATGTAGCTTTTAACGTTCGGTCCATGTTCAGGCAGTACTTGGAGTTAGATATAATTCTTCACCACTTAACGAGGTTAACAAGGGATAAATGATATGCAATGAAAAAACTAGCCGGCATTTCTCCCATTCTGACATTTTTGTTGTATGTGTGATGGAACGGCAAGTAACTAATTTCTATTTACACTATTTGATTTAAATCAATTTAAATATACCATTATACATTTACCACCAAACCGGGTTCGTTTGCGAAGTACATAAAGCATATCCGACCTCGAGAGTTTAATTTTCTATTTTACCGGTTTCGACTACAGTTTGACTAAAGCAAATATTTTATAAAAAGGTGACGTACCCCTAGTCAAACATATTCACTGCTAATATAGCAACGATTATTGGGGCGGCTTATGACCATAGGTTGTAACTACTAAATAAATACTAACTAAATACTCGTTAACAATATTGGCCATAATTTTTCCTACATCTGAACTACATAATTCGTTAAATACTTATTTTAAAATGCTACCCTAAATAATTGTAGCAAATTTTGATAATCAATAAAAATTTCATTGTCAATCTTAAAACTATCATACGCAAAGTTTGAATGTGTTGCGATTTTTTTTTTATCTTGCATCTCCAAGTTTTCTTCAAAACTAAATGCACGTATTGGTTCAGATGCACGTACAGGAATCAGAAGAGGGCAAATTTAACATTGAAATATTGCTGCTTTGCGAGACAATTCCAGACAACACTACATGGGAAAGCTTACCATTCGTTATTATATGTATATTGTGCTATGCATTGTATTATGTAACAATGCTATTGCAAATACGTAAATCTTTATTTTTCGGGTATATAAGTCTTCTTAAACAGTCAATGCAATATTAAAAGTTCACCCAGCTCTACTCAGACCGTATTTGATGAGTTGATATATGATAAACATCCCCTTTACGAATCTGAAACTATCTTTAACTTTTATATATATTTGATATTGAAAGAATGACACAATTTCCAGTTTTGTACAATTACGAAATTAGCCATGCGTCATTGTTTATCCTTGTTTGCGCAGGTTTACTCAGTTTAATTGCTATACATTTCAGTAAAACTCGTTTATTTTTGTACACAGTGTAATGTAAGTTGACACAATATATTATCTTTAACATCTAAATATATTTAATATTAATTAAATGTGTTTTATGATGAGATGAGAGCGTTATACTAAACTAAATATTAGTCATGGTCAAGTTTATTTTTTCCACACAGTAAAAATAGCATGCCAAATTAAAAGAATAGAAATAAACACACATTTTACTGGGAAAGGAAAGCCGAAGGGACCAAAGCTGTCAAGCAGCGACACTCAAGGTTCGAGTTGAACATTTGCGAGGTCTAAAATATTGAATTTCGGAGTAATGGTATCATTGATGGGCGAGGATTTGACTGTTAACTAACCAACCGTGCGCCACAAATTACAAAAAATTAACATTCGGCCTGCTAGGTGGCTAATGGGGTATTCCGTGAATAAGCAAGAATGCTAAAAACTAGGTAAAATGAATGAAAGAAAAGTAAAGATGCTCGGCAAAAAAAAACATCATAAACAAATAGTACAAACATGTCAATTCAATTACTACTCAGCCGGGTTCAATAACCATTTTTTATTATTTTTTCCATCCAAGACCAATTTTCCCAGTTTGTCTGTTTTTGCGAGTTGAATCAATCTGCATGTTTTTGTTCAAATAATAGTCTTTTGCGTGTCCGTGTTATGTCCTAACGAAAATTCTGACCAAATTGTTATTTCAGAGTAACGGCCAAAAATTCTGTTATTCAAAGCCTGCCATTCAATCTGAATGTGCTATAATCAGGGTGTGCAACTTGCTGCCCACAAGGACAAGTTGTTAATTGACACAAGAAGAAGTGCCCATTTAAAAAGGTGTACGGCCTGCGAAACGAGTTTTTGATTTAGTTTAATCTGGCACGTGCTAGTAAGTCCAATCCTTTTGCCTTGCAAAGCCTGTATATATGTGAGTCCAATTTATTGTCTATGACTATGACCTCACAATGCCCTAACACCGAGCTTGTGCAAAGCGAACAATTTATGTCATAAGACCAATAACTAGAATTTGTGTGCAACGCGGTTTCACCAAGGTATTTGTATCTGGCCCTCCAGTATTAAAGAATACACACCCCTGCTTTACATAATGTAAGAACTAAATTTGCTCAATTTGCAATGTCAAATTTTTAACAGAATTTTTCATCATATATATGGCTCCATCCACAATGAAAATTTCTATCTCCATACAATTTAGTAAGTATAGTTGCATTTTAGACGCAGAAAGACAAAGGATTTAATAATGACTATAGAAGGTCCCCTCAGGGCAATACTGTAAAAAACAGCTTTTGAATGAACAAATTTTTATTACAGGTTCCTATATTTTCTATCGTGACTTGCGGACTAGTATGTGTACTATTTGCTTTTGCATTTGAAGTTGATGCACTTGTAGAATTCGTCTCAATTGGACAACTAATTGCGTGCACCTCTCGTCGCAATTTGCGTCATAAAACTTAGATATCAACCAAATTCCATTACGAGGTAACATTTTCCTGATAATGATGAATCGGTTAAAAATGAATGTATTTGTTTAATTGCAAGGCTTTTATGATTCTACATGACTGGAGTAAACATATTATTTAGCAAATAGCATGTTCAATATATTATTAATAATGGGTAAAAGTACACTATCGCAAATTAGTATAAGTGCAGACGCTGTTTACAATGTTTTATTTTTGTTGTTGTTCTTCAGATTCATGGATTCATATACCATTAATGAAAACCAATCTGATGCATCGAAAAATTTCCGCTAATGTCGCATGTGGTAAAAACTCCCGAGAAAGATGAGACAAAAACCCAAAGTGCTTCGAGTTTATCTTCTAAGTCCGAAGTAACCCTCTTCGAAGAGACTGGGCCAACTGTTGATCAAGGAGTCGGTAGTGTGAAAGCCGAAATTTTATCTAGCGAATTTGGTTTTCTTTTTCAACCTCTAGTGAAATTTGAAGCCGGAGAAGTTCCAAATTATCTTCTAATATTGGCAACTTTTGCTATTACCGTTACATCTGCACTCGGCATATTCACTCAAGATTACATCTCTTCATGGTGGAACATTGCTCTGATTTTCATATTTTCATCCATCGCGACAGTATCAATCCTGCTATTGCTCGTATTCAAGCAAGACGAAAGCATCAAAACTTTTAAGGTATTTTATTTATATTTGAAAAAATTCTTTCGACTACAGAATGGCGACATCACAATATGTGCTCAAATTAAAAAAAAAAAATTATGCGATGTCAATACAATATCTCACAAATATAATTCAGTCATTTATTATCATCAGTTTATATTATTTTAATTTACACAGGTTCCTGGAGTTCCGTTTGTCCCATTTCTCAGTGCAATCATAAATATTATTCTTATTTTAAAACTTCAGCCAATGACTTGGTTAAGACTTGGAATTTGCTGAATATTGGGTAAGTTTCAGTGGATTGGGTAACTAAGGAATATCAAACACGTTAAATATCTTTAGTAACCGATATTTATGTAATTATTATCTTCCAAACAATAGCTTGTAACTTCTAGCATCGAGGTTTCTACTGTAAGCTGAAAGCTCTCGATTCGCGATTTTGTTGTAATCTTACAGTATACTGCAAAGAATACCACAGCTTAGGTTTTGTCATCTGCCTAGGGCGGTCATTGCATGTTTATTTCAAGGTAACGATTGAACTTCATTTTGTATATGGTTAATCTACGGCTGCTGTGAGGCAAACAACTAAGCCATTTTCAAGTCATAACTTGAATAAAGAAGCCTCTTTGCATTTAAGTCATTTAACGGGAATTCAATTAATATGTAATTTTTCAAGTCTACTTTCAGTTGCTTTACTCAATACTTTCACTTCTATTCTAGGTTTGGCAATATATTTCGGTTACGGATATAATCACAGTGCAGAAAGAAAGCGAAGATGATAATATGTGTTTTGCATGGATGAATCGTTTTGTTTACAATTCATCAGAGAAACATTTAGATTACTTTTGTATTTTTATACCTATATTATTTATGTTGTGATATCAGATAAATAAGACTATATACTATATAGTATACATTTTCCTTGTGATATTTGCTTGAATTTGTATATGACTTTGTGCCTGCGATGCTGAAAATCACCACCAAAGACACGCGAGTAAAATCACACTTGTACACCTATTAATATGTGTTTATTTCGCATATTTTTCAAAAACAATAAAGTTTTTGATGTTGCACTTGGTGAAAGTGAAGGAATTCCAAACTACAAGTCGCTGTAGTATAAACCTCGCACAAATGAAATTACTTGAACATGAAGCGAAATTTTACATATTGTTGGTAAACTAAGAGTTCCGTGGTGAGGCTATTAGGTTGATATTGTACTAAATTCTTGTTGGTATTATATTTGGGAAAACTGGACTATCACCGCAAAGAACGGAAAATTTGATTTCAAATTTTACTACTTAATGATTACAAGTGCGTTTCTCCTCGCATACATATGCAATTTACGTCACTGTCCCTGCCTACCAATCTAATAAAAGACATTCACGACAGGATCGATCTTCCACCAAATATATATCTTAAAATGTAAATTCTCATAACGGACAAAAGTTTATATATTGCATCATATTCATATGATTATTTTCTGTTATCGCTTGTATCTAACCTGAATTGTTATGGAATACAGTATTTTGTTTCATAAAAGAATTCCTCTCGCCATTAGATAACTTTTCAGACCAATGAAAACTCTAAGACCAGCAGAATCTGGCAGCAGCAATTATAGCTTAGATTTGTAATATCAGAAGATGAAACTCATATACTTCATATAAATGCTAAGATATCAAAGCATGTATGTAAATTTGATGTCCGTATGGCCAAGCTTTTCTTCTATTATTTTGTCCATTAATTCAGACTGTGCAACGGTAAACGTCTCTTTCCATCCTCCAACCTGCCCTAAAATACATTTTATGTTTGCTATGTGACACAGGGTCTGGCATTTTAATATTAATATCATTACAAAACAGAAGACGTCTCACGAGAGTAGTAATTCAAAAAACATTTGTGTGCTGATAATTTTTCTTACGAAAAAGTTGCAAGGGAAAGTACGAAACTTCGCACGTGGTTTGAAGATTTGTCAATGATGAATAAATTGAAAAGGGCTGTTTTGCAGTAAAGCATGTTTGAAAAAAACACAGTTACTGTGGAAGATAATAGTATATGTAAATAGTATTAACAAATTCTATGTGAAACTTCGGTTCTCTTTTACTTCTAATTAGTGTAAGCATGATATCTCAACTGAGATAAAGCATTACGAAACCTTCCCTGTAAATATCCTGTTAATTAAATTAATGATTAATTTGTTTTTACCTTTTCTCATCATTGTCATGATATTCTGTACTTTCGCAAATTCACTTACGCCCAATTCTGCATCTTTTTTCATGGCGCCAAACGATGTAGATTCAGCAATCGCTGCTACTCTTTTATCTGTTATGTCAACTTCCAAAAATGTAGCTAATCTTTGAATTTCCCTCTTAATATCCTTGTTAAGTAATATATAATATTTATTAGGAAATAATATCAATAATTGACATAACTATATGGAAAGCAATTGCTTTAATTAAACTAATAACGATGTTGACAGCAATTGTTTTAGAGGCTATACACTCTTTAACGTATAAAAATGTTCCCGTAAATTAAAATGAAACAGCAAAGTTGCGGAGAAAGCGATTGCCCACAACATTAACAACAAATTAGCCAAACGATCCATCGTTATACTTTGTGTCTAATAAATTAATAGCGCAAATTAAAAGATGGGTCTGTGTTGAAATTTATGATATTGACAATTAAAACAACACTTATTCTTGGTAGTCGCCCTGTGCTTGTATTTGATATAAGCTGCTAACCGAGTGAGAAGTTGCCTACATATTACTAACCTTTTTCATATTTTCAAATATTAGAAACATGACGTTACTACCATCTTTGTGTTTATTCCACTCCAGCAAAAATTCAGGATACCATTCACCCGGTTTTGTTATAAGAGGGTGCTTGCCTGAAAGAAAAATAAGTCACGAAAAGCATACAATTAGAGATCAAAACAAGAATACTATCGCGTTTCATGTTTTGGCTCTCTATAGTTCAGGGTAACTCAACGAGCGGTCCGAATATTAAATTTGAGCTGCATATGCTTCTTGATTTTGAAAACAAGCCATGTAGTCCACTTCATATCCGCTATTACCTGCTACCTGTATTTTATAGTTGTGTTACGATTTTAGCTACATTATACCTTGCACGTAATCTGAGAAAAATTGATTCCAATCGCTGCTTAACACGTCACGCACCGAATCAAAATGATGATTTTTCGAAAAGTGATACCAAGAAACCGCTTGATCTTTTGGATTTCTCACAAGAACAACAACCTTTAGACATGGAAAAGAAAGTAAATTTGTTAAGACAAAAACAATATATATATTTCTACTTCTTATATAGTATAAATTTCAGCCTCATTTTTAATGTGAGTTATACGCATGAAGCATAATAAAAAATGTGCTGTTGAACCAGAAATTGCTTCAGTGAGATACCATATTTTAGGCCAATATGAAGGCCATTGCGTAATAATAAAGTAGCTCTACTAATCAAATATCGTGATAGATTTTTGTGGCCGATTTTATACACGAGATCTTTGTTCAAAGTATATTTATATATATATATAATCAACCTAAGGTAGGTTATGTCAATGAATACCTAACGAAGAACATTCATTAAACTATGAAATGGAGAGCATTTGAAAAAAATTATAGAGAAATGGCAAGGCAACAAAACTTGTGATAGGGCTAATCTTAGTCGCCACATCAGTGATAACTCCTGATTTCGGTCTGGGAGGTGCGTTGTTTGTCTTGTATTCAAAATTGTAGATTTAATACCTTTCCGTTTTTCTTTTTTAACTTGTCGATGTTTATCAATTCAGCCGGAAGATGAGTTACAAATAGCTTACGTGGTAAAGGTAGGTGCTCCATCAGATCAAGCTTTTCAGCTGCATAAAAATATATTCAATCATTATGCTATTAGTTCTGTGTAAAATCAATCAAGAGATATATTAAAATTTAAGTTACTCACCCTTCCAAATTTCTAACACTGACAACGCTGGAGGTATCGACTTAGAAATAGCATCGAGCTTTTCATCTTGTCCGTAAAATATTTGGCGAATAATTTCAGCCGTCCAATTAGTTCCTAGAATGACAATTTTAATATAGAATAAAATTGTTGAAAATTTAATACTAATAGTTTAAAATTTAAACTAAAATTTTTATATAGCTCAACATGGTTCAAGCAACATGCGACGATATTGAACTTTTTAAAACTAAGCAGTGTTATTTACTGAAGCACGTGTTTGTTTCAAAGATCACATTCTGTTAAATTGAATACACCAATACCTGCTTAGAACGAAGGCCTAATTTCGAAATATTTACCACACAATTTTGTGTGTGTATGTAGTATGAAAATATATGGCGCTTTCAACAATTTAAATCTTTTGCGCAAGACAATTTGAACCAAACTTTTTATATGCCTATAGTACTCTCTTGGTGTACTGTGGGGTTCTTTGTATGAAAAGAACCAGATAAAATGATATGGATCTTTCACTGGTCTGGGATGACAGACAAAACACAATAAAATTCTATCCTTGCCTTTAACCAATTGAGTACATCTTTACAAATTATTTGAAACTTTCGAAACAAAGATATAGTAACATATCTAAACTAACAGATGCATAGGAATTATAGAGTTACGAAAAAATATCCCCGTCTTCATTGGGAACATTATCAGACGTTTGATACTCAATACATTAAAATCCACCCAAAGCGTAGATGTAAAAAGCTTTTAATATTTATTTTTATGGAAAATGTTGTCACCAGACCCAATTTGCATTTTTAGTAGTTTCGGTTAGATTGCGTTTAGGTTTTGGTTATCATGGCAAATTTCAGTTTGTTTAGACATTCTGCCATGCTTTTGTTAGCATGGATAGATATTAAATGCTTTGTAGAGCTATTTTCATAACTGAAGAGTGTGAGAAATTTAGTCTTGTGCCATTAGGCATGAGGCTCAATTAATTGTTTTCTCGGTGTGTAAAATATTTTTAACTGCAAACCTGTTTTCGGAAAAGATGCCAGTAGAACAGTATTTTCTTCGAATTCGTAATTGTCATATGCTCGCTTTGCAGTATCTGCTTCGAATAGCGGAATAAACTTGTATCCTTTCCATTCACTACATGTAAGCGCACCAAAGTCGAACGTCTGTTGCACAATTTTTTCAACCAGAGCTGTCAGTTCTTGAACAATTATCTTTTTGTTGTTCGGTATCGAAGCAAATAACTGATTCATGATAATGTTTTGGTTTCATATAACTTATCTAGCTAAGCTTTGTATATAATAGAAAATCATCAAAAAAATTTATATAGTTGAACCGCTATGCAATTAAATGCTGTATCATTCCTTTTATTATTTATTATCAGTAATAAATGTCGTTGCTCTCGACTGCGGCCCTGAGTCATCTAAAAATGATGTTCTAAAATTCGATGCCTGCAGTAGCCAGTAGCCACCACTATTATTTCGGATTAGCTCGTTCTATATGTAGGCCTACTTGTTTCTTTGAGTCCACGACAAACTATTTTTACCGAAGTCAGCTTCTTGTATGTATGTATGTATGTATGTATGTTTATTCGTCTCGTAAAAGCAAAAACACAGGAGTTAGTAAATATCAACATTGAAGATGACGGGATGTATACACAAGACCACACTGGCCTAAAACACATGAACGTGCGGCATACACCTCTTATGATAAGCATAAAATGAAATAAATCGAATAAGTATAATATGGTCCTTCATACAGACAGTTGTGCGAAGAGGGTGGATTAGGCAACATGGGTAACGGTGGAGTATGCCCAACTGTTTGTACAAAGGAGTTGGTAGGACAAGCCAATATCAATAAATAGAGACAATACAACATGAAATATAATACATAATATATATACATAAGAATAAAATTTGGACATATAGCACCCTCGAATAATGATACCACATACTATAAATGGGAGAAATAGTCAGGTTTATAGGAGAATGTAAATGGGTGACCGTACATTTGAACCCATGCGTATATCCACGGGTTCAATCTATATGCGTGTGCTAAAACCCATGGGTTAGGGTTAGTATGGGTTTAACTATCCGTGACACAAAAAAAATTCTATAGGTGCAATAGCATACAGGTGCAATTGTCATGGGTTCAAATGTATGTGGGTTCAAATGTAATGGAACCATGTAAATGATGTACCGTAATCTGTACAATTTTCAAAACAAGATATTTCAATTTCAACATTCACTAAAAAAATAAAACTTTGCATCCATGCACAACTGCATGAACTTAATGAGTTCACATTTCTATCAGACTCAATGATCTCGTCAATGACCTAATTTCTGTATCGTATATATTTATCTAGTTTGAGTTAGAATGTTTACTTAGTCTTATCACGTAGTACATGTTGACCCTATACGACTGCACTTTGTACGGTGTATGCTTTGAAAGAGAACCACTATAGTAGATTGTTGGTTCAAATATATTACTATCGTTCCATTGTGGAATGTACTGTTAGCGTCGAACAATACAAAGACTGTATTAAACTTTAATAAATTTTAAAAGTTTCAACTATTTATAATCAATATATTCATACTGTAAAACTGTACATGAGCGCGGCAAATAATGTATTGTTTACTCAACACGGTGCAGAATTTATGGAAATATCTTGTAATATAAACCTCATTGTAATATTTACAAATGCGAACCTTTGGGTAATATAACCTTTAAAGCAAACAAGAGAGCGATGCTCAAATATATGGACACGACTTAAACTGTGTGGCTTTGGGTTGTCACTAATATCAGTCGGCACTAGGGAAACGCTATCCAAGTAGGTGAGTTGTCAGTCTCTCGAGCATAGATATCGTAACTTTGCAGACTGATTGCTCGGATGTTGAGTTTTCTGCCTCCCATTGCTCGGTATTCGGTCTTCCTCTCAAGCATCGATATCGCAACTTCGCCGAGCGATTACTCGGCCGATATGTTGTCTGCCTTTCGAAAATAGGCCGCTCAAGCACATAAAAATATCAATGTGAGAATATTGATGTGTTTTCCTGCCATTGGAACCCCGAAATAATCGAAATTACACCTCTATAGTCTTAAAACACGCCTTGTAGAAAATGTGACAATACGGACAACTCATCATTACTCTTGTCTAGGTAGTCGAATTGTCTCAGGTAAGTTATCCGTGTAGTCGAGTCTCCCGCCTCCCGTTCAATAAACTGCGCTTAGGATAAGATAGGACGAAATAAACCATTTTGAATTATTAAGTCACAATCAGCGTGCAATATATTTAAGCGACTGTATAAAATCTGAAATACAGTGAATATAACAACGGCATCCTCTTGTTGTGTGGGCATGTGTTCAAGTCCTAATGTCGTGCATCCCGTAGGTGGCGACGAAGAATATGATTCAAAAACGATACCATTGCGGAAGCGACAATGCCGAGACTTGCCATTTCTTGCCTGCTATATATTATTCGTTGCTGCATTTGTTTCAATATCCATGCACTGTTTTCAGAAATGTTATCCGTCGTATGTATGGGCTGGGACCGACTCATGGGGGAACGTTTGTGGAGGCGATCCAAGCTCTTCGCGTGTGGTTGAAGGCGTTAAAGGATCAGGCGACGTAAAGGCCGATTCGACGTATTTGTGGAGAATGCAATGCATCAATACAACCTTGAGATTCTGCGTTAAAAAATGTCCTGAGTGGTTGGAGAACTCGTCTACGTGTTCCAACATATTTTGGAAAAATGGCTACAACTTTATCAATGATACAACATTGATAAATGGATGTGACGACGCGTGTGCACCAAAACGATTGAAGTGAGTTGCCATGTATAGTAGACATTAGGTGGTATGCTTTAATTGTTACTTCGACTACCAATCAAAATAATAGGGAAAATTTTGTCTATTTCAATCTAATTTATATACTAATTTCAATTTGCTATTTTATGGCAAACTTTTCAAATGTTTAGCATGAGCAATATTTTGTAAAAAGAAGAACAAGTCCTTGAAATTGAAAGTATTGATAAACTCTAAAAATTCGCCGCATCAGGCTTGCAATATTTTATCAGTAAGATTTTTCTTGAATAGTCTTTTTTTAAATAAAGTAAAAAACGAGTTGAAGGATTTCTTCAACCACATCCAATATGCAAATTTGCACATTTATTTTACAGTGCCAGCAACAGCATCGTTATATTGAACAGATGTATAAAGGAGCAACTGGTGGAGGGTGGTTATGTCGAAATTGCAGAGTTCCTCACTATTTTCAGTTACGTCATTGATGATATAATAAGCAGTCTGACTGCAAGCGGATCAATTTTCGTACTCATACTTATCGGTAGCATATTTATGAACATGCTTCTCGTTCGCTTTCCAAAATATGCATCGCTGTGCTGTTATGTGACATCCTTCTTGATGACATCACTGGCCTGCTCATACATGATAGCGCATGTGGTCAAGTTACTTCCCGGCATGACAGATTATGAAAACGATGTTTACAACAATAAAAGATTATTTACGACATCGCGAACGATTCCATATTTATTAACATCCGTGTTCTGTATTTTTGGAGAATCCTTTATAATTTACTGCTTGATTTCATCAAGAGGTAACTTTAGTAAAGCAAGGGGATTGTGGCATAGTGCATCACTTTGTATAAATGAAAATCCAAAAATATTGAGCCAACCTCTGCTCACCTTATTCATAAATGCCGGAGCAACTTTTCTCTCTGTTTTGTTGTTTCTCTCAGTATTGGGCTGTCGAGAAATCAAAGCATCAACAACAAATCAATATGTTGAATTCGAAGCAAACACTGATACTTGGATACTATTACCATTATTGTTGTTCCATATATGGTTTCTAGAATTGGTTGGACGATGTCAAGCAGCTATACTATCAGGAGCTGCAGCAAACTGGTATTTCAAATCTCATAATCACCCAATAACCACCGCTTTTCAAGATGTACTGCGGTATAATATGGGCAGTCTTGCAGCTACTTCATTTTCTGGAAATGCCACGGAGAGAATCGAACTCTTTTTAAATGGATTCAACAGCACAAAGTTTCTGGGATATTTTTCTTCATTGTCATCTATTTCCATTGGAGTGTACGGAGAGCTGAGAGATACTATTTTAAAATGTTCAGGAAGCAAACAAGTTGAAAGGGCAGTTACAAAAGCTTACTATGAAACTAGAAACGCAATTTGTGCATTCAAAATCGGTTTAACGTGCGCTTCAACGAGCCTGTTTCTCGCATTGACATCGAATATTCGATTGTATATTCCTTCAGTCCTGATTTTACTGTTTGGTTCAATCGTTTGGCTTGTGGTGGGGATTTTTACGGCATCTTTACTTGAGACCATCACCGGATTAGCTATCTGCATATGTGAAGATTTTGAAAGGAACAACGGAGACGAAAGGCCATATTATTGTGACCGTAAAGTTGCGCATCTTTTACATAATGTTATTCTTCCTTTACATGCAACACATAAAGGACGAATACGGATTAAAGAGCAAGAAGAGCGTATAGAGATTATGAAACAAAAACCCTCTAAAGCTCCTTCCCAAAAAACGAGTGTTCATAAACTCACCAAAAATACGAGTGGACCACTCGAGAAAAAATCAACTATGCGACATGTAGCTAGCTCGCATATAATCTTAAAAAGGATTTGTCATGTAGAAAGTCAGTTGTTGAATTATCAGTCTCCCTCTAAGGAAAACATAATACCTGGTGAAGATGCATGCTCCGTCAGTAACCAATTTTTGGCATGTGCGAATATTGATAATTCATCACACGAATTATCAATGTCTCAAATATCGAAAAACAGTATTGAAAGCGAAGAACAAATGCTAGAAGAACAGCCTCTAGTTCCGTACTCACTCAACCAAAAATATGAAGATGAACTTTCAGCAAATGATAATATATTTCAACCTTGCAACAATAGAAAAAAATCTGCCAATATTTCAATTCGTACAACTGACTCAGCAGCATTCACAGTGAAGACACGGTTACCCAAATGGAGAATTTTGGCACTTTCAACTGCAAAAATGATGCAGTACTCTAAAACAAATAAAATAAAAATCATAAAATCCATTAAGAAGGAGGATTCCAGCGATATATGGGACGGTTGGTGGTGACAAAGACATTCCAGCTATTTTACACATAATATATACGTTTATTTTCTTCATTTATTTACCAATTATATTTTGATTTTTCGAGTTTTTAAACACACAAAAAGGTGTGTTTACACTTGTTCTTTATTGTTTTCTAATAACACCAAAAAACCTAGGGGGTTTGTAAACTGTCTCGTAACACCACCTCTCAGATTTTGTACCTAAACGGTATATGTTCATTAAAGAATTGAATTGTCTCGATTCTCGAACAAATTAAAATATATGAATTTTGCACAACACGAAACTCATGTTGTGAGTTGAAACGGTATCGAATGGAATTCTGGGATTTGAACATATTGTGATGTTGATTACAATTGTCTAGAGCTGCCTCCGCTAGAGTCAAATAAAAGACAGCACCGAAAGTTAACGTGAAGAGTCGTATATGCTTATATAACTTTTTTAATTTCAATTAAGAACACTCACAGATTTCCGTTCTTCTCTGTGCACACGTGCACGGTGCAAATTTAAACAGTTCAACAATCCAGGTCCTTCCTTCGACTGTTTCTCCCAACGGCTGTTCTTTTGTTTTCTAAAATCCTCAACTATTACAGTTTTTATCTGTTTATGAAGGAGATCTCATTAAAGAGTATCTCGAGTTTTAAATACCCAGATGGCTACCTAATAAAATATTGAACACCCAAAAGCCTGAAAAACTTTATCAGCGTATGACAGTCTTTTGTGCCAAGTTTCGTTGATGTGTGTTACTTCTCAAATCCTAAATAAAGAATCGTTTATATACTGCCTTTTTCCTAAAAATGTGTTTACTTAAAAGTTGATTTGAAATTTTTTCAAATATATATGCATATTGCCATAAAATCCGAAAAATATTTTCAGTCATCATCTATGTGCAACAAAACTCGATTCATAGAACCTATTTCGGACTACTTCCTATGGCTAGGGCTGGGAATTTAGAAAATTTAGCCGCTAACCAGCCAAGATTGATCGGTTAACGACTGGCGGGGTCAAAGGCGCAGCATGAAACAACGCCGTCTCATTTGACGTGTTAAAATGGAAAAACACGTCTCATTATGATTATAAAGCAGTTTGTCATAAACTTTCCTTGGTATTGCTAGAAATTGTGGACGGATCGAAAATTCCCTTCTAGTAGTTCTTCTTGGTCACTTTTTCACAAAAGAGATGCGGACTCTTTTAAATATATATGTGGTATTTTAATACCGATTCGGACATTTAATGTAACTTACGTGTCAATGTTTCAATTTTGTATTAAGTGCGGCGGCGACATTGTGAATTCGCAGCATCTGGCACTACTTCCCGAAGATATTTTATTGCTTATGTTCTTTCCACAGACTTTGCATGTTTCGAATGTTATTCCCAAAATTAAGGTCATATAATTTGTATTGAATGGTGGGATCGGTACCTGTTTATGAACTTTGTATTGTCACATTTTTATTGCTAGCAGTCCTGGTTTTTGAAGTAATTTGTTGCCTTCATGACATTCACGGCATAATTCAGTTAGTGGTACCATGAAGTAAATATCACAAAATAGGTATACGTGCAAAATGATTTTATTAGAGGAATTCACACTGGAAAATGGAGGCCTACCTTGGGTGACTAATCACGGTTTATATTAATAGTAAGCGTTAACCATCTAGTAACGGTTCACCGATTAACCGAATATTCCCAGATCTAACTCCGTTCAGCAACAGTGGAAGGTAATAGATCAGTTGCGCAGAATACATTCGGTGTGTGGATTGTCATATCATCCAAATGAACTTTTGAATGGCCTCCTTGCGCATCTATAATTGGCAACGGGTTTGATTTTGATACGTAGGCTACTGCATGCAAATCAAGTACAATGTTCATGTAAGTTTTATGCTTTTAAATAAATAATTTGTAAAGTAGATCCACTTAGATGAAATTTTTAGGTAGAAAATTATTGAGAAATGATATAATTTCCGCCATCTAAATTCTAAATGCTTAGATTATGATTTGGTTTATCTCGATGAAAATTCAACAAAGGAATAATAATGTCCGTCACGATTATCTTTGGACAAACAAGTTAATTCAATAGTATTTTATCGTAAACCCAACATGACTAAGCAAACAGACGATCATTCATTTGTAGGACTTTGAAGCTGTTCGCTGTAAAAGACGTTGTTGGCCTTTATTGAGCGATTAACTGTGATAAGGTCATAGTACAACGGGGAGTATTATTTTAAATATGTTTAATTCAGAATTGGTGAGCCTCGGCGTCTGGTATTCTACTGCAAAAATCTTCGTTGGTGCCAATTGAGCATAGATATTTTAATACATTCATGCACGTGTATTATGTTTCATGTACTTCGTAGTGCGTTCAAACATAAATATAAAACAGCCAGAATTGTGTTATTATAATCGGTTATTTGTAATATTTTAATAATATAGAATTTGAGGGCGAATATTCAAGAGAACCGTAACTGAAAAATATATGATATTTCAGTTCTATACCTTCTGGGGTATACCAAACACTCATATGATAACAGATTGTGGTTTGAATTAGTTTCCAATGCGCTATGGTCGCGTTTGAGTATTTAGGACCATTCAGCAAAATAATATTTTCTAATCTAATTCAAGATCGTCTCAAGGGATTCAAAGAATATGAATTATTTATAAAATCCTCACATGCTGTTCAGGAGTCCAGTCGAATATCATGTGTCATAGAGAAGTATCCTTCTCATATATATTTTGTTTGCTAATGGAACAATATAAGGTTTTCATTTTAGTAATTTTTTCTTGTTCCATCATTGCAACTATCAGCATCCATTTTCAACTATGTGTGTGCGATGTTGTGAATTTAGAGTTCTTCCATGTTAACATTACAGAAAAACGTCGAATAGTAGTTAAATAACATAGAGAGGAGCCTTTTACAATAGAACAATTTATAGCTTCCCTTCCTGATGAGAAAAAACCTATAGTTCAAAAATTGGTTTCAACGATGAAGGGGATGTTGGGACAATCATTCGATGTTAAGTCTATGAAATGTAGCGAGCGGAAAGGTTACAGATTCATTCCATTTTTTGAAGCAGAGACCGCAAAAAGAGCATATGAAGAATATGAATTTGAAGAAAATACTATTCTTCTGGCATCGTATCCACAAACAGGTGAACTGTAAATCTTAGTTCAATATCTTCAAACATATATCGCCAGCCTAATAAAAAAAGGCCTAAGTCAATTTTCGCATTTTGAGTAAATCAAAAAAAAAATTCATAACTTTTTCAATCTGTTTCAAAAATTTCTTTATTCAGATTTATCTTATCATATTTTTAATTATTCTAGAATATATATAACTTTCAAATTTTATTTTTTATATGCGGTGAAATTGACATTTTTTTTTTATTCCCGCACCCTGCGTTGGGCAATATTATTCGCATAACCTAAGTTCATTCGGCAATAATTGAAAAAAAATATTTAGCGAGTAACTTCGATTGAATTAATATGTCAAAAAAAAGAAGTCAAAAAATGCGATGTACCTCCGTGATTATAATTTGGCTATGATGACCATTGGACTAGATGTGTTTTATTCAATTGATATGAGGAATGTAAAATTTCACAATTAAAACAATATAATTCAATCAAAACATCAATAACTTATTTTGAACCTACAACATCAACATGAACAAACAACTTCAATACATGAATTCAAAGTATACTCCTCTAAAGTTCATATAATATACTCGTGAGGAAGGTTATCAAAAATACGATGGCAGTCAATTGGCCTTGAAGATTTCCTTGCACAGGATGGAATATGAGATCTAACATTGGCACCCGTTGAGTTTGAACATACTGTACACGAAGTGGTAACGTTTTCCAGATTGCTACCTCAAACGAAAACTTGTAACGAATACTACCATCACTATAAGTCACGCAAGTCATGCACTCTGGGATCTCCTGCTCTCTTTCCGGATCTAATGCTTTGAAGGAACAACTGAGTACGATTAAATCTCGTTGAGTACGAATGTCCCCTACTATCTTACGTTCAATGACTCTGTGCATTGAGTCACATTCTATTTGTGTGTGCCCGGCCACCAAAATTTTTGCTCAATATTTATGTTGTTGTTCTTGCCAAACTAAAACATGCATTAGCTACCGTGGTATTCCTATTTTGGTAACCACATTCCTCGCTCCACATTCATGCTTCAGCTCGGGATTATTACAAGTGATTCGCTTGGAATGCTCAAAATGCAAGTAAGCAAATACTTCACTTGAAAGATTGCCATCAGTTTCATTCCAGACGTAACAGTAACCTGCTTTTGATTTTGTATCATAGCGTGGAATTGTGTATATGTAGCTTAGTTCTGTAATAGGATGTGCTAGCTCTGGTTCTAGGTCCCAGGACATAAAAGCACTGCCTGTAGGTCCATCATCCAAACTGATTTATTTGCACTTGCAGAATCTTTGTCGGTCATCTTTTCTAGCATCATCCTTCAGTTTGATTCAAGCTATACTCAACTAACTCAGTACTCATGTTTGTAACCTATACACTTACCACATTGATCCGTTCAGGGAATAAAAGCTGAGTATTTGTGTCTGTGGAGAATCTCGTTGAAATAGGCTTCACTATCGACCCTCCTGTTTGCTGCCTCTGCAATATTTTTGCAAAGTCTGTGGAGGGCAGATATTGTGGTGCATAGATACAAAACTTCAATGTTTCTGTAACTTTCTGCAATAATGCGAGTCAACAGTGGGTAGTATGCCGAGCCACTCTTTTATACACTCTAATCTTTTCGCTTACTTTTCCGCACACCTTCCACTTTTCGGACCTGCTTGAACAACAGCTGATACGTTAGACGGGGATTTATGTTTAATCCAAAACACCAAAGTTCTGCAAGCATTTCAAACTTAGATGTGAACAATGCTTTGCGGATTAGCAGTTCATAACCATTTGTAAACTTTAGTTTGTAAACATACAAAGATTTTCTCCAAGATACACCAGATGATCTGTTTAACCGCATGCGTCCCAACCAGAGTTCAATATTACAAAATTCCCAACAAGGCAACCAGTGTGGTGTTTGTTTTGCAACTGCTGCAAACCTCTGGGAGTTTAATAACTTCATTTTTTCGTATCAATTTTGTTTTAAACATACTTTTTTGTATTAAATAACTTAGAACACTGTAACAAAATATGAAGATTCGCGAAAAAGGTATTTTCCTGGTCGATAATTACACGACTCTTTCAACGTAATTGTGAGATGCCCGATTTTATCCCAAGCGGTCGTCCGAGCTTATTGGGGGCATCGCTGGTTGATGCGGCAGTGAACTTGTGTTAGATTTGTTTGCACTCACTGGTTATTTTGTGGTATGAAACCAGTGCTACGCTATATGAGACGCTGCTGGTCTCAAACGAAACAAAAATACTACACATAATAAGTGGTAGGTCAAATGTATCTACATTGTACAGTTTCATCGTAGAATTGATCCTAATATCAGATAACGAATTACACTTAAAACCTTAACTTAACGCAAGTATATGAGATGAAACCAATTTTCTAGCTGACAAATAACGATAAAACAAAGACGAGCAACACTTGAGCGAGGTGGGAAAGACATCCTCAACTTCACACTCGACAACGCGACGTCGCGCAGTGCGGACGTCTTTGTGAGCATAAACCTGGATACAAACTATCTTCTGTTTTGTGGATTAAACTGGATACAACACTACATTAATACGGTGAGATCGTTTCTTTATATTCGATCTGTATATATTGCTGTATATAAAGTGCAATTGACTGAGATCCAGTACAAATTTTCTTTTGGAGAGTGAACGTTTATTACGGATAAAGCTGTTTTATGTTATAAGATGGACGGCGATGAATCGCCAACTTCTTCCGGAGTGAAAAGGAAGGGGGACGATAGTAATTCTAATGCCCAAAGTAAAGTAAAAATTAACACAATAAGTCAAGAAAATGACGTTATATCTACATTCGTTGTTATACGGGGTACCCAGCGTAAGATGAGAACGTACAATCCTATAGTTATACATAGAAATCTGGTGCAGAAGTTTGGAACACTAAAATCGGTACGTGTGCTTGGTTCTGGTTTGAAAATTGAATGTTCAAACGAAAAGCAAGTTAAACTATTGTTGGAATGTGATGATATCGGCGATAGCACAACCAACATTCCAGTGAAGACTGAATTGTTTGTAAACAATGATCAAAATACTAGAGTAGTAATTAGCGATGTGCCAATTGACATGGCCGATAATGAATTGTTGGACGCATTATCTGGACAACGTGTTGTCTTTGTAAAAAGGCTTAATAGAAAAATCGAAGGCAAGTTTGTGCAGAGTAAATCAGTTCTAATTTGTTTTAACACATGCATTGTACCATCAATCGTGACTATCGGCTATATGCGATTCAGGACCAGAGTGTATAACCCTCCACCGATTCGTTGTTTTAATTGCAATAGATTTGGCCATGTAGCTAAAAATTGTCGATGTAAAGTTCGCTGTGCCAAGTGCGGTAGAAACCACGAATATAATAAATGTGATTCCGAAACTCCAAGATGTTGTAATTGTGGACAAGAACACAGCGCCGCATATGGTGGCTGCGAAGTATATAAACGGGAACGGTTGCTTCAAAAAACAATGGCGAGTACTAAACTACCGTATGAGTGGGCAAAAAACCACATTAAGCAAACTATTTCAGAAACTGCGCAATTTTCGGCAAATGATTTTCCGGCTCTTCACAGTAAAGTTCCTTTTCAAGGAAGTACACCTGTCCTTATGATTAGAAAGTCGAAAGATATATTGTCATCAGACAAGTCATCTCAACAAGCGCCTATTATAGGCCAATATAGTCGCCCCAATTCGAAAGAGGTAAATGAAGATAAGAATGCACCTATATCTCTGGACCCAATACATTTTTTTGCATTTATCGCAGAAGTCATAAAAAATACGCTAGAGGTTTCTCAAAGTGGAAAAGAATGTGATGTTTACGCTATTGTTTCGATGTCCGCTGGCGCTCAATTTGGATTCGATGTCGACGCTGGCAACCTTAAAAATGCAATAAAACAACATTCAACCAAAAAGTAAAATTAACTATCATCCAATGGAATTGCCGTAGTATATACCGGAAACTAGGTGAATTGAAAAACTTTATTAGTGCTTCACACCAGAAACCTGACGTAATAGCCATCCAAGAAAGCAATCTCACACCAAAGCATAATCCTAGCATACCAGGGTATACCCTAGTACGCAAAGATAGATTGATTAGTAAAGGTGGTGGCATCTTATTTGTTATAAAAAATAATATATCTTTTGTTGAAATACCTTTACAACCTCTAAATGGCGCAGAAGCTCAAAGTGTCAGTTTGGGAAATCTTAAGATAGTCAATGTATACGTATATGTTAGAATTTCTCAATATGCCTTCGAACGATTTTTTGATCAATTTTCACGACAAACAGTCTTTTGTGGGGATTTTAATTCACATCATTTCTTGTGGGGTAGCCCAACAAACAATCAACGAGGACTAGCTCTTGCTGGAGCTATTGACAGCACTGATTTAGTAGTACTTAACACCTCTGTTCCCACTAGGATAAATTTATCCCATAACAGAGTAAATAATTAGTCGTTATTGGATTTAACAATAGCATCTCCTGATGTTGCCCATAGATGTAATACAATTGTGACCAATGAGTTACTGGGAAGTGATCACGTAATGGTTAAAACTTATTTTAACGTAACACAAGTCGGTGACACAAGTAATTACATGGAATCATGGCGACTCGATAAAGCAAATTGGGATAAGTTCTCGGAATTATGTAAAACGCGCATCAGTGAGAATATAGTCACAAGCGATATAAATGAATTCAATGATTTTCTTACAAATGCGATTATCTTAGCAGCAAATGAATCAATACCACGAACAAAATCCTACACAAAAAATGGCATCCCATGGTGGAATGCTGATTGCGACAAAGCCATACGGCTAAGAAAAGCGGCGTTCCTTAAAATGAAAAGGTCGATGTCCATCGAAAATGTGATAATGTATAAAAAACGTAGATCTGAAGCAAGAAGAATAATATTGAAGGCTAAAAGGCAGAGTTGGCATGATTACTGTAGCTCACTGGACAAGAATGAAAAACTCAGCAACGTATGGAAAATGGTTAGGCGCTTCACTAAAAGCAAGGTATACGAACAAATCCCCGGCCTTAAAACACAATGGTATAACAGCAATCGAAGATTCCGAAAAAGCTGAGCTTCTGGCGAGTTCGTTCTCGGCGGTCAGTAGCAATGAAAACTACACTCCGAAATTTCTTCAAAGAAAGATCGCATTCGAATCCTCACATGACGTAACAATCTTCAAGGCTAATCACAAATTGGATAAAAATATCACAATGAAAGAACTTAATCAAGTTTTAAAACCAAGAAAAAGCACTTCTCCAGGACTAGACAAGATTTGCTACGCGATGCTTATAAAATTGCCCGCAGAATGTAAAGACATATTACTCAAATTGTTCAATTTGATTTTGAACAAAGGGAGTATTCCAGATACCTGGAAACGCTCTGTTGTAATTCCGATTCTTAAATCCAATAAACAAAAAGACCAACCATCTTCATATAGGCCTATATCTTCAACTAGCAATTTATGTAAGGTCTTGGAAAGAATTATAGTTCGCAGACTGAAGTGGTTTGTTGAAAAAAATGGCATATTATGTAGAGAACAGAGCGGTTTTAGGTGGAGGAGATCTACAACTGATGCATATCTAAAATTACACGATGACATATATAAAGATTTACCAAATAAAAGATCTGTACTTGGCATTTTCTTAGACATGGAAAAAGCGTATGACATGGTATGGAAAAGAGGACTGTTATACAAACTATATAACATTGGTGTCACCGGGAAAATTTGGATTTTTGTTGCATCTTTTCTGACAAATCGTTCATTTCAGGTTAGAGTAGGCAGTCGTCTTTCAAGTATATTCTCATTGGAAAACGGAATTCCTCAAGGGAGCGTAATCAGTCCACTGCTATTCAATATAATGATAAACGATATGCCTAGTACTATTTCATCAGATAATGTTGGATTGTTTGCAGACGATAGCGCTCTATGGCACATTGGTCTCAATATTGAAGATTTAATCATTTCCTCTCAGAACTCGTTGGATTGCATTCAGTCCTGGTGCAATCAATGGGGTTTTAAGATCTCGGTCACAAAATCAATAGTTGTACTCTTCACCCGAAAGAGAAAATTACCACCAATACAACTACACATAAACGGTGTAATACTCCCAGTCAGGAATGAAGTAAGATACCTCGGAGTCTATTTCGATAGGCGCTTAAATTATAAGAGACATATCGAATATGTTGTACAAAAATGTAGTAAACGGATTAATCTGCTGCGTTTGCTTATTGGAACTAGCTGGGGAGCTAACAAATCACCCCTTTTGTCATTGTACAGATCCCTAGTTCGACCCATTATTGAATATGGTATGGAAGCCTATTTTTCAGCATCAATAAATGTCATAAAAAAAATCGAAATTATCCAATCTCAATGTCTACGCATCGCTGCAGGTGGCATGATGAGTACGCCTAAAATTGCTTTACAAGTTTGTTGTAATGAGATGCCATTGATTATAAGACGACTACAATTATGCCTCTTATATAAGGCTAAACTGCTAACATTTGTTGACCATCCTTGCCACGAAGTCATCGAACACTCATGGCATGAAATATTTCCCAACTCTCCAGCATTTCGTACATTTGGTATGATTGCAAGGACTTTCGATATTGACAAATTGGATATTAGTATTATTAGAGCCGAAGAAATTCCCCCATGGTATTTGGACGAAATTAATATCGACGATGCATTATCGAATATACTTTTTCCTTCACGCCCGACCAAACAAAAGCTATAAGTTTGGATTATATAAATGAATCCTATCAATCACACGTGCATATCTATACCGATGGGTCAAAAATTGATGACAAATGCGGTGCTGCGGTTTATGTTCCATATAATAATTCTCGTATGGGTTTTAGGCTAGACAAAGACTGTTCCTCGTTTGATTGCGAAGTTTTTGCAATATATAGTGCCCTTACATGGTCAAAAAATAACTATAAAAGGAATATACTTGTCATATCGGATTGTATGTCTGCTATACACGCTATAAATAATAACTCGGATCAAATTAGTAATATATCTTCAAATATTCAGACTTGTCTTTTTGAGTTACAGGAACAAGGATGCAAAATCACACTACTATGGGCTCCAGGACATGTTGGCATTCCGGGTAACGAAGTCGCCGACAAAATAGCAAAGGTATCAGCGGCGAAAGTCGATGTGGACAAAAGATTATCCCAATCACAAAACAAAGTCAAATCACAAATTCGACAATTCTGCGCTAATAAATGGGATCAACATTTTATACAAAGTGACCAAGCGTTTCATTACAAGACAATTTCCCCCTCAATTGAAGACAGCATCAAGAATTCCACTTGGTCACCACGAATAATGGACAAAATTTTATTTCGACTTCAGACGGGACATTGCCGTTTAAATGGGCACCTCCATAAAATAGGATGCCATAATAATGGACTTTGCGATTTCTGTAATGATCCAGAGACAGTAGAACATTTTCTAATGAACTGTCGTGCATATAGAAATGAAAGACGCATACTAAAGATGAAATGCCGCATTGAATTTCAACTCAAAGCTATCTTACGCGACCCTAGCATTTTCCCTGCTCTTGTTGATTTTGTGAAATCTACCAAGAGAGTATTATAGGCATATACAAAATTTTGATTTAAATTGTCTGGCGCAAAAGACTCAAATTGTTTAAAGCGCCATATATTACCATACCACACACACACATCCTCAACTTGTTCGCATCAAACGTTTCATGAAAATAATCATGAAGGAAATGACATCGGGCAACGACCTTGTTTCAGGCAAATAACATGCACTATTAGCAATAAGTGGTGAAAAGTATTATAATACACAGTAACTATCCTATGTACTCGCTACACAAGATTCGTCATCAATTTCTATCTTTGGGTGTGTTATGTTGTCCTTAAAAGTTCCTTCATGTTTATGATCTAGAAACTAGACTAATACCCAAATTAAATAATTACGACAAATATTTACAGTTGAACAATTTGAAGCATACCTTCCTGATGAGAAACAGCTTAGCTCAAGCTTAAAATTAGTTGCAATGATAAAGAAAATATTGAAACAATCATTCGATTCCAATTCTATAGAATGTAGCGTGTAAGAGGATTATAGATTTATTCCTTTGTTCAAAGCATAGACGGCAAAAAGAGCATTTGGGGATTATGAATTTGAAGAAAATACCATTCTTTTGGAATCATATCCTAGAACAAGTTAGCTACTATAGTCTAAGTTTGTGGTCTTCAAAAATATTAGATGCGATGTCACGCGATTGTCTTTTTAACATTATTTCCTGTCGAGGCGCATTCTCTTTATTTTCAGATTTTGTCGCAGTAGCTTACTTTTGTGTAGTTATTAACTGTATAAACTCACTTTACAAATTACAAAATGCATGATTTGGAAGGATTTACATATTGCAGAAAATGGTCGTATTATATCGTTGGGAGACTGTTGAAATCTTCAATTTAGGATTAGTTTTGGTATAAGAATATATCGCACATAAATTCATTTTGCAAAAACATTTTAAATGACATTATTTTTAGTTTTGTAAGAGAATTCGGAAGTTAGCCTTGCGTCATATTTTATTTTTGCTTGCAAAAGTTTTCTCAGTTCAGTTGCTATAAATTTCAGTAGAACTCGTTTATTTTTATATACAGTGTAAGTTGACACAGTATATTGACTTGTTATAAGAGTGGTGAACAATTCTCCTGTATAATAAATTACACGTTGTCGGACCCGAATCTAATTGCAAATATTCAAACATTTACAACATAAAAGAACAAAATATCAAAGACAAATGACTGGAACGATGATGAGGTTTTGTAAAATATCTATCGATATCTGACGAAAATAGCAATAACACACTTTGCAGTATGGTATAAGATGTCTTGTGTGATAGGTAACTAACCGTTGCCACCTCATTCGTAAACTTAGTTTTTTATCGTTGGTAAGTCTCTGGTAATAATATTTCCTTTTACAACTTTATATCATTTATTTATATCAAAATATTTCATGATTACTACACCTGAGAACCACAATATCATTTCTTGTTAAGTGTATCATTTCTTATTGTTGTGAAATGAACCTGAACATACTATGTGTACAAGGTTAAGGTTGTGCGCCATCTTGGTGCACATACTTCGGGATCGCCATTACGTTTATGTATTTCGAATCGAGATTCGGAATCGAAAAAGAATCGAATACTAGTAAGTATTCATACATTAATTAGCTCAAAAATGTTGGGCGGGATGATTGATGTTCATAGTTTTATTGAAGCACAAAATATGAAGTAAGCGTTTTTTTTATTATATGATACCAAACTTATTCCATAATTCCATATTCATCGACTATTGAAACAGATCTGAGCTCTATATTTTTCGTCACGCTGTCGCGTGTATTATTACTCTGGTGATAATTTGTTTTTCTGCTAATTTTGATTGATTAAATTTATATAATTTTCCTGTCATTCCCTCTAAAACTTCTTGTTACGGTCCATGAACACACAGTTGAACCCCACAAGGGCGCTGTCGCGTGTATTATTACTCTGGTGATATGTTGTGATTTTGTTTTTCTGTTAATATTGATTGATTAAATTTGTATAATTTTTTTTGTCATTCCCTCTTAAACTTCAGCCCACAGGTGTCGCTGACTCGATGACTGTCACAGTCTTTCGCGACTCCTTATCTATTGCTATGAATCTCTCATTTGTATGAATTCTTATGTGCATAATTACATTTTTACGATTGTCATTATACACGTTTGTCATTTTTTCGTGCTTTAATTTTTGTGTTGATTCTTGCATGATGGAAATAAATTATCTGAATCTGAATCTCATAAACTGCAACAAAACCGCGGGTGGGCTTGAGTGCTACGCATTGAAGCGTTGCGAGACAACGATGGAACATAAACAAACAAAGATGCATCCATAATAACTATATTTGCGTATTGCTATATTTGCGTTTGCTATAACAATACTTGCGTCCAACCATGTTTTTATTTCGAAGAAACGAAGACCATGCTTGTTTATTGAAGCCATATATCGGTAACGGTACCGCACCACTGAACTGGAAATCTATATGGAACGATTTACTCTCTCGTTCTGCGTTGTCTCATTGCGGGATCAATTGATCGCCGCCATTTTGGCATTTATTCTTCCAAACTTTCTTCGTTCTGTATCTGGTTTTAATAAGTATATATTTTGACTCCATAATCAGCATGAAAGACGATAAAATAAATGACAAAAGTAAAATAAATGAATCTGATTACAGAATCAGCAAAGCGAACAAGACCTTAATTAGGTAAGGTTTAAAACGTACAGGTTTTAGATTTTTAAAGGCGTTGTCAATAGAAGTGGTACGTGCTTGCCCACTCAGAGGTATTGAGTTAATCAAAACACGCACAATACATACAATCACGCAGACAAAATAAAATTAGAAGCGATAAAAAGAGAGAAGCATAAGAAATATTACTTGGTAAAAAATTTACAAACAAAAAGTAAAGAGAAATAAAACCATATTAATAATTTTGTAAGAATTGACAAATCGGATACAGAATTAGTTCACAGGACTAAAATGTATAGAAAAATATTTCTAAAAAAATAGCGCCAAGCTGATTATAGTAGGTGTCTCCTAATGGCAAATTGCCCAATCGGAATTGCCACATTGGAGGTATGAAGAGGTGGGCTGGACCAGTGGTCCCCAACCGCCGGTCCGCGAAGCTTTTTTGCCGGTCTGCGAGAAAGTTCGTTGTTTTGTTATTTTTATGCCGTCTCAATCGCTTTACCGAATACAGGATTACGTTGGTTCGTTACGCAATTTCTCTTCCGCCATCATATTGCGACATCGCGGCGACGTGTTTCGCGACATCTAGGCGCCGAGGAATCACACTTTTCGCTTTTTAAGCTTCGATTCATCGCGAATGCGCTCCATCAAATATCGCAAAAATTCAGAAACCTACAAATTGGCAAGCGTGCTTTTTCTGTTCTACATGCTTTTCATGATTAATATGACCATCCTTATAAAACGTTATGCATATTTCTTTGTTTAAACCAGAAAAAAGTAAAGAACAGTATAATATTCCAGTAAGATATGAACTTGTTGCGACCCTGCAGGTGGTCACGCGACGCTCAAAAAAGCATGGGCCGCTGAGATCTTTTCCAATATTTTGAGCCTGGTGCCAGGTTACCGACGACTTTGTCATTGTAATGTAAATTCATTTAGTTTGAAGCATCGATCAACTGGAGAGGGATTAATATGATAAACCAGATGAAAAAGCTTGATAAAAATTGAGATTCTACTTTACAGTCCAGATCTAAAAAAGAATCACTGTCACAATTTTGGATGTCTCTTGATAACGAATACCCATCGCTAAGCAATCAAACTGTTGTCCGTATTTTCAACCATTTACTTACTGTATATGCGTTGTGCGAACAAATATTTTCATCACTAGCTCTAATCAAAACGAAGTCAGAAAATTGGCTTCGCTGCAGAGCTACGTACGTGTTGCAGAAACTTCTTTGAGGCCTTATTGGACACGTAGTGGACATAACGATCGTTTCAATATTATGTTGTTGTTGTTGTTGTTCTTGTTCTTATTCTTGTTCTTTGACACGTTTTTAAAAAGTCGCTTTTCTCTTTGATTACTGGACTAATTGCTTTGAAATTTTCAGTGGTTGAAGATGAAATTTTTCTCCAGAAGGCTATTACTTTTATTTATTTCAAATATTTCTGTTAGCTCTGTAAGGTTTGTTTTTGTTTGCTATGACGTCACTAAACGTTCTGCGGATATCGGACGCCATTTTGTGTCCAACGGACCATCTTTCAATTTCAATTCACGCTGTCACAAGACAGGACCTTCTAAAGATAGAGAAGTTCTGGTACCGTAACACAGCGCGGTGACACTGAACTAACTCGTAGCTGTCAAAAGCTTGAAAATCCATACAAATATGAGAAATAAAAAGATGAAACTTGGCAGGTGGGTAGAGTTGTGTTTCTTTTAACCATATTTGAAAGTTTCGCGTTTCTACATTTGAAGGAGGGGAAATAGGGGGGTGTGCATTTCCGATACGTCGATAATATCTTTGTCAACCAATTTGCGGCCACCGTGTTTTCGTCTGTTTGATTGCTGTGATGTGGTGCTTTGTTTATAATTTAACGAGTTTTGTTCGAAATAACCGTGTTCTTGAAATATAAGACGGTCAGAAATGCAATTAGAAGCCCAATGTTTTCACGCTGTCACAAGACCAACAATTGTCAACCAATTTGCGACCACCGTGTTTTGTCTGTTTGATTGCTGTATGGCTGCGTATGCGATATCTCGACGCAGCATAAACGATGATCAAGGCTTGAAATCCGTGGTCGCACACTGGTTGTTCGGTCGCAAATACGTCTTTCGAGTGCCGTACTTTGGGGATTTGTATAGCTTCAACCCTTTGTCGTAGAAAGTTAATACGAGGTTTAGCGTGTAGAATAAATGCCGCCAATGCACCCACGGTGAAAAAATTAACGGGTTTGATATATTGGTTTTTGTTTTATAGCGGTTTGAATGAAATTGTCCGCAGACTGGCTACACCACCCTAGGCCTGGTGAGTTGTCCGTGTAGTCGAATTGTCCATCAGCCCTAAACGGCTATGACAGTCACTGTACCAAAAATTGTACCCCGATTCGGCTGGTGTTAAGTTGACGCATGTTATTTAGTATCGTTTTTATGTGAAATGTTTGACTGTGGTTCGGTACCTGATCCGATAATACGGTACATAATTCACGAGATATTTCAACTGATGTTTCAATTGTCACAGGACCTAAAATATCTATGACAGTCCCTGTACCGTCACGGTACCCCGATACAGGTACTGGTAAGTCACCGCCGGTATGTTAGTCGTTGGTCACCGCATATGATTTTTGGGGAATTGTTCTGCGTGTCCATATATTTGAGCATTGCTCTCTTGTTTGTAATTCTATTACTTGCAAGTACTTAAATGCTTTTGATTTGATCCAGGTAATGGCGATGGTTTTTCAATGTAGTGTAATTTTGAAGTGAAGTTTTGTTTTCATCGGGATGGCCTAAGACTTAGCTATTCAGGATACGCTCAAAAGGATATTTTCAAATATGGAATATATTCTAAAATCTAAACCGAAAACTGATGAACCTATGCTTTGCCCGAGTTCACGCTCGTGTATTTTTATTTTTCAAGCTTCAACGCCCAAATTCAACAATTCGCGTACATATATATACTTTTCTTTCTCAAGAATCACAACCCAAACTCTTTGCGTCAAACAGATCAGATGATACATGGTTTATATACATTAACTGTGAATCTTAATTGTGAACTTTGGGAGCAGTCTTTGATGACCTCATGGTCGTGTCGCTCACTCCAGTATACCGAATTAACTTATATTTTGTATATCTTTTATTGTACCATCGCTTGTTTTCTGGTTGACGAAACAATAAATCTCTCTCTGCTTGGTCGATGCCAAATCTAGGGTTTCGTTTTTTATCAATTTAAAAAAAAACATCCCGTTTTAAAACATGGGCTTGTTTTAATAAATCTATTTTTATTTAATACCCCTTGAAACTACGCCAAAATGTTGCGTTCTGTCAGCTGTACACTCAGCCGGAATAATAATTTCAAAAAAGTAAGTAAAATTTTTCTTTTACTTTCATCGCGTACATTTGTCGCCAAGTTTGTACCTACACCAAAGTCAGGAATGCTTATTCGAGATATCAGGAAAACGTTTTGAGTAGTAAAAATCATGAAACGAAGCCCACGAGCCTACTACAATCCAAAAGCAATTGGATCAAGGGCAGCTCATGGTAAAACAAGTGCGTTACAATAATAAAGAAATTACTTAGATTGACGGCAACCTACGGATTTAGACTACGGGGCACTCTGGCTCGGGCTGTTCGTATAATTGAATTCAGAATACTTTGTCTTTGAGGTTAAAAAGATAAAAGAAAAAATATTTTGAAATAAGCCTTTACAATTCAAATAAAACGATTTAAAAAGAGAGAATAGTTCAAAAACGGTTGTCAAGAAGCCTACCTTGCCCAATGGTATATCCGGTCCTGCTTCGAATCCCGTGAGAGATGTGACAATGTGCGAACGAATTGCTCCTCGCCGTCGCAGAGTGCGGACGTTTGCGGACGCATTAAACTACAGCTTGATAAGGCGTGTTTGGGCAAGTCATCAGTTTTTGTGGCGTTTCGAAGGGTTTATTGCGAATGAGAAGCGATTGGCAACTTTTCACATCCATTTTCCATGTTTAAGTTTTAACCTATTTAATACAAAAAAAAATAATAATACAGCCATTTTAAACAAAACAGGAAAAAAAACTTGATTTAAAACAACTGTTTTAAAACAATTCTCCTTGAACAAATCCCTAGCCAAATCTAGGTCTCAAAATCGACAATTTTCCTATTCAGATAATTCAAAATTTTACTAAAATGAAGAATCTATAGTTCTATACTATATCGGATACAATAAATTTCTATTCTGTTTGAATATTAAGTTCGATTTTACCTCCTGATTTTGGGCTTCCATTTTCATCAACTGCTTTTACTATACAAAATCAATATGCTCGGCAGCTTTGCATTTTAGGGGTGTGTTCACAGATTTAGATGGTGATGAATAGTTTGCTATTACCAAAAAAACTATTTGTAACCAATAAAAAATGTGTTATGTATTTTACTGACCATCTGCACCGGTACTTGCGACACTTTGTAGATATTCAAATATAATTATATATATTCAAGTTAGGAATGTTGAGCCTGATTTGGAGCTCGTACTTGAAAAAACGTGTTGGTTTGGGCGATTACACAATAGATATAAGTGGAAACAATTGTTTTTTACTGATCTCGTAAAACGCAATAACCTCCACGGGAAGGATTTCACCAAAAGTCTTCAGTTGGTCTCGCAAAACGAGAGCGAATCGCACTCTAGTTCTATTTACATGCATAGCTCAGGTACCAAAGTGACTATAATTATAGTCACTTTGTCAGGTAGCCTACTACGGAGTCCACGTTATGATATTGAGATCGCCACGCAAAATATACAGCCAGCCGATAAAATATGGCCAAATATATGTAAATGGAAAGCAATTTCGATAAGCCACCTTGGGTGATGTTTTATAGTCGTGAATGTTCGCTTTTGACTGACACATTGCCATATTATTCATCCACGACTCACGCAACATGAGAAAAAAGTCAAAATTAGCACGGTATGGTGGGCTGGGATCTATTAGCGTTTCATACTCAATAAGAAACGAATCAACATTAGGCGAATATGCAAGAAAAATCGACGCAAATAATTGAGTTCTGTGAAATCGTAAATATATACTACTACGGTCAAATACCATAAGAAACGCATTACGTGCCACGGAAAAGTTGAAAGTCTACCGTCAAAACGAGAGAGCCTTAGAAATGAGAGAGAAGCACACTCTTATAATCTGCGAGAGTCTGTGTACCGCACTTGCTTTAGTTTAGGGGCTGTTGGGACAACACTAAAAGGCTGAAGGAAGAAACGGATGAAGTGGAGGGAAAACGGAAGTTGAAGTGTTCCCAAAGGTGAAAAATTAAAAAACACTAAAAGGCTGAACACTAAAAGGAAGAAGTGGATGAAATTTCTTCCGACGGGTAGTTAGGTGGCTGAAGTCACTAAAATACTGAACACTAAAAGGAAGAAGTGGATGAAATTTCTTCCGACGAATAATGAGGTGGTTGAAGTCACTAAAAAGCTGAACACTAAAAGGAAGAAGTGGATGAAATTTCTTCCGACGAATAATGAGGTGGTTGAAGTCACTAAAAAGCTGAACACTAAAAAGAAGTGGATGAAATTTCTTCCGACGAATAATGAGGTGGTTGAAGTCACTAAAAAGCTGAACACTAAAAGGAAGAAGTGGATGAAATTTCTTCCGACGAATAATGAGGTGGTTGAAGTCACTAAAAAGCTGAACACTAAAAAGAAGAAGTGGATGAAATTTCTTCCGACGAATAATGAGGTGGTTGAAGTCACTAAGTTCGTATTTATGAGACAATGTCCTCGTGGATTCGTTTTTGTTAATTTTTTATATGTTATGCTCAGTTCGAGCCTGGCGAATTGAAGGCCATGACATTCTCGTTATATTCTTTTTAATTTTGATGTAATGTGCAAACAAATTAATATATATATATTTTCATATCTAGCTGTTCTAGATCAACAAACCTTGTAATTTATAATATGTTTGTGGCCCACCTCAAAATGCCTCTGAGGCTTACCAGTGGCCCATGGCCCATTGGTTGAGAACCAGTGGTCTAACAGGACTTCGATTTGACTAATACATCATTATTCAAAGTCTTCGTGCGTGAACTGCTTGCAAAATTTATAAAAACAGATATTAAGTTCAAGGAATGAAATACGGAATCAAAAATAAGTTATATTCGGGCACAATATCACGGCAATCTATTATTAATCACGGCAATTATCACGGCAATTATTATTAATTTTTGATTCCTATTTTCGTATTTACAAAATACAACGGCGATCCATGGACTTAAAATGTGTGGTAAACTGCCCGATTATAATTAATTCTTGATACATATTTTCGTATTTATAAAATAATAAAAGATATATATGCGGACATTGAAGTGCCCGAATATAAAAAAATCCATTCGTATTTACGTACTCACGAAAAAATTGTCGCAAGTCAGAAATATAATTTATACTTTATCCCGCTTTTTGGCAAATAATTTGGATAATGGTTGGTATTTAAAAGTATGGACTTTTACTAGGATGATTTTGTGTTGCGCAAAATGTTCAAATCTATGACCGATAGCACTATTTTAAATGCTTGCCGTATTAATTTAATTCTGATAACGTAACTCATGGTATATAAAAATATATCGCAGTAATCTGCAAACATGAAATGCATGGTAATATAGTCATGTTGTAGATAACAGTTATTCCATTGTTTATTGTATGCAAATTCCTTCATATACTATAGATCAGTAGTCGGCAACCACCGGGCCGCGGCCCATCGCCGGTCTGCGGAAAGGTCACTACCGGTCCGCAGAAAGGTGACATGAAAACGTACAATGCCATTGTTATCTTCATGTGAGGTTGGGTTTTTAAAATGGCAATTACAAAAACGAAAGATCGAAGTGGGTTTAACGTAAGAAATACGTTACGTGAATAGTATCACCTTCGTTTTTGAATGTATTGTCAACATCCATTTTCTAACGCATATTATTTATTACATTAGATTAGTTCGTTTGTATAAAGGTGGTCCGCCAAAATTTTGGTCAGGCTTTACCGGTCCGTTACTGAAAAAAGGTTGCCGGCCACTGCTATAGATCATTGATTTTCAACCGGTGTTCCGCGGAACACCGGTGTTCCGCGAGAGACCTCCGGGTGTTCCGCAGAAAATTGCTTTTTTGCAGTATTATGACGTCATAACTGATATTTAACCGTCCGATGGATTTATATAAATTTCCCAAAGCGCGGTTCACAACCGCTTCCAATCTTGCTATCATTTTCCACTACCTATCTTTGCGAAATGAGTTTTTAAGCATGGCCGGTCTAGGGCTGTGCAAAATATTCGAATAGCGAATACAATATTAAAATATTCGAATGCCATTTTACTATTCGTATGTACAATACCACATAATCTGTACCGCTTTGCTTGGGCACGGAATTCACGCCGGTAAATCGATCGCTTGGATTACGCGAGAATTCACCCTCGGCTTCCACTGTTATTATGCAAAAAGCGTGCCGACACTAGTCCGTAAATGTAGAAACGTCAACCCAAATAAGATATCTAAAATAAAGTTACCAGATTTTAAAGATGTTATTAGCCTCCGCATGCATGACCCGAATAGAAAATCATTTTCGGAAATTAAGAGTTACAAAGACGTTTTTTTTGGAGTGTTGAATTTGCAAATTCCGTAAATAAAATTATGAATTTCCCGGTAACGATATTAGCTATGATATTGGTCGGGGTATTGATTTGTTGTAAAATAAATGGTGACTTGAGGTGATTGATTATAATTAGCGTCTTCCCTTCTACTAGATACGAAAAGCACTTGGGCACAAAATTGTTTACAATTTTTTTGGTATCAGGTCGCGTATGTAAAATATCGTTCAAGAGTGCTGCCAAACGACAACGTAGAAATGCCTTTATTTCAGATTTTAAATCAACATTCTTTATTCACGCAATCGTGAATTCACGCAGTGACTTCGACCACCTCATTATTCGTCGGAAAAAATTTCATCCACTTCTTCCTTTTAGTGTTCAGCTTTTTAGTGACGTCAATCACCTTATTATTCGTCGGAAAAAATTTCATCCACTTCTTCCTTTTAGTGTTCAGCTTTTTAGTGACTTCAACCACCTCATTATTCGTCGGAAGAAATTTCATCCACTTTTTCCTTTTAGTGTTCAGCTTTTTAGTGACTTCAACCCCCTCATTATTCGTCGGAAAATATTTCATCCACCTCTTCCTTTTAGTGTTCAGCTTTTTAGTGACTTCAGCCACCTAACTACCCGTCGGAAGAAATTTCATCCACTTCTTCCTTTTAGTGTTCAGCTTTTTAGTGACTTCAACCACCTCATTATTCGTCGGAAGAAATTTCATCCACTTCTTCTTTTTAGTGTTCAGCTTTTTAGTGACTTCAACCACCTCATTATTCGTCGGAAGAAATTTCATCCACTTCTTCCTTTTATTGTTCAGCTTTTTAGTGACTTCAACCACCTCATTATTCGTCGGAAAATATTTCATCCACCTCTTCCTTTTACTGTTCAGCTTTTTAGTGACTTCAGCCACCTAACTACCCGTCGGAAGAAATTTCATCCACTTCTTCCTTTTAGTGTTCAGCCTTTTAGTGTTTTTTAATTTTTCACCTTTGGGAACACTTCAACTTCCGTTTTCCCTCCACTTCATCCGTTTCTTCCTTCAGCCTTTTAGTGTTGTCCGGGCTGTTGTTAGAAGTGAGCCTTCATCTGCCATGGAACTCTCGGAACAGCAAGTGAGTGTATTCCGATCCATTTATCCTAACTTTGTTGATTTTATTTCCTAGGAAATTTTATCGTTAATTTTGTATTGAAGTATTGTTAATACCGGTAGTAATTGAATATAATATTCAGTATATTACAGTATTATATAGCAGTACTGCAGTACCGGTATCAAATAATGTTGAAATAGGGGAATAAATGTTAACTTATGTAAAAATAATTGTTTTTTTGTATAATTAATTTGTTTTTGCGGCCCAGAAGCATACTGTTTAGTATTATGATATTTGAGCATATCCAGGGTTGCGATATTTTAGAAATTTATTTTTACAAAAGTTTGGGTCGCTCGAAAGAAAAGGTTGGGAACCACTGGTGTACTGTTTGAAATTCTATGCAGGCTGCCTGAAATTGTGTTTATGCTGTACAGATGTTATATTTTATTCAGGATGCTGGGGTAAGATTTAGAGATTATTCCCATATATCCCGGGGAAATGGAAAGCTGATAAAACAGCTTAATCCAGTAATCATAGTTTACACTACAGTTCTACTGGTTATACAGGTATATGGCAAACAAGGCTTTTTGCTCTGTTTCTTGTCCATTCGGGTACCGGTATGGCTGTATGAAAATAGGTATCATAACTAGTTTTTCGTTGTAGATGCATGGGCTCTGGGTCTAGTATAGTTTAGTACCACAAGTACGGTACTTCCAGTGGGCGTAGTATAAACAATTTTGCATATGTTATTCCTAACCCCCACCTGACTATGCCATCCAAAAATTACGACACTACGACGTCACCATCACGTCATAGGGCTTGCCAAAGTATAATTAAGATCGCCCGAAATGAATATGCGCCGCCGATACAGAACTCGCTAACGCCGGCGATCTCTCTCCTATCATGATCGTTGTGGCGAGAAAACGAGAGAAATAGCTTGCTCGATTTTGGGTGATCGTCTGCGTGTTTCGGACGACCATCCGCATACTTTGGTGGGCCTTATTACACCACTGTGACGTCGAAATGACATAATTTTTCGGTGACGTAGTTAGGTGGGGGTTAGGATTGACATATGCAAAAATTGTTGAGCCAAGCCAACTACAAGTACATGTGGTACTAAACTATACCAGACCCTGGGCTTGTTGTTGGAGGAAGCAGCATACCTGACCTGAATATATAGATTTTCCCGACCACAGGACGCTTTGAGTGATGATTTAGTTTCTTGAGATAAATCCATAAATATTAATGCAATATTACATGAATTTATACATTTTGAACAACTCTTCAAGGCGATCGAAAGTACAAGACCTAACTCAAGTTGCAGTCTTATGCATCTAGTGATAAGAAAAGCCGAAGGGGCGAAAGTCTGTAAACCCCTGACCAGCAGTTACATGAACCACGTCGTGACTGTGTGTTGTCTATCAGTACTCTCGCACAAAGTTATCCCCCTAAGTAATTCAAGCCTGTAAGGGTGTGAAGGGTAACCAGAGGTGCAATGACAAGAGTGTCCCAGACACTCAGCATAATGGCACTCATGCATATTTATATCTGCATTTTGAATTTCTTTCCGTTATTCAAACAGTGCCAGCTGATCTCCATACCATTGCAGGACTAAAGTTGATATACCGTATTTGCTCGTTTTGTAGCCCGGGCCCATATTTTTTTCAACCAACCCACTAACTTATTCAAACCGGCCCTTATTCAAGCACGGGCGCTTGTTATTTTCGATCATTACAATAATTAATATATTGTTATTTTCAGTTCTAAAGTATGATTTAAACAAGAATAATAAGAAAAGTTTTGCGACGTCCTATCAATATTGAATCGACGCACTTGGGCGTCGCGACGCCCAGTTTTAGAACCATGGTGTTATGTAATCAATGCTATCTATCTGTTATGTACTTTGACGCCTAAGGCGGGAGTGTTATCTACCGGCGCTTAAAATTCAACAGCATTGTTTCAAAAGCGCTTCTTATTTCCTATTGTTATCTACCACTGAAAAATCAGCTTTCATATCAGGCGGGTATTCAAGCACCGGCCCTTATTTATTTTTATGTTCTGTTCACACGGGAGGCTATTCAAACGGGCCCTTAGTCAAGATCGGGCGGTAAAACGAGCATATACGGTATTTCATATTTTATTGAACTCAAAATTTTGAAAAAGGCTGTTAATCACATTGCTACAGACACAAGTCTGTATTGTTTTAGGTATTCTATTCAATGCCGTATTATTTTTTTATTTATCTGATAGGAAGAAGTAGAAGTTTTAAACTCGATATTTGAGGGAGATGAAGCATTTACACAAATCAGTGATACCGAATTTCAATACAAGGTTTGTCCTCAATTTGTTGGAATTTTTCATATGGCATATACCGTACGTAATAATAAAATTTGCAACTCGTCAACTTGACCAAGTTTATATAATTTTTCAACTAGCCAGATTAGACTTGATGTTTGACTTCAATTCGATTGACATTTTCACCACCATCAACCAATCTCCAGTCAATATTACCCAGTTAGTGCTGTTAAATGTATTATAATTGATTTAGATTTCAGAACATGCTGTATGTGATTTTAACAGTCATCTTAACCTTTGCTATCAAAAGTGCTGGTCGGTGATTTTCCTTCAAATACAGTCAAATACATAACACATTTTTATAAGTTACAAATAGTTTTATTTCATCACAAATAATAAATGTGAAACACCCCCTCCCCGAAAATGCAAAGCTGGATAACATGCCGTTACTGGTGCTGTTCAATGTAGTTTACGATTAATCTTCACTTTTCCTCATTTTAGGTGGGAGAGGATGGGTCAATGAAATCATTTCTGATCACCATAAAATGGCCTGAACAATATCCACAAATCAAACCAGATATAAATATGGATTCTTTCTACAACAAACATATGTATGTGTTTCATGTTTATTAGTAAATCAGAAATGAAGTGTTTTTAAAAAGATTTGAACCAAATTAAGGTTTTTAAAAAAATTATTATTTTCCTGATTATGAGAGCTTTCAAAAGGTAATTATCTTGCGAACCTAGGGTGACTGTAGTCATTTGTAGATCATTAAAATTTATATACGTACATCCAGGAAGACTTATTTTCAGTTCAGAGATTTGTTTAAATATTTTGCACACAGAACTGAGGATGTCAAACAAAGTATCATGGAGTCTGCTACCGAACAAGCTGAACTTTTGATCGGGGAAGCAGCCACATACACAATTATAGACTGGGCAAAAGAAAATGCAGAATTGTTAATGGCGGAACAGCGTGAAGTTGTAACTAGGGTGAGTTTGGTTGATGAGTAGCATTTTAAGATTGAAGGCATTCAATCCTACTTTTAGGTGACCAATGAGAGATCAAAAATTTTTTTTGCATGAGTCTGCTTCTATAATTTCACTCCGAATTACAACATACCAGTAGTAGTTTTGTAACTTTTCGCAATAGGTTAGTTAATTCATCACTGCAAATGCACTAATGCAATATTGATAAATCTATTTTTGAAGATTACACAACTATGGTACTTACGTTTTACAGGAAGAAGGCATAAGGAATAGCGGTGAAAATGCAGTTTCTAAGAAAAAAGAGAAGAAAGAACAATTGACCAAAGCACAGAAGCGGAAATTAGCAGACAGATTAAGTATGAAAAGCTCTGTAAAGTTCTTGTGTTTGAATAGTTTTGCATTATTTTTCCAGCTACTTCGTTTTTATGATAACTTCTGATCAAGTCAAATCATAAACAATTGCTTGATTTATGCATCATTATCATATAGCCTACTCTTCTCATATATATATAATATGTGGTGCTGTGCTATGATAGAACATGAAGTTATTATGTACTTAGTCACATATTCCCCGGTGAAACTCTTCTTTGAGCATTGTAGTTTGAATATGCATGAAAGTTATTTTGCCCATAAAGATTGCAATGTTTGCCAACAATGCAACAACTGCCTTTTTCATTACAGATGCAAGTGGTGAACGCGCCAGAGGTTGGAATTGGGTAGATGTTGTTAAACATGTAAGTTTTATTAGTTTCTTACTTTTGTTAAGGCTTGTGAGTAAAAAGAATTTATCCTTTAGCTTTCCCAGACTGGACGAACGGAGAGCTGATCTTACCCACAACTGAAAAGAATCAAGCGTGGCCTCACAATAGGCACTGTGGCAGATAAATCAACATCATGAAAAGTGATCTGCATGCCATGGGTAATGTAATACTTGACTGGATGACGTGATCTACAGTGTAATGAGAACAGTAAACCATTTTTGTGCTTTAACATAGACTTCAGGTGGTCGTTTCAGTTTGCTGTGATCGATGTGGACTCTTTGGTACAGCCTGTTGGAGATGGATCATTTACAAAAATTCATAATCTGATTTTTTCTTACAATTGCTTATTTGGGTTACCTCAGTAATGAGCAGAGCCAAGTACATTTTTTACTGTATTTGTGCTCTCTTGCAGTTACTGAAATAGTGTGAGGTTCAATGTTATGGTGGAGAATTAAAATTATATTAATCGCGAGAGATTGGTCTTCCGTGTTCTTTTCAAAATGTGAGAAGTTGTATCAAATCTTTATATGGCTATTCTATTCCTGTTCATTGGTAACTAGGCTTGGTGTAAGTAGGGATGTACAATTCAGAATAACGAATTGGAGATAATGAAGATTCCCGGAAAGGAAACACCCATTCGTGAGGCGAGGAAGTGGACCAGACCGTTGTTGTCCTCTGCGTTGTTCAGCTTTACTATCGAGATTACGACATGCTAATAATTAATTGTTATCGGCAGATATTATATTTATGGAAATAACCAAATTTCACGATCTAACATTTGCGAATTTTTAATAATCGAGCCAGAGTCCTTCACTTTCAAATGATTTCTGGTGGCGTCACAGTTGTCAGGAAAAAATATATGTAAACACGGGAGCAGGAGCCCATGGATATTTCGGAATCGATATGTGCGGAGAGTTTGGGATCGTACAAAACGCGTTGTCTAGCGATACGCAGTATACGGTAAAGAAAAGCTTCCGTCTGCAAAATACCATATGAATTGCATTTCATACCCGCGAATACTGTAGAGAAAAATATTACTTACACCTTTATATTACGACACAAACACAAGCATGTTTGGTGTGAAATAAAGTCAAACGTTTAGTCAAGTGGCCAGCATATACCTTTGTTGGGGAAGGAAAATGGTATGCTCATGATATTTATTGGACACGTTTAGTGGACATAACGATCGTTTTGTTGTTATGTTGTTCTTTGACACGTTTTGAAGAAATCGCTTTTCTCTTTGATTACTGGACCAATTGCTTTAAAATTTTCACTGGTTAAAAATACTGCTATGACGTCATCAAAATTATTGCCATTAGGTGGCGCAACGTGTCCATACATTTGAGCATTGCTCTCTTGTATTCTGAAAAAAAGATACTGATATTTCAAAAAAGTAGCTTTTTTAATTAACCGATGGGACACGAAAGGCAAAACGAAGGATCACGGGTATGCAATCTTTCACAGCAGACTATGGGTACGGCAATCTTCACGACTAACAAGAAATCGGAATCGCCAAAAATTTGATTTGCTCAATTTTTGATGACGTTATCGCATACAGAAAACGGATCCCATAGAGTCCATAGAAGTGTTAAAATAATAAAAGTGATAGCTTTCTAGCGTAAAATATATAAAATTTCAAAGCAATTGGTCCAGTGCTTATCATAATAGGATTTTTTTTCATAACGATAAGAAGAAAAACAAGAGAGCTGTGCTCAAATATATGAACACGCCACAAGGTGTCACTATTTTTTATTCTGACACATAAAAAAAGAATCTCTTTAAAGATTGATTTTTTTTGCCAGAGGGCTATTATTTTTACTTATTTCAAAAATTTCTGTAGACTCAACTACTGAAAATTTCAAAGCAATTGGTCCAGTATTCGAAGAGAAAAGCGATTTCATCATGACGAAAGAGAAGACTAACAAGAACAACAACATAATAATATTGAAACGATCGTTATGTATCCTACACTGACGTGTCCAACAAAAACATAATAACAAAACGATTCATATATATGTACATTTCGTGACTACAAAAGGCAAGAAAATCATGGTAATAAGTTATTCTTTTTTTACTGGACTAGGAAAATAAAAATAGAATAGTATTCCGTATTTTGGATTTGAATATTATAGAATAGTAGGAAAATATTTTGTTTTGCTCATCACTTAGTGTAAACTGTAAGTAAGGAATAACAAACTTGCGTTTCTCGGAAACATCTTGAGGGCGATTTCTACAGAGATTTTGTCATATGATTTGCTAGAAAACAATTCCTCGTAGACCAACGACTAACATAGTTATGGACAGACTGCTTCAACATATAATATCTATAAACATGAAACTTATTAACCAAGACTACTGGCAATTTTGAACGATCCCGACTTTCAATATATATATTTATTAACATTCACGGGTGCAATAATTTGTCGGTGATAATATAGGCTACGCGTGTTTCAATGTGCTCTCTCCGAATAGGTCGGTCTAAGCCACAGGTAGGGGGTGGGCGATTACTTTCCTAAGTGGGCCACTTACAGACAATAGACTTGGTTCCCGAGCCGGAGGTTTAAAACTCAATATGATACTATGAATAAAAAACAGTTTATTTGCAAATAACTGGCTTCGATAACAATCGCTCGCTGCTTTCACTGATGTAAAAAAGCAATAGGTATTTGCTGCGGCCTGCAGGAGATGCAATAAATAACATTGGGAGATGACACCAGTATAGGCGGAATAATTGAGTTTAAGTACTGACATTGGTGTACCAGAAAGAAGGAAAAACATTTGTTGCAGTACGGTATTTATTTTGGCCAACGATTTGTTATTTCCATCGATATTTTCAACGCAAATATATATCCATAAAAATTACAGTCGTATTTTCAATAGAAACACGCACGCCGGATAAAACATTTCGAGGGCCTGGTCCGACCCGCGGGATGTAAATTGCCCACCCCTGGTCTAAGATGTGACGAATTAGCGTATCACAGGGCCGGATTCAGACGACGAGCGGTCCTAGGTTACATCATTTGTGATCATTTATTTGTGATCACTCAAGGCTGTATTAAAACGCCATGACACCAGGAAATCATTAACAACAATCATAATACTGTAATACCCGTTTCTAGTCGCGAGATGTGGAGGGGGATTGTCTATTTACTGATAAATAAATTAGGATAACTTCATTTTTTTCGACTATACCGTATTTAATGTTTATAACATTGTTTGAGACAAGATTTATTAATCTGATAAAAAATAATTAAACAGACATCAATTACAGTATATAAGTTCGAAGTTGCTATATTGTGGAACAATCCTTTACTATTAATTTATAAAAAAGAGTAATACGATAGTTCAGCGACTAACCAGATCGTTCAAAGTTGAGTGTCCAGCCCTCATATGCTAGGCCAGGTTGGTCCAAACCCAGGCCACATTATCTGTGGCCCGCGTCGCATTTGCGAGAGGGTAAACAAAAAATCTTATTTGGTGTTGTTTCGTCATAAAAATAATCAGAAAAACCTTTCGACATATTGTTACTTCACTGATTTTACCGAATTGGTTAGTGTCATGGTTAAGTTGAATAATGTGCTTGACTAGTCTAAACTGTTACTGGATTTCTATCTTTTGGTCGAGAATATATGCTAACAATATAGGCTTCGTCGAACACTAAATATCGAATGTTGGCTATGCCTGATAACTAAATATTGATGTTATGGCCGAACAATATATTTCCTGGGTGCCTAAACAGTATTACAAAAATGCTGCTATATATCAGAAAATATAGTAATTACCTTCCCGTATCTCAAGTTTGTAAAATTCAGTTATCAATCAATCCGCAGTTATTAATAAGTTATTTTGGAAACGTATGTTTGAAAAGAAAGCTGACCTATTCAGACAGATTTTTGACTGGATATGGTAAATACCACAATGCTTGCTTGATATGTCTGCAAGTTGGGTCGGTGACAAACTAAAACGTCATTTTCTCCGTTATGGAGAGTTAAAATCTTACACTGAATATATTTTTAGTAAGATTTTTGCACGTTTTAGTGCGTTTTTAGCTTAATGAATGACGAATAATGATCAATGTGTTTGAACAATAAAAGTGTTTGTGTTGTATTGCACTGTTTACCTATTTTTGGCACTATTGTGGCCCGCGAACAATACAAAAATAATAGTGTGCGCGCGAGACCAACAACCTTGGACCACCCCTATAGCCAGTCTACCCTGCATAATACGGTAGTAAATCCGCCCTTCGGTACCCTTTTTGGCGATGCACGATACCGGTAGTGATGGGCAAAATAGTCATGCTAAGCCGTTGTGCTAAGCGGAAGCCATTTTAACATACGTTTAATCGGTTTAATAAATCAAACGTGCAATCAACTTGTCCAATCAAGTCACTATCAAAATGAGCATCCAAAATTTTGCAAGGAAACCAGTAAACCATTTTTCTGCGGTCGAGTGTCGGGGAAGATATTTTTTAAATAGCGATGTCGGCTCTAGGCTTTGTCTGCATCTTTGAAATACCATATCATTTTTCATCTAAATTTTAATCAGAATTACTACTGAGTGACACTTCGATACCAAAAATTAAATTTGCTATAAAATATACAGTCGTTATTTTTTGAGTTTCCGTTAAAAAAAAACCAGCGGTCCAGAATGTTTTTTCTTCCACCCATTATGTGGTCGCGATCCACCAGTTCAGCAGGTGAGAAACACCGCTGTAGACAAGTAGACTACCTCAAACTTTTGGTGTTGCGGAGCCCTTGAAAGGTTGAATATTATTCGCGGAGCCCCAAAATAAATGTTAAAATTTTACTTGCTTTTTGTTCTCGTGGGGAAGTATGAGTTTAATGTGAAAAACATGTTACCATATTATAGTCATCGGCGATGAAAGGCTAAAAATAATAATTAATAAAGAGGTAAATCCGCAACTCAAATTTCTTAATCGAAAAACGCCTTCTAAAATATTAAAACTGAAACTTAAAATGGAAGATCACACGATCGTTTTCAGCAGACTCACCTCAGATTGAAAACGCTTTTATAGACATTGTAAATCATAAAATTTGGTGTTATGTTAGGTTTTCGTCGTAGTAACTGCGAAATCGAAACACAGTCAATTGTGAGCGCGATCCGCGATGTACCTTTTTTCATTCTGAAACTACCGGCAGAGCCGAATGCAATAAAATAAATTTCAATTGTTCGTATTTTGCCCAAATATTGTGATTTTTTAAACGGCGATATCTTGCTTAAAAATAATCTCAAGTACAAAAGAACAAATCAAGTTTGACAAATCCCAAGATCGCAAAAATACGACTCCAATTTATTTATAGTTGGCAGTTTATCACATATTTTATGTTATTTTAGAATAGTATTTTCATTTTAGTAATCCTAATAGTAATCTCGAACCAAACGTGAGTAACGATGAGACACGTTAAATGCTCGCATCGGTCATGGATTGAATATTTTACGCAACAGAAATCTCGTTATCCGTTTTTTTAATCGCGAAGAATGTTGCGCGGAAATTTCCGATTCCAATTTTGAACCACCTGCCTCTTAAGAATCCTGGCTGCGCTCCTGCTTATAAATAATGTCATTTTTTAATTCCGCCTCTTTCCATATTTCGAGGCTATATTGTTGTCAGATTTTATCAATGCTGTTATTGCTTCTTTGAACAGTTACAAAATTTTGAGTCAGTATTTTGAAGAAGCACAAATGATTAATAGAAATATCAGCTGTAGCGAATTTTTCGAAGGAGGGGTGAAAATGATGAACATTAGGAATCAAATTAAAGCTTTACAGGTAAAATGGGTGTTAAAATTGCTTGAAGGTTGTAATAATCCATGGTCTCAGAGAGCAAAGTATTTTGTAAATAACTATTTTGATGTATTATCGAAAGGTAACTTAGAATGCTTGTATTTGAACTTTAAATTGGAAACCAATATACATATACCGAAATTTTATACTAGTATAATCAACTCATACAAACAAATTGGCTTAAAATGGAATCAACCACAAAATATAGCAGAAATATCACAGGAAATAATTTGGCACAATCCTCTAATATTAGATAGAAATAATATTGAAATAACTGCTAAATCAAATTGGGTTCAGGCAAAAATAATTACTGTTAGTGATATCTTTGGCAAAACAATATATGATATTTCCAAAAGAGTGTACCCCCAGCTAGAAAACTCTGCAATAAGTACTTTAAGAAAAAACTGCTTGATAAATAAGTGCAAAAATGAATTACGGCAAATATGGGAAGCACTTCCAATAGAATGGAGAGAGATTTTATCAAGGAATAGGGAATTTGGTCAAACAAGAATATTAATTGATAGGTACAATGGGTCGAAAGACTTGACCACTAATCAAATTTATAGGATTTTACAAAGTAAGAAAAATGATACATTTTTGAAAAACCATAAGGAATACATCTTTAATAAATTTCACCTAACTAAGGCAATTAATTGGAATAAAATATGGAAAATAAATATTGGAAACAAGTATAAAGAGTTATGTTGGAAGTTAATTCATAATGGGTTGCCCACTGGAGACAAAATAAAACACTGGTTCATTGATGAACCAGGAATGTGTGTCTTATGCGAAAATTATGTTGAAGAAACTGTGTGTCATTTATTTTTAGAATGTGACTGGTCTATTGATTTTTGGCAATGGTGTTGCATAGATATTAATCAAAATACTATTATAGCAAACGATTCGGAATGCAAATCAAAATTAATCGCAATATTATGCGGAAAATCAACAATTTGGGAATATCGAAATTCAGTAAAATATGATGAAATAGATAAAATGAAAAGTAGTATGCGTTCAATTTTCAAGTGTAAACTGGTAGGGATTTTAAATTTACTAAAAGAAAGCGAAAGAAATGAATTATTGTTATATGAGCACATGGATGATCTTTTACATAGGTCAATCATGATGTAAGTTTATATGCAACACCATACTCTGAAAATTATTGAAAGTATGTTATCTGTACATCATTTTCATAAGAGGAAGATGTATCGACTATGAAACATAGATGGCGAATGGGAAAAACCCAATATGAAAGCGTGGATTTTTCCATATTCTCTGTCTAATTTTTGTATTCTTGTATTTTTCATGCTAACTAAAAAATTAAAATAAAAACTGATTACCTGTAAATTAAAATTATATTCAACCAACTGATGAGTGGATTACATGTAGATTAACTCAACTTTTTTGGACATATATTGGATTATATTAAATTAATGACATCATGGTAATGGTATGAATTTTGTCTTTATTTTGATTTTTACTATTCATATGTATGGGGGAAATGGGATTAAATTAAAAAATGATAAACAAAAACATGGAAACAAAAAAATATCTATTTATATATTTATAATAAAATGATTTGATACCAAAATATTAATACGAAAATTCCGTTTGGCATTGGAATTTATTTGGCACGAAAAAAAAAAAAAAAAGTATTTTGAAGAGTTCGCGGAGCCCCTGGGTTTCTCTCGCGGAGCCCCGGGGCTCCGTACGGAGCACTTTGAGAACCTATGGACTACGGTACCGTACCTGTATTCTAGTTCTGTCTCAAGGCGGCAGGCATACCTACCGGTATTAGTAAATTTGGATAATTTATTCAGTTTGGTACCGTATTTGCTGGCAGTATAAAATTATAACGGCCCGCAGTGCAGTAGTAACATAAAAAGCTCAGTGAACTAGCGCTCAGCCAGCTGTTTGTTGCCATAGTACCGTACCGTACTAGATCAGTGCGGTACGGTACCTATACCGGTATTCTAGGATTATCTTCAGATAGAACATTTTCATTCCAGCATGTTCTTAGTACTGTAGACCAGGGTTTCCTAAATTTTTTGGGCCGCTGAGGCTGACCCCTGTTTTTGAATCCTATTTTTGACGGACCCCCATTTGCTCATATCACTGTATTACTGTATTAATCTCAGGGCCTAACCAACAAGGAGGGAAAACGTTTTATTCACTGATTTACATCATAAACCACATTACCGGTACTGCATTAATGTAAAGGATGAGGCTGCTTTTCGCACCACAATTTATCGATTCTCGGCGCAATTTGTGACAAGCAAACTGGTAGGTCCGACTCTACGGCAAGTGTTGACCTGTGTTTTGTCATCATATTGGTAAGAGCTGAAAATGCTGCCTCACACATGCACACATGTACAGATGTAAGTCGCTACAAAAGGCAATAAAATTTTAATTGCCTTTTCTGACAGCAATGGATATTCGTCTGCAATGCTCAATGGAAATTTGCAATGGACCTTAGTTTGGCTTGGGTAACCCTGCTGTAGACTAATGTTCTTATGAACTAGTATTTGCTGCTTATTTTTTCAAATTAGGATAGTAAGGAATTGTTCACTTTATTTCAAATTGATTTTAATATGTTTTTCACCGAAATGTTACATGTAAAGGTGAGAGGTCATATTTTCACTTCCTTGTTGATATAAAAGTGTCGAATTGTTTGTGTTTCACAATTGGGAATTGATTCAAGGTTGCCACTCCACAGTACGGCACACTATACAAATCGGGTGACATTGTCCCGATTCAGAGAAACCCATTTCACAGATGATCAGACACCCTCCCTTTGGGAGACGTCTGGACATTGTTGTCCCTCAATATCGGTAAAAATACAGTATAATGAAGTTGCGCAGAATACTACAAAAAAGCGCAATCTAGTAACGTCATCATTGAATTCCTTGGGAAAAAATAATCCGATTTACCGATGGAAAAATTTTTTTAACGTAGCATTCGAGAGTTTTTAGCAAAAAACGGCAATTTTGGTCATGTGACGGCCGCGATTAATTTGGATTATTTTTGAAACAAGCATGGCACGATATGAAGCATCTGTCATGGCCCCTGATGCCCCTCGTTTGTGAGACACATGGAGACGGAGTGTTTGTTTTATTGAGCCAAATGGAGGAAAATTCTTGGAATTTGGATAGTGTGCTGTAGTTCTCCACATGTTTCGAATTCTAATGGCACACCATTCCTTGTATTTGCCAAATTGGTGAATGTGGCACTTGGTTGTTTATATTCAGATATTACAATTGTGTATTTGATATTTCAAATTTAATATTTTCAGGGGCTAACCCTGGACAACTTGAGTTTTACCTTGATATGATCTTCAGATCTTGTTGTACATTTGAACCTGTCTCAAATGCAATTTTTTTATTCTGATTTAGTATTTATCAAGACAAATAAATAAACCTACATTCATATTTTACTGCTTCAGGCCTCATATTAATCCTAATATCATTGTTGACAAATTTTTATGGTGTGGTTGCAGAGTGAATATAATGGAAGACGCAGACTTGGCAGCAATTCGTAATAAGCGAATGCAGGAACTACAAATGAAGGCTGGTGATCCCAATCAAGCCAAACAGCAAGCAGAAGCAAAACAAAAGTATGATGAGCAACTTAACGGTATGCTTACACAAATTTTGACGCAAGATGCAAGAGCTCGTCTTAACAGTATTGCACTTGTAAAGCCTGAAAAAGCAAAGCAGTTGGAAGGAATGTTAATTAATATGGCCCGGTCTGGACAATTGGGTGAAAAAATGACGGAGCAGCAGTTAGTTAAAGTTCTTGAACAAATTAATGATAAAAAACAGCGAACAAAAGTTAAATTCGAAAGAAGAAGAGTAATGGATTCCGATGATTCAGACTGAATTTTTTTCATAAGCTTGGTCATGTATAAATAAATCTTCAGCCCCACTTAATATCACTATTTGTTGTGGAATTGCTTTAAGAGTTTGACATAAGTACAGAGTTTCTGGCATGACTATTCACTACATAGCACTACACAGGACGAAATTTTTTTTTAACTCATTAGAATAGTTGCCTTTAGAATATTTTGTATAAAAATTATGATTTTGTATTATTGTTGATTTGATTTATTGGTTCTGATGCCTTTTGTCACAGATAATGCTTTGAGAAATGTATGACCAGAATGATCTTATTCAAGTATATTGCAAAATCTGACAGTTCAATGTTTGGTTGAATTATAATCAAACCAAGGTATGCGAGATTCCAGTGATAGCTGTCATAGAAAATACACACCATTCTGTTTACAAATATGCTATAGTAACTCTTATTTTGTTTATTATTCCCTTTAAATTTTCCCGATAGAATGCAAAACTAGTTATTAATCTAGGGCTCTACTAAAATGGGAATTTATGAAACAATGTATATTTGAAACAAGAGGCATCAGAATGTTAATTTGTATTTACAATTATTATTTTGGAAAACATTCGAATAAGCTATTTATACAATAACAAGATGGAGACAATGCTTTTTGAGGAGATATTTTAGTGCTAAATAATATCAGCTGTGTGTTAATTTTTTCATCAAAACTTATTATCCATTTTTATTAGCCTTGATATATTTTTTCACTAAATTAATCTTATTAAGGTAATATCAATGAAAATCTTAGTATGGCTTGGAATTTGTATCAGCTTTGGAAAAGGAGTGGTAGATAATGAGGTTAGATGCTTATTATCGACTGTGCTAGTGATGACTTTTATTGAGCTGTAATCTTCAGCTATTAGTTTTCTTGTGTTCAAACATATTTATATTTGTATAGGCCCGGTTAAGCAAGTATGAAATTATTTATCAAATTCAAATCATCTTCGGTTATCTGATGAAATGCTTCTGTTTAGTTTTTTAAAACATTACAAATTGTGTTTACCAATTCCCATGAATATTTCTCTTTAGGATGTCTGTTCCCTGCAATCATGCTCAGATCCATACCCTCCTAATGGATCATTTGTTGACAATTGCAATTCACATCCTATGCTGAGACTTCAGGGACATTGCTGTGAGAACTTCTCATCTGGACATGTTGTCGGGTGAGCTGCCTTAACTTAATATTGAACATAGGTTTATGTAAACCTGTTTTGGTGATCTCATAATAATCAGCAAACTTGTTTTCCAGAGTTATAACTTCAGCATGGATTTCTGAAATGACCCGTTGTTAATAGGCTCGATACAGAAGAGAACGCCTGTTCTTAAAATTTTGAATTCCATCTCTGCTTATATTCAATTTGATATGTTGTATTCAATATGTGTATTTTGCTTCTTTGTTTTTGTCATCAGAAGATCGTCATTATCTGCAGTGCCGTATCAGTTTTATTTATATTAATCATTTTTGTTAGTAGACTGTATATTCAGCCAGTGTGCCACAACCTATGAAATAGATATTTTCATCCTTTAAATGTTCTTTATTTTAGTATTGATCTGTCTTTCTGCAAGCTTCGTAACATCAAAACATTGTTTCATCAATATACTGAAGTTACAAAAATGTGAGAGTCACTTTTGTTAATTTAATTCGGAATTTTAGATTGTCCACTTGTTTGAGATTTGGGTGGTATTTGACTAACTTTGATGTGAATATCAGGTAACTATGGGGTTCAAATATCTTGTATCAATCCAGCACTTTAACAATTTTTTTTTCATGTAATGTTGTGTTACTTCCTCAGACCAGCAGTTCACAACAATGATAGGAAAACTGTAAACTGCTTGTATTAGGATTGTTGCAAAATAATGTTTATGAAAGTGTGATGCAAGGTGTTTGACCCTCTCAATATTATAGTCATTGTGTTGTGATTAATTTTTGTGAACAATATGCATACATTATTTTATAGTAATCTTACAAACAACCCAGATTTGAAGTTTCAAAATACAAGTTTTCTCGGGCTGAAGAAACTTTGTCAAATGTGAGTAACAGTATGCTTTGCATTCGTGTCGCGACTATGGTGGACCAAAATGGCATAGTGCAGTGGTCCCAACGTTTTCAGTGCTCAGTCAATTAAAACAGTCAACATGGTATGGACAACAGTTTTCTCGATAGACTACAATGACATGCAGTTTCCTTGTGCTATTTTGTTATCGTATTATGCATGCAAGGCTCACAATTCAACTCTTTTCACCCAGGGTGCAATAAATTAGTTAATAACGAACTGGAAAGAGATTCTGTAGTAGTACCCTTTTGCCTAATAGTACCTGAGCCTTGTTTACAGTGAAAAATCAAGTGGTTTAGTCAAGTTTGTACAGTAGGAAGGTGCCGGTGGTAAGATACCATCTTTCTGTACTGTCACATACAATTGAAAGTGTTTTCTTATTTTAAACCAAATTTTTAACTTACCTGGAATAATTGCATTCAGTGGAGCAAATGAATATGCATTGTTTGGTAATTTCAGATCAGTAGATAAAAATGTTGAATGCAATAGTCAATGGAATTGGTTCAACAGTTCATGGCAAGCTTGGAACAATACTGAAGATGATAAGCATGACAGAAAATGCATCAATCAAACTAATACCTGCAACTTATTAAAGCAGTATCATAATTGTATGTTTTAATTCTTGTTATTAATATGTACTGAAGGAAAACTTATAAGCATTGGATTTTACAGTGATCACTGTGAAATCAAAATTACTCGAATTTGTGTGACCATAGCAAATGAAATTCAGTCACTTTAAAAAGGGGCCGATTCTTGAAATTGAAATGCAGTAGCCTTAACTTTAATCTTGAGCCTTAAGTAAACAAAACTCCCAAAAAGAACTTGTTTGGATCTTGACGTTGACAACATGATAACCTGAATTTGTATTCTTGAAAGCATTCGTTTAACGAAATCCACTGGCCTTTTGTTCGCTTATTTTCACTAATCTGCCACCTGGACTCACTGCTCTGGTCCGTTTAAGTTGATGGGACCTAATTGGCAATGGTGATATTGGTAACGTTGTCTTCATCTTGCTGCCTAAGTTAGTAAGTAAAATACTTTATTTTCAGATTTTTTTCATTCCAGATACATGTCCAGACAATTCAAATTGTATTAACAATGGACCAGGACAATTTTTATGTGATTGCAAGCATGGTTGGGGAGGTTACAAGTGTTTAAGAAAAACTGATTCAGACTTGAAGCTTCCTATTTTAGCTGGAACAGCTGCTGCAACTGTACTTTTATCCTCCATTTTGTGGTACACACAAAGAAGGCATGTGATATAGTCAACTTGAGACGGTCTGAATTTTTATCCCGCAAACAACTCAAGGCTGCAAAATGAGCAGAAATATGCTAACACCGTGTATCTCATGGGCAACAAGTTAATTCTGAACTGTATAATTTGTATGTCAACTTTATAGAGTGTCATACTCAAATTAATAACTGTGCAATATATTTATGGTTTGATTTTTATCATTATTGTGAGCTTCGATTTTTATCGTTATTGTGAGCTTTTTATAAAAATAAACAAATGTGGTTTTATTGTATCCCTCGAGTATTCCGAGAATCTAGAACAGGGTGGTGCAAGCCCAGGCCCGTGGGCCACATGTGGTCCTCCACTTTATTATCTGTGTCCCGCGTCGCATCGGAGGAGCAGTCGAAAAATTCTCAATTTGTGTTGTTTCGTCATAAAATGAACTAGAAAAATCTTTTGACATATTGTCACTAGTGTTAAGGCTAGCTGAGGCAACAAGCGAAGTTGAATGTCCTGATTGTCAGTCTGAATTGTTATCTGGCTTTCTACCGTTTTGGTCGGGTATGTATGATGACATCATAGAAAACTAAAAATCGAATGTGGGTTCTATTATTCTAGTTTGGCTATGCCTGATAACTAGATATCAATGTTATGGCCTAACAATATGATTCATGCCTGGTGTTTTTTGCAACCAGCCTAAACAGTATTACAAAAAATGCTGTCTATATGTCAGAAAATGTAGTAATTACCCTTCTTGATATCACATTTGGTAATCAATCAATCTGCAGTTATTTTATAAACATGAGGTGTTAGAAAACAGAAATTTTTAATTTGATGTGGGAGGAAAATGTCACAATGTTTTCTTGATGTGTCGGTGACAAAAGAATTGAAGTTTAAACGGCATTTTAGAATCTTGTGAGGAATGATCATTTTCCAAAGTTGAGATTTTGCTTTGAAAATTTTATCCATGTTCGAAAGCACCTACATTTGCGAAAGCACTGTTTTCGTCATAAAAAGTTTAAAATATTACAGTTACACTATATGTATTGTAGATATATATAGAAAGACTTTTGCTTGCAGGTTTTAGGTAGTTTTTGCATGGGTTAGCTTGATAAATACTGATCAATTTATTTGCAAGTGTTTGTTTTGCACTGTTTATCTATTCTTGGCACTATTGTGGACCGCGAACATTGCAAAAATAATTTTGTGGCCCCCGCAGCCTACAACTTTGGACCACCCCGATCTAGAATATATATAGTACCAATAGTGTGCAACTGTTCAACGGTATCATGTTAGTCTCCTTCGGAAGCTCTAAAAACTATACTGATGCAGTAGCGGCGGTCGGCAACCCCAGCGCACGAACTAAAACACGTTTTTAAGTTTTAAAATAATAGGAACAATTACCGTAAATTCGATGAAAAACAACGTGGTTATATTTGAAGTGTTTCATTTTATTGTTTCGCCATTATAATTATTTTTACGCCATTATTGTTCACTCCCATGCCGATATTTGCGTTTTATTCAGTTTTCAACCGTGTTATGTCGGCAGCCAGGAGGTTAAATCAAATGTGAGGCAATCAAGAATCAAGAGTCCTAGAGAACAAATTTTGGGGTTGTCTGTCGTAATGACAGAGATGTATGTAGACTCATCTGTAAAAATGTCGTTTCCTTACCTGAAGTATTAAATTCATTTTGTAAACCGAACACAAATAATTATTCGAACATGATTTTGAGATAAATGAATCTCTTAAAAAGGCAGTTTCTCGCTACGAAGTGCAAAGTAGAGCGCCATTGGCAGTCTAAATCAAAATACAAAAGCCGAGCGCGAGAAGTCTTTTATTGATAGTGATTCATTGAAGAAGTATTTATCAATTGTTCCGAAAATTTCTTTGAGGATTTGTTAAATAAAAATTCTCTCAAGGTTTAAAAATTCGCCTTCGTCCGCGCGAACGGCGGAACGACGCGATGAAGATCATTTAACAGATAACAGATAAAACAAGAGTCGTCACAAAGACATGGCGACTGGCGTAAAAATGCGACAGGCTGTTGCGTCGCAGTCTGTCGATATGTCTGTGTTGCTCTTAGCGTGGTTTTTAATAATATATATTCAATGTTTAGCGATCATCGCGCAGTACTGTTCTGACGATGATGTGTTGGGAGAGTTGTGTTGTCCATAGGCGTAGCCAAAGGGGAGTGGTGGGGGCCATGCCCCCATTTTTTTATTATATTTTGAATTTTGCGTCATTTGCAGTATAAGTGAGTAAGGCATAAATGCATGCGCCTTCTCCAACATCATTTTGCTCTATTCTTGGACAATTTACTGGAAACCGGACGTTTCTTGGCTTGCTATCAACACGCTAATCCTTTCACTAAATGAACCAAACGAGATGCAGTAGATGAAAATACGCGCTTCTATGCTATGCCTTGGAAAACTTCGACAGGAAACTTCATTGTTGCCTGTTCTGCAACTATTCACCGACAATTTCGTTCTTTTCTTGAGATCGAGAGTGCACATTTGAAATATCTTTTGTACTGCACTTTCATGTGGCGGCATTGCGGCAAAGTTCTTGTAAAGTTTCTTAAATGTCTGGGTGAATAAAGATTTTTCTGTCGAATCAAGGAATACACTAGCCAGAATTGAAGAACTAATAATGGCTCGGGGAATTATTGTTCCTTACGGATATCACCACGCACTTGAACGAGTTAAATATTCGTTTGCAAGGTGCTAGTCAAACAATGTTGAATCTTTCTCGATGTCTATATTCGGGATGTTCCGTTTATTGTCATTTCAAAAATCTTCGTGTGATCACGAATCTCTTCTGTTATTGCTACTGGCTATATGAGTAAATTGAAGAAACGAATTTGCAGTAGATTTTAAGATTTCCGACGTTTTGATGAAGTTTTTTCGTTCCTAAACATACCAGATGGTCACGACGATTTAGATCTGCTATTTGATTGAATGAATGTTCGAGACTTTCGTGTGCAGCTGATTGATTTGCGGTGTATGGTATTGTTGAACCAGCATATTTATATCCTGGATTGCTCCGGACTATCAAAACTGTGAATCGTTCAAAGTTGATATTAAAGTGTTATATATATTAGAGTTTATATATATTTACCACAGATTTAATTGAAAATAGTAGCGGGAATTTCAGAGAAAATACTTTAACCGTTAATCGGGTAAAATTAACCGGAACCGCAGCGTGACGTTTGACGTAAAAATTTAGAATTGCTATATCACGATGGTACCAAAGCATTTTCGCAGTTCTGGCCCACTAGAAACTGGATCGGTGAAAAGTTAATAGATCCAGATTTCAATATGTGGCGGGAATGGCGCAAAAATATATGGCATCTTTTGTAGTAAGCTCAATTCACTAATGCAAAGATATAAAATTTGATAAAAAACACACCCGTCGCTTTTCTAGAATAAAAATAGTAATTATCCAGTTGGGGTTAGGAATAATTTGAGGAATTTGAATTCGCAGCGTAATCTGTTTCCCTACCCTAACTGGATGATTAATCATTTCTCTTTATTTAGAGCGGTGACGGGGTGTTTTTGGGGCGGGGGCACGGCGATAAATATTGTAAATTAAAAGCGTTCGTCACTACTTTCCTGAAATGTTAATATGCTAATATCCCTGCGGCAGAATGCACATTGAATAGACGCGTCTTGCAATAAAATCGTGAACATTGTATTGTGACTGAAAACTGATTCTGAACTTATCATTGTCAAATTTTTATAATCAGCAATACGTTAAATTTTCTTGGTGCTTACCAATTAAATTAGTGATATCCTTCACAATTGAACGCCACGGAAGATAAATTAGTTATAAACTTATCATTTTTAAAGAAATTGTACATTAGGTGTTCATTTCCTGAGATGTCAGTTAACTGTCAAAAAAATCTTAACAGTTAACCATCTAAAATCGATTAACAGCCCTAGAATAGATTGATCATGGCGTCATAATGCATTTGTAAACTAACATGGCGCGGGAATCAACGTTTGATTCTAAATTGTTTCAAGCTATTATCATCCAAATTATCTCAATTAATTTGACCTTCTTTGTATACGTACAGAGTTACAAAGCAATTTGCGATGTAGTTGATTCAAATAATTCAATGAACCGCCCAGTGGCGACGTTGCTCAACTTGTCATTTATGCATCTGATTTCTCATTATAATAAGGTAAATCAAACAGTGGCGGCGCGTGGTCATTTTGACAACCGGGACAAGCTACTGCGGGACCAAGTCACCCCCATCTACGGGGACAGGATGAGCGCTGTAAGTTCTCCCATCATTTTATGAGTATAAAAACCATTCCATCGGTAACAACCAATCGGCAAAAGCGACAATTTTTAACGATAAGAAAGTGTCTTTAAAACCGGTCCAAGTCAAGGGATTAATAAATATAGACATAGTTTATTTTGAAACCTCTTTCAAAAGGAAAGGCAATATTTACCCAGATAAATACAATGACATATTAACAGAAACTTCGGGAAAGCAGACAAAACCTAAAATAAGGTTTAAAACGTTACTATGAAGAAAGGAAAGTTAATGCAAAGATAAGGACATGCGTCGCTCACTCATAGATATATATGCTGCTAGACTTCTACTGCTTGAACATATATGCAACACGCCGCGGTTTCTTGGAAGCAAAATGCTCAACAACGTGCTGATTAAAGTCATGCATCCCAGAAATAACGTCTCTGTGAATGGATAAAACAGCCAAGGAATTTAATCTATCTTGCTTCATTGTGTTTCTGAGACACGTTTTAATACGCTTCAGCGTGCTGAATGTTCGCTCTGCGTCGGCGGAAGAAATAGGCGTCATCCATAGAGCGCGCAAGTTGATGTGATGTTCAAAAAAGTTTGATTGGTGTATATACATCGCAATTCATTTTCCAATTTACCCACGTTTATCATGGGGTAAAATTTGGAGACGGTAGCCAACAAATGGATGGGAAATTGACATGCAAATTTTGAAAATTTTTTGGGGTTCATCAACGAGAACGCGGCAAGGTGTTCAGTGCGCAAACGATCGCCTATTTGATTCACCAGAATGTCACAGCATTCCTTTGCAGACAAAATCAAACGCTGCGTTGTTTGCCAGCGGCGTAAAGAAGCACTCCATGTGTCGTCGTATTTTATTGTTTCCCGGATACGAGATACAGCATCGCAGAAGTCTGAAATACACGACTGCACAGACGCTCCATCCATTAGCCTTGACTGCAATGCGCCGTATAATACATCCACGTGATAGAATATTGTGGAGAAAAAATGAAAACTCACCATCTTCTAGCAGACGCTTTAGACCAGCGGTTCCCAACCTTTCTACCCTGGCGGACCGGTAAAATTAGATTAAATGTACTCGCGGACCGGCAAAAATTGAAATGGCCGTAACAGAAAAGAATAACATATATTTGCGTCTTATAATGCAATGTCGGGCACTAAATATGCTTCTAGACAAAAAAGCACACTTTAAAACATTTCACACGAAGAATAACTATCAAATAATGTGCCGACCAAAAATTACAAATGAGTGAAACATAAAATAGTACCATATATTTGCGTAATGAAATGCAGTGCTGGGCACCCATTATGCGTGAGAAAGGCACGCATTAAATTCTCACATTAAAATAATGCACAATTAACTTCTGTGAGAATTTTGCTGCTGTTTCGTTTCCAATACAAGATTGCGAACGAGGCAAAGAAGTTTTTGCAACACGTAGCTCTGCAGCCGCGTGCAGCCGATTTCCTTGCCTCGTTTTAATCAAAGTGAGGTTTTAATTGAATCGAGTGATGAGAATGTTTTTTCGCATAACGCAGTAACTGGCTGAAAAGACGGACCACAGTTTGATTGCTCGATTACTTGGCGATGGGTATTCTCTATCAAGAGATATCTAAAATTGTGATAAGTAATTCTTTTTCAATCTGGACTGTAAAGAAGAATCACAATTTTAATCAAGCCTTTTCTTTTTCATTGGGTTCATAATATTAATTCCTCTGCAGTTAATCGACGCCTCAAACGGAATGAATTTGCATTACAATGACAAAGTCGTCGATAACTTGGCGACAAGCTCAAAATTCTACTGCGTCTGGAAAAGATCTCTGCGGCTCATGCTTTTTTTTGCGTGTATCGCGTGACCACCTGTGGGGTCGCAACAAGTTCATATCTTACTGGATTATTATACTGTTCTTGACTGTTTTCTAGTTTAAACAAGGAGATATCCATTACGTTTCATATGAATGGTCATATTAATCAGGAAAAGCACGCAGAACAGAAAAGGCACGCGTGCCGATTTTTAGGCTTCTTAATTTTGCAAGATTTGATGGAGCGCATTCGCGATGAATCGGAGCTGGAAAAGCGAAAAGTGTGAGTGATCGGCGCCAAGATGTCGCGTAATACGGCGCCAACATGTCGCGAAAGACGTCGTAATATGACGGCAGAAGAGAACTGCGTAATGAGCCAACGCAACTTTGTCTACGGTAAAGCGATTGAAACGGCATAAAAACAACAAGACAACAAAATTTCTTGCGGACCGGCAAAAAAGCTTCGCGGACCGGCACCGGTCCGCGGACCGGCGGTTGGGAACCACTGCTTTAGACCTGCCGCCTCCCTCACAGAGCGTTCGTCCCAAACCGGAGAGCTCTGAATGCCATTGAAACACTCAATGAGCTCAGACCTAATTTCGGACACGCCCTGCACCACGCGTGATTGGAAGTTCCAACGTGTTGGTGCACAAGCTGGAGACGGCGGCTACATATCTGGCGAAGGAGGTCAGAGCGCTTCGCCGAAACGGAAAAAAATGAAGAAAACCCCGAAACATTTGCAAAAAATATACGGACGAGAGGGGTATCAAGACACATATTTTTAATAACGAGGTTAAATTGGTGTACATAACAATGTAAAAAATGCGCATGAGGAAAATCTTCTTTTATATAAACTTGAACACCATGTTTCGACCCACTCATGACTGCCGCGCCGTCATAAGTTTGAGCTATCAATTTTGACTTCGCGTTGTAAGGCTGTAACACTTCTTTCAGTACAGCCGATATCCCGCAAGCCGTGCGATCAACGATTGGTACAAAGCTGTGAAATCTCTCGGTAGGTTTACCATCTTTCACAAACCGAAAAATCACAGCCAGTTGGGAAACGCACGTGATGTCAGTTGTCTCGTCAGACTGAATCGAAAGGAACTGGCAATTCTCAATTTCCAGAGCCAAATGTTGTAAATAAATTTTATACATTGAGTCGAGCAAATCATTTTGGATATCCTTAGATGTCCCTTTCGAAACAGTTGCGGCATCAAGATGATCTCTCAATACTGTATCTAGGGATGCGGTGTATTTCACCATATCCAAAAATACCCCTCTATTAGAAGAGCCAGCCCGTTCATCGTGCCCACGGAGGAACAGCTCGTGACAACCAATGAACTTCAAAACATCTATCAATCGACCGAGAACATGGCGGTTTTTCTCGACGTTTTGGTTGTGCCGACGAATAGAAACCGCGCGTCCTTCATCCAACTGTGCTGCAATATTAACATTTCCGAATGTTCGGTATTTTACTGCATTGTCCAGATGCTCCATAGAAGATTGATGTTCCCTGGCACGCTCGGAAAGATGTTTAAGATCTCTAAAACCAAATTTACACCAACGTGAGTCACGGGCGGTAGCAAAAAGTATGCAATAAAAACAAAAAAGTGCATTTTTTTCCTCGCTGTAACACAACCATTCGTGTTTTTTATACCAAGTTTCTGCGCAGAATGTACGCCGACGCTTTCATGGGATTGTTCCAGTGAACAATTTTTTGGTTGATAAGGCCCAAGACGTTGTACCTCTAATTTTTGTTCCAGCGGCAGCTGCGAAAACGGAGTGCGTAGTAGTAGTAGTGCATCAACCTTATTTATTATAAGGTCTAAGGCTAAGAAATGCGAAGCCGGAAAGAAGTGAGGAGCTCAAAAGGAATGTGGAAAATCGGAAGCAAATGGACTAAAGGTCTCTAACTGATTCAAATAGCGAAACAAGCGACAAAAACGAAGGCGAGGAAACTATCAACTCTTCAAGCAACCAGCGACCGAGAAGGAATGCGTGAATATGTCAACACTTTGTTGTAAGAAACGTCGGCATTGTGTCGTCATAATTTCGGGGCTAGCCCCAATGATTTAGTAAAAGAAACAGAAAACAAACGCGGCGAGTGGAAGACAAAAGAGAGAATACGATATACAATGAGCAACCGGGGCAAAATCGGCGTCGCCCCGTCGACGTTCGGCGAAGGCTTTGCGAGCGAAAAATGAACCATGTCGGGAGAATATGGCTAGTGTAGACAGTCTGTGCAACCGATATTGAGGTATTTTTCGACTATTTTTTATTATACCGAAAAGGCCCTATTGACGCGCCACTGAAATCAAATATGTATAATATGGTCTTTCATACAGACAGTTGCGCAAGGAGGGTGGGTTGGTGTGGTAACAGAGGTAAAGGTGGAGTATACAAAACTGTTTGTACAAAGGAGTTTGTATAACCCGCGAAAGTCCTTCAGCTTCAAATTTTGGCCTGCAGTCAACCAACTTGGGGAACCCCTGGTTTAAGTTAACCAAACAAAAATTGAAACGCATAAAAAGTTACTTACATGCACCATGAGAAATACTTCTTCAAAAGTGACAAGAATTTATTGTCGCCAAGTTGAAAAAATCTATAGATGCTGCCTTTCAGGACTGAGACTTAAGTAATGGAGCAAGTAATCATGTTTTTATGTTAAGAGTACGACACCTTCCGTAGTGCATCAACATACTGGCAATCTGTTAGCAACTCAACCCAACACACATAGTTTCTAAAATATTTATATTTCAAGTACAGAAATTGGACCCAATAGTTTCATGGTAGCACCTTTGCTAATGCTAAAATAATTTCAATTGTGCATCATACTTATATGATTAAGACTTAAAACATTATGGCTTCTCACAATCTGTGCAAAATTGTAAATCAGGTAGTAATAAGCAAGAACAAACTTGCAATTTTCTTTCAATTCGAGAATAGCTGACATGCAAAACTCAGCACACCACATGCTAGTTCGCTTAAATTTGACTTTGACTTTCCATGAAGTATTCATTCAAATCAGCTGTCTTAATTGATAACATATAATATAGCGTGATTAAATTTAACGAATCATATAGGGTTTAGAATATAAATGTAAAACAAATAAATCACCCAATAAACAGATAAAAAGTATTAGTAGTAATACTGGAAAAGAGTGCTGTAAAATTATTTAAAACTTGTATCGCAACATACAGAACGAGATTAATAGGCTACCATAGGTAATAGAAATGTGCATAAAATTATTAAAGAAATACGCACCAAGGTATATAGAGATTAAACATTAATTTGCTGTGCATTATCATAGCAAAATTTTTCAACGAAAATAAAATTTACATTGGCAAATGAGACGAGAAACAAAAGGATGTATCAAATTATCCAGATGGAATGACAAGTTGGAGCTGCCTTAATAAGCAATACAAGGTTCTTAATACATGTGGTTTAAATTGAAGAGAAATGTATCCATTCAATTTCTTTGCTCCTAAGCTTGCAGGAAATATTCAAAAGCCTAATTATAGTAAAGTTCAACAACAACATAATGATGAGTGTGGATAGGTAATTTGGTCCATTGAAATCATAAGTTTGTAACAATATGAAAAAAGAAAAACCCAGGAATATAAAGATAACATAGTTGTCTAAAGGATTATATGTTACCATTTCACTTCATTGTAGTCATATTACTCAAAATGGAAGTACCACGGGCATCCTGACAAAATATGTCACAGGGTCAAAAAAATTTTAAAATAGAATATTCTAACAAAAAATGATAGCAGAATGTGATCCTAAAAAAATAAGCAAGGCGGAACAATCATCTTCATAGATGCATAATATACTCTTGCAGACAGGTCATTCTTCTCATCTATTTTCTATATCAAAGTGCAGTTGGAAAAAAATGCTGACTTCTTTTTCCCAACCCTTGACTTATTCGGTTGTAAGGTGATGGTATCGTTTCTACCTGCATTAGCCCCGTTGTTATTATTTGAAACTGATTTGTTGGCAGATCCACCAGCAGTGTTGAAAACACCTGATAGAAAAATAATATATAGTTGTTTAACACTAGCAGATTGTCTTAACTAGATTTTGGAACTAAAGAGTAGCACAGCAGTAATTTTAGAAACTAAGCATGCCTCAGTAGTCACAAATTTTGCTGTAAAAACCAGATCCAGACTGACACAGAATAATTTGAAGAGGTTGTAGCAACTGCTGATTTTTCCATAAAATGACCTTTTTCAGCCTTGCCAAAATCAAGTAAAATTAATTTAGTCTGAGGTCTGGTTCCTGACATCCTTAATATGAGAGTAAGAAGATCAGAATTCCATATTCATGTTATATCTATTTTGTCATCCTGAAGTCAGTTTTACAAATGTGTTAGCCTTGATACAATTATTTTAGATTAGAAGGAATTGATTTTATGTTGTATAAGCTGAAATTATTTAAGAACATACTGAAGCCATTCTTGCAAAAACATTCATTTATGAAAATCAGTTTGCCGATTTCATTTAATCAATTTTCCCAGACATTTACATAGCAGCAATACATCTAGCCATGTCCCAAGCAGTTCAGTGACTTCTCTACTTTAAGATAAAGATCACCAATCCTGCCTAGAGCTAACAAGACGTTCACAAGAATCCAATGTTAAACCCAGATAAGCAATCGTCTCACCAATTTGCCTTGTAGGCTGTATTTCATCGGTTTCCCTTTGAGCTTCCTTGCGAATTTTCTTCAAGTGTTGTTGCGCAAGATAATCAAAAACTGAAATACAATCAAACAAAAATTTTCATAAAATATTGAATTAAATATTATTATGCATTTCTACTGATACAGAACTTTTATTTGCTATATATTTTTGCGATTGAACAGTATCCACAGAATGTTACGCCCTTACAACCTATATTAATGTACATTAAACTCATGGCATCATACACAGAGAAAAAAGCATCTTGAAGGTTGGGACATCATGCCAAGCATAGGAAACAAACTTAAATATTACCAATACCAAGTCATCTTATTATAAATATGAAAATCCTATTTTAAGATATCTTACTTTAATAAACAGTTAAAATCAATTCCAATTGAAATACAAACAAATGTTCCCAAACAGGATCAATGATGTTGCTGTACAAAACAGAAATGTATTCGACACCTACCTTCATTAATATTTAAATCTTCTTTAACTGAAGTTCTGTAAAATCTCAATTTTAATCTCTTGGCTAGACTTTCAACATCATCTCTGAAATATAAAACATACTCATAAATGAAAGTTACCCAATTCTGACGTGTTATAATGATTCATGAATATGATTTTTATTTAGCAAATTAACTTCGACCACTCTACAAGGTGAAAAATTCCCTCTACACTATGAATGAACCGACTCAAGTACATTATTGATGATCTTGAATGATAAGAGGAAGAAAGAATTCCAATATTTCATAAACAAGAGTAAACTCGGGAAAAAATTGATGAATTTTACCATTTCAAACTTTCATGTGTAATAAAAAAAACCTTGAATAATACATGTTTCAAAACCGTGATTCATTGGGTTTTTTCGTGATAAAACCTTGCAAAACTGGTAGATATTCATGAAATAAATCACTCTAAGTAGAGACTGCCGACTAAATGAAATACAAGTTACGGAATAAATTTTGCAAATATTCAATCAGGTGGTTAGGTCAATTTTATTTCACAAAAGTAATCTTTGAATTCATGAAAACTGGTAAAGTGAAAATGATTGAAATTCCTATATACCAGAGTGAATTCAACAAAATATATGATATAGGCTATACGCAATACTGTGTGAACAATTCAATATTTCATGAATAGATTTTGACGACTAATCCCAGTATTATACCAATATCAGTTATTGGACGATTAAAATAACAACAATTACAACACATATTTTTAGCATCATTCAAAACAAAGAATGCCTCTTACTCTTGGGCTTTGGATTATAGAATTTTACAATTGTTGTTAAAATCATTATGGGGTTTTATCTTATTAATATTAAGATATATTAAACATCACTATTGATTTGTATAGATGATCTTGAATGTTTATACAAAATTCATCCTCACATACTTGAAATTGGTATGTTGCAGATTAGGCCAACTATAGATCACAATATTTAACAATATTAGTTCCGAAATTAATCCTGCATTCAAGTTCAAAAGAGAATATTTTAACTAAAGTCTTTTCCCAATGGGAACCGATAATGGTCCGTATTGATTTTGACACCAATCAGACAAAATTTTTTTGTCAAATAGTTCCTTCCAAAATAACTTACAAAAAAGAGCAGATTAAAAGCGATGGAACTATACACTCACTGTTCGACAACTGCATCATCAATAAGATCAATTTTGTTTTGAATAAGACACGTAGGAATGTTTGGACCAACTTCCTCTTCAACCTTCCGTTTCCAATTTTCAATTGCTTCAAATGAATCTCGGTCGGTTGTGGAAAAGGCAAGAACGCATCCTTGGGCACCTGAAAATAATTTATAACAGTTCAGATAACAATATGAAGTTACGCAATATTCTTCAGGATCTAAACATGATCATGTATGTAACTGTGTTGTACCAAAGTTAGATTGTTGTTTCTTGAAAAGAATGAATCAATACCCATACAGACGTCAGCGCAACCGCAAGATTACAAAAAATTATAATTGAGTGAAGATGATGATAAAAATGACAGGCCGAATCTTCATATGATCTATTGAATAGCCTAGAAATCGTACTGAACCATTTAACAAAAGGATATAAAAATGTATCATTCGCATGTTTTCTTCTCGCTTCAAGACCCACTCAAATCACCCAATGAAAATAATAAATAATAAGTACAAAATACAGTTCTTGAGCAGATTGCTTTATCATATAACAATTGGGCTTCAAAGATAAATTTTCATTTAAGATATAAGTTCTTTATTAATATTCCAAAAAATAATTGTTAGCTTTCTGACAGAATTGGACCACAATTTTTCTACAAATTCATTTGAATATGAAAGGGATAAATGAGATAATGGGAGTATTTCACAACAGATTCATCTTTACGGAGTCTATTTCTAAGATAAATGAAGGAATAACAAATGATATATGGAAAACACAAATAATACGAGTGTTTGTGATATTCTTTAATCCTCTAGTTTTTTTATCAGTAGATATATAGTATTACCAAATTACTAAAAAGCAGCCAGGTGTAGAATCTCAACACCATAAATAGTTAATAAATGTGGCCTGCTGGCGATGTGAATAATGAATGGGTTGTGAAACCTGCCTGGGATACCAAATACCTATACAGAAACAAAAGCACTGATTATGATTAGATTTTAAAATATTAATGTAGCGTTCAAAAGTTAAATAAAAATACTTCCTGCTGTGCTGCAGATTGTTATGCTGATAAAATATTCAGTGAGATAAGGTAAGTGAAACCATGTCATTTTGAAAATATATGCACATAAACAGACAAGTACATTACACAACTGGCCTAGTTGTTGTGTTTAGATGGACATGGATAGAAAATAAATTTCACTATTGCCCACTATATTCATTTCATACGTTTACAAAAGGGACTCCGGTGAGAGAAGGGTATTTTGATAAGCTATTTAATATGAAGCAGTTTCTTTTTGTAGAAAAGTAGCGTACACATCCCCATGGCTTTGGTGCTTTTAATTAGTACTTAGTAGTAGAAGACTAATACCAATATTTTTTTTTCAATTCATGTAAAACTTTATCGTAAGCCATAAGAATCCCAATATTTATTCAATAATGATGATATTCGTTTCAAAAATACTAATTCAGCCTTCAAGTAATTGATTATTAACAAAATTATTTTTCCAACTTTGTGTGTTAGCGAAAGTGATATGCTTGAAATGAAAATATTCAATTATTTTGGAATAAATCACAAATTGGAATCACTACAATGTGAATAAGCAAATACAATCAAACCATTCAACCCAGATTCAAAATAATAAATCATCACTTAATTAACCTACTATATATTTATTGGTCATAAAATATGGCTAGACCAAGCAATAAAAAACAAAGTACAATTCTTTTATGCCATCACCAGAACTGACAGTTCAAGAATAAGCAAAATATACAACTTAGTGATGCAAACTGTAATCTATCAGCTTTGGCCACTTTCGAAATAACGAAGTTGATAACATCAACATCCAAAACTCCACATAATCAAATGGTATGCAACATACCTCTGTAATAGGCTTTGGTTAAAGCATCAAATTCCTCTTGTCCTGCTGTATCCCACAGCATTAGAAGAACATCTTCACCATCTAAACTAGAGTAAGGAAAAAAAAGAGGTTTTATTTAACAGGATAAAGAAAAGGCATTCACTCAAATTCTACAATATGTTTATGTGTTCAAATATTGATTGTAGAAATTTCGAAATAATATTTATTTTTCGTTTTTATAAAATAGAATACTTGAGGTTTCAATCATGTAAATACATTATCCTATATATATACCAGTATATTCAAATTGACTTAATTGTATTTTAAATGACCTTATAAATTGAACTTGACAATTTTTAGTAATTGATTCATTGGGTTGTACAACTATGTATAAGCTATCAACAAACAACCCATAATCAGCATCTTCACATTGAAAAAGATCAATTGTGGGAATTAATTTGCTTTAATAAAATTATTAGAATCCTCTAACTAAGTGTTAATAATCTTCAATATCTGTCATAAACAGATTATTAATGCACTAACTTCCTTTATGAAGCTCCTAGTATTGTCAGTAACAGGCCAAATTCACTAATCATGTATTAATAAAGGATTATCTCTGAATATTTTCAAGTAATCCTATTAATTAGTCTTTTCATTTTGATGGCAGCTCAGCAAGACAAATACGAGTTACATAATATAGAGGCATTGACAGACAAATTTGAACTACCATAACTTTCCTTAAAAAGGGAAACATTAACATTGGATAACAGAAGTATTAATTTACATTATATAAGATTAAAACTCAGGCCTTCATTTTTTTACTGCCTGAGTCAGCCTGACCAGAAATAAAACAGCTTAACAGCGTATGAAATAATATATCAAAAATGGTGGTATACATTGAAGATTTAATGTATTAAATCCAGATTTAAAATAACATTAGGTAAATATTCAGGAATGCATCAATATCAACGAAAAAAATAGCTGATACATAATTTCAATAGTTAATACTTCTAGTGATATCTAAGGATTGTTACATAGATTTTTTCATTTCTACAATTTCACATTATTACTTGAACCAATAATGCAGATTTTCTGTAGAATGCTATAATTTTCATGATATAAATTCTCAACATATTTGAACATAAATAATTTAGAACATTGCTTAAAATAAATATATTTAGACACTTTGAATGAATATCCATAAAAACAAACATACTTTATTCTTTTTTCAAGGAAGTCTACTCCGATAGTCTTTTTATAATCTTTTGTAAATATATTTTTACAATAACGTTGAATCATGCTTGATTTTCCAACAGCTCCATTGCCCACAATAACAATCTTGATTGCAATCTCAAGATCTTCTTCCAACATGATTATACCTTTAGGAAGACAATTGAAATTTGCTTGATTATTTTATATTCCAATGATTGACATTCTATTTTTGATTTAGGTAGAAATTTAACTGGCTGCGTAGAACTGCAAATTTTCAAAAAGATATGCCATTATAAAATAAACAGTCAAGAAATACGATCTGTACATGTGGCACTTCACTTCATCAAACAGCAATCAAAATATACGAATATCTTTACTCTACACTCTTAGAGGAGCCTAGATCTGGGACAAGTAGTGAAATAGGTATCGCCTACTAGAACAGTATAGACTAGTCAGCAAGCAGTGGAGTGCTCAGGAATATTTGATACCAATTATTATATTGCATCTGTGATTGACCCATCTTTCAGTCTTAGGATTAACTTAGCACAGTCAGACAGTAGCAGTATTGCTGTCTTGTGTTCAAATTCAGTGTCAGAGTGTTCTGGTGTTGGCTATCCTGCAATATTGTGTCTATTTGCATGACTAAACTGTGGGGAAAACATTTGTACCGTACATAGAGATCATTGTAGCCCACCAATCTATTCCTATTGTGTCTATTTGCATGACTAAACTGTGGGGAAAACATTTGTACCGTACATAGAGATCATTGTAGCCCACCAATCTATTCCTACAATTCTACAGACATACCGGTAGCCTAACCGCTGTACCGCCGTATGGTATGGCTACAGCCGCATTCGTTTTGCGTTAACGTATAGCTGCGTGGCCGTATCTAAATAATATATTTTCCCAATTCTAAATATAATCTAATACACAACATTTCAACGCATTAATGCAATGATGCTACGGGAGTAGGCTACTCCGATAGTAGACTTACACAAGTACCGGTACCGGTACATTGACTGATTGAGAACAGCCCCGAGTGATAACGACGAATAACAAGGTACAAGGACAACGTCCTCGCCAATGGAAACGTAGGTGAAGAGAAAGGCACTGTAAAACTCTTGGAGCAATGTAGCCCACTAGCGACTTAGCATCTGGACTCCGCTGTTAGGGATGGGCCGGGACTCAGATTTGAGTCGAATCCAGGCGTTTTTTGGACTCTGATTTGATATCGAGTCCACGTCGTTTCTACCGAGTCTATAATCAATTCTGTTTTTACTAATTTACGCCTATGTTTGTACTTTTACTCCTAAAAATCACACTACATACCTTAACTAGTTGAAATTCAAGGTTAGATATGTAACAATATCACTCGTGTGTATTATAAACATTCCTAATAAAAACAACGACAGATATCCAGATAATATAACGCAAGTTAAAAACTATTGATAGCTTATAACAATGATGCGCCAGTCGCCTTCAAACTATCTATCTTTTTGGTTTACATGTGGTACACAATAAAGTATGTGTTAGCGCAATATTTTTGGGTTTTCGAATCGCGTAAATAAGGGAATCTCATCAATACCTCTTTTAAATTGAGTTTATTACGTGCAATCCTTTCTCTAAAAAGGGAGCAATGAAAAGCATGGAGCGTTTTAGAACGTTTACATGAACTACTAAATTGCAATCATTGTATTGACGACGAGTGTCATCTCTCTACCATTTGTGCACGCGACATAGCAAATTTGAGGCTAGGAATATCTGGAATTATAGGAAGGCATTGTAGACAAAAGCTTTTTTATTTTTCTTATTGACATGTAAGAATTTCTAAATAGCCGCCCAGAATTGACGCAAAGTGGTGGGCTGGAAATCCAGTTCACAGCCAAGGCGCACATTGACCCACGTTTACGTTTGTATAATGGCCGACAGAAGAGAAGAAAAATTGTATTACTATGGATTATTGAGAAAAAAACTTGGGTACTCCAGAAGTACGTGTACTAAGATGCGGACAATGGAACACCGTATGTGTACCAAGTTGAATTTAGGTCATAATTTTAGGTACAAATACTACAAAACTCACTTGAATAGTCCCCGAACTTGTAATAGAACTGAGATAAGAAAAATTGGAAATGGCCTAACCCTAACGTGGTATACACACTACGTTCCTGTGTCCTCAATTTTTAGTACGCATACTTCAGGAGTACAGAAACTTGACTGTAATCACATATATCTTAATTTTCGTTTTAGCTGCTGTTTTTCTTTAATTGTTTTCGTATTCCACGAATCCTAGTTATTGTCTATCTTGTTGTTATTATTTTGGCTGCAGTACTTTGCTTATACATTTGCTCTAATTTTTTGAATACTTTTTCAAGTAGTGTTGTTACATCTTGACATTAGTTACATTGATTAATACATTGAGGTATTCGCTCATGAATGATTTGAAAATGTTTTTCTTCTTGATCAGGTATCGGATCACGGATGTTCAATTTCAGCTGCTTGCATGTATTGAGATAGCCATTCCAATGTTCCCCATAAGCATGTTTTGTTGTGATATCTTTTTTTTCTGTCACTTTCTTAAGGTTAATTTTTTTAACAATAGGAGTTTATGACTAGCAGAAATTTCTTCACTGTGATAAATTTTTCTAATAACATATCCTGCTATGTAATCTAAAATTTCGATTTCTTTGACTGTGAGATTGGTGGTTATTACGCTTTTAGACTTAGTATTATAGGCAGTGCTGCCATCGATATGAACCCCAAAATAAGGACAGAAAAACATAGTAATAAGATAACAATGAATGAAATAAACAGCATGTATTCATGCAGTGCGACCCTTGTATAATCACTGACTCTTGGTTTGATTCAATTTCTTGAGCAGAGTTCTTGTGCTTCTGCCTTCTGGGTTGCATTGTGAGCATAAATTGCTGCTTTACCTATGGATTCCAGGTAAATGTGGTCACATTCACAAAACTGCAGTGCGCAAAACACTGACCATTTGTTTCGTTAATGTTTTTACGTTTACTCATTTTATATCTTATGAAGTTCCAGATCTAAACCAAATTCAAAGTTTAATTTACCGGTATATTCATTCATAAAGACACATGTCACTTAAAAATAAGGACAAAAATATTTTCCAAGACAAAGGCCTTCAAAATGCACAAATCTCAAAAATAAGGACGTTATGGCAGCCCTGATTATAGGTCAAGTCAAGAAAAAATCTTCAGTAAAAGGTACAATACCTGAGATAGAGTGAGACCAAAACGTATTTTAATCATTGAGATGGAGTTATAAACTTTTTATCACTTTCAGATGTCCCGTGTATCGTGCGCCGAAACATTACATTTTCGTAAAGTGAGGTTGGTTACCCCTCCTCCCCTAATCCCTATCCGTTTGTCGATAAGCCAACATAACTAGACTAAGACATTGGTTATTTTGATACGTTGTTGATCCAACAAAACAAGATGTCGTTGTCAATAATATAGGTAATACTGGCGCTCCCATTTTATATGTACAGTCTCTGAAGGTTTATGACTTCAAGCCAAACATACACTATATCGTCTGAATGCTTCGCGGGCCGCACAAAATTCTTTGGCGGGCCGCAGGTTCGTCACCCCTGGTTTAAATGGACAAGCGCCAAAGACCAATTGTTTTGCACTTTTCGATGTATATTTAAATGTGAAGACTACTGATGTTGTGGCCATTAAAACAAGTATATAAAATAATGGATAAAGAGATGGACTCCAACAAAAAGAACAAATATTAATTCCAACTCAAACAACTTAGAATACAAGATTCTGAATGTTATCCAAGCAAAAGTAGGATTCTAATTCGGCGGAGAATGAGTTTCCCTTTGCTGTTGGTAAAAATTGTAAATTTTGGATTTCGTCTATGACGTCACAATAAAACAAATTGGTGCTTTGAAATTTCTTTTACGAAATTTTGAAAATATGGTTTCGAGTAATGTGGCGAATGCCGCCATCGCCATCTAATGTAACGCCGCAAATGGGCAAATGGACAAGAAGAGAGGGAAACGAGCAATCGAATTCGTGAAAAGGTGAGACTAATTTTTAACCTTTCAATGAAGGTTAGTGGGTATTACTTTAATATAGCCTTGGAAAAGATATTAAATTTTTTACGATAGAAAATAAAACTAATTAATTCTAGATGATAATTTCGCCCTTTCGTCTCGTTACCAGTGGGAGTTGGATCTTGCAATATGCCGAGTCCGTCGACTTTAAACAACTTAAAATAACCTGTTTAATAGAACTCACCGATTTTAGATGAAAATATTCACTATGTATCACCGTATATAGTCTTATGGATGTGCAGAATGAATTAAATATGCATTTGGGTTTTAGTATGCCACCGTCAAAACGTGCCAAAATGTCACCAAGTCAAAAATGTCCACAAAAGTCAAGTGGTGGTAGCGCAGGGAGAGCGAAAAAGGCCGAAGAAGAATGCTTTAGAAACAACATGTATAAAGTTTTAAAAGAGATTTATGATGACACTGGAATAACGAAACAAGCTATGAATATTATGAACAGTCTGGTAAATGAGTTGTTTATTGCAATCGCCACGGAAGCCAAAAGAATAATGGAGTCTGGAAACCGGACAACAATGACAGCAAGAGATATCCAGAACGCCGTCAAAAGTATTTTACCAGGCGAACTTGAGAAGCATGCCGTGTCAGAAGGAACGAAAGCGGTTGCCAAATTCAAATCGTATACATTCTCTTGATGGTGTGATTATTTGTCAATAAAATGATTTATTAATGACATTTTATCTCTTTTGATAGTCTCCATCTCCTTTTAATAGTCTCTAATAGTCTGATACTGCTACCGTGTTCCCCCGAAAATAAGACCTAGCCTGAATTTTGAAAATGATTTTATGTAAGCCTCCTCCTTAAAATAATACCAGTCGAAAGCACGAATTTTTTCAGGGTCCTAGTCGATGGCAAGAACTCTCTCCTACGATTACGCTCTATATGATTAATCTAAAACGTGTGAGAGAGGGAAAAGGTTCAATTACCCGAGGTAACGTGAGGATCACGCCACGATTCATATTTCGTATATATATTTGAAAATTCGTAATCTCTACTTTATAATTTTATTTTTGATAATGAAAATAAAAGACATCCCACAAAATAAGCCCTAGTGTTATTTTTCGAAGAAAAATTGAAATAAGCCTCTGTCTTATATATTTGGGGAAACACGGTACTACTGTTTTATTTTTTAAATTTCGCGCTTATTAACGGCGGTCCAAATTCTTTATATAGCAAAACTGCCATATTGTAAATAGATGACATTTAGTCAATTAAATTAATTTATACAAAATTTCAGATTCAGTTATAACATTAAGCACAAATAGTCAAATTTCATATATTGACAAAGAAAATTGTTCTAGAATTTACAATATATATAAAGCTAATTTTTCGTGAATAGAAATAAAGCCACTATGACTACTAATGTCTGTAACAAGGTGGAGAGTATTTCCTGCGGTAAATTATGAAGAAAATACTCTCCACCTTGTTACAGCTTTTAAACCGATCGTGGGCCGAAGGGCGCGTGGCAGGATTCGATTCAGGGAAGAAGGACAACCCTCTGTCATTTTATCGCCCGATACCTCTTACGAGTAATTTTTGTGAGGTTATTGGAACGTATGGTGACCAACAAATTGAAATGGTTTCTCGAGAGGTTTAATATAATTCACGAAACACAATCTGGTTTCAGGTCGAATAGATCAACATTGGACAATATTATCAGTCTGAACGTTGATATATACAAGGCTTATTCAAGCAACGACAGTGTTTATTGATATTAAAAAAGCTTACGATATGGTTTGGCGTGAAGTACTAATTTATAAACTTCATAACCTTGGTATTAGGGGTCTAATTCTATCTTGGATAAAGTCGTTTTTATCAAACCGGTTTTTCCAAGTACGGGTTGGATCTACTAATTCTAACAGTTTCAAATCGGAAAATGGAATTTTTCAAGGAAGCGTGAGAAGTCCATAGCTATTTACAATCATGATAAATGAACTTCCAAAACACATTTCCTCGACATCCAGAACAATTGCTGATGATTGCGCCACATTGGAGATTGTATTGAAATTTAACGCTTTTATATCAAATATGCAAAAATCAGTTTGTGGTGTCAGTGGGGATTTACCATCTCAATGGCAAAATATTATATATTCGACAATATGTTGACGTACAAAGCTCATGTATAACATGTAACACACTAATATGATTAAAGATTAAATCTGTTGAAACTTTTGACAGGCACAACATGGAGAGCTTTCAAAGAAGCCTTGCTTAAATTATGTTCAATATTTGAATACGGAATAGGAGCCTATTATTTTGAACCAAAGTATGTAATTAGGAAAATACCACTGATACAAAACAAATTTCTTCGTATTTGCTGTGGCTCTTTTCTCAGCACACCGATCTGTTGCCTAAATGTTACCTGTAGAGAGATTCCGCTTAAATTTCGTCACCAACAGGCTTGAGATATAAGAGCAAAATTTTATAGATTAGTCGATATCCGAAAACCAACATAATAGATCAAACATGGCACGAGCTTTATCCAAAGCCACCCTTGTTTCAAACCTTCAACATGCTAGCACCACATGTTGGTCGGATGTTTTTAGGCAAATTTCGGTTAATTGTATACCAGCTCTTCAGTCACCGCCTTGGGAAATGAAACTTTCAAAATATTGATGTATCGTTTGCTAATAATATTTCAAAAACAGATTCCTTACCAATAAGTAAACAAGCATGTGATTAATATATTACCGAGAAATACGGTCAATACTTATTGATTTACACCGATGGATCAAAGACGGATACGGGATGTGGTTCTTCATTTTGTATTTTAAAGTATGACGTTTCCAAAACTTTCACACTTGACAAAATGTTACGTTCGTTCACATCTGAACTTTATGCTATGTACAGGGCATTACCGTGGGAATTTTGCATCGGCCGTGCAACATGTTTTGATTTTAACCGATTATCTGGGCCTTGTACAGGCCCTAAGTAAAATTTTCCTCATTGATCATATGCTGTTTTTTAATATAAAACTATTCTTTCTTCTCCCAGGAGGCAAAATATTTTCGTAGATTTTGCGTGAATCCCAGGACATGTTAGAATTACTGGCAACGAAAAAGAAGATAAACTAGCAAAACTGTGCAATATTTTTGATGCAAAAAAATCGAATTTGATTGATAAAATTAAAATACTCATATATATAAATCCTAATAATGACAATAGGAAATGGGCTTCACATTGTAGCGAGTTTATTTAATCATGGCAAACCTGATAGATATTTGATTATATCCAAAGAATATGCATATTATTATATAGAATTCTCAAATTTAAATAAGGGACTAAAGACCTACACTAAACTGGCGAAACCCTAGCATGTCGCGGAAACTTAGTTGAAAGCCACTGGTCTGGGCCATTTGCCTTAAAATTACCACGGTACTGCTTTTTGTGGAAGCCGGATCTAGAGCCGGATTTGAACAATAAGAGGCCCGAGCTATAGGCTATGCCATTTATGAGCCCCCTTCTCAACAATGCCGTCATGCGGCACAATATAATCAATTATGATATCATAATAAAGGCGATTAATTAAATTAGTATAAGCGATCGATTTTTCCAAATTTAAACAAATTCATTCATTAGACCGTATTTTTTTTGAACATTTCAAACGTAAATTTCAATTTCGCAATTTCATATTACTTGTCTCTTTTTACGGTAAATGATTATTATTGTATTTTTCAGGGCCAATCAGGGAATACCCCACAATTAAAATGGTGGATTCGATCAGAGAAAATGCATAACAATGTTGCCATGTAACAATCATGGTTTTTTGGTCGTCTCATATAAGCTCTTCGTCTAGTACTCTAGTGAATGCTGTTGGCGGTTCAGCTGCCAAAGCCATACTCATCAATAATAAAAGTGTTCTAAAATTTCCTTCCTTACAAATTAAAAAGATATTGAACCTTGTTTGGTGCAGTTTTTGTTCTCCGCGGCCTTCCTTCTCCAGTGATATTGTGTGTTGAATTTTTTCCTCCAATTTTTTATGTTATTTTTTACAGGATGGACTATGATATATGTTATTGATCAAATCTATCAATCTATATTCTATATCGTGAAGATGTAATTAAACATCAAAATCATATCCCCGTCGCCGCACTGAATTGTAAACATTATTAAATTCAATGAACAAGCATATGTATGCAATGTGTGATGCTGAGTAAACTACAACTACAACGCAGTGGAATCGATATTGTCAATATCCTCTTTACATTTTCTCGAATTGTCCAAATTTGGGTTCTCGACAATAGCTTTTCTGGTGTTACTGTTTGCATTTACTTGTTCACCATTGTTAGACCGTTGATTAATAATTAAATTCACAGTCCAAGGGCAGCATATATAACGTCTTTTATTTGTCTGCTCATTTTCTTCATATGTGGCGGTTTGGCTTCGATTAATCCATAAATTTGCTGCCCATGGACAACAAGTGTGAGAGTGTTCCATGCGGTCTTCAGACCTCGAGGAGTCGACATCATCACTTTCGCGAAATGAAGATGGTTGATTGTCATTAATTCCTAATTTAGATTCACGAGTACTTTGATTTATCCACAATGTTGATACCCACGGACAGCATGAACAGCGTTCGTTATCCGAATTTTCTGATCTTTTTGAACTGGGACCGCTTTCAACCTCAGTTGCTTTGTCTTTATTAATCCACAGTTTATCTGCCCACGGACAACAAGATACATCTTGATGTTCGTTTTTCATTTCAGCTGTTTCAGAAGTATTTGTAGGCCCAATAGACCAATAAGAACTCTCCTCAGCTATTAGGAGGGTGGCTACCCACGGGCAGCAGCGGCACCGATATCTCTCCATTTTCTTTTTACGCCTCTCAGCGACCGCGCCACCAATCCTAAGCTCTGCTTTCCACTAAAATATATATAGTTTTCAAATTATACAAATGTTATTATTAACATAACTGAACCTTCGGAAATATTGCGAATGGAGTTCATATCGACATAAGTAACATTTGTATATTTTATGAGAACTTCTCAGAAATGGTCGTTAAAAGGTAAGACTGGGCGGCACTGGTAAAATTAAAATAATCGATTACAATGAAGAGTATAAAACTATCCGTTGTTGAACATTCGTTGAAACGGTAAAATATTAACATAGGACTCTTATATGAATTGGCTTATGGGACACTAGTTGGTTATATAACCGTGGAGTTGTAATAATGTTGTAAAGGGCCTTTACAACGTTGTTTGAACATTCTGTCACTGGGAACCTCCCAACCCAATATCATGTACATTGTACAGTATTATTGATGAAAGAGAGACAGACGTATTGCAATGAAATATAAACAACAAACCTTTCGTCGAAGGTAACAACTCACACTGATTCCGACAACTACAAACAATATAATTGCTCCTATGACGATCAGCAATATTATCCACCATTTCCAGAAATCTAAATGCAAAAGAATATTCGGGTTTTTTGATCATAACGTCAATTTTGATTAAAGGTTGGGAATTTTTCATTTATCTAAAGCTACTTTTCTTGCAAAAAAAATTATAATGATATGAAAACATTCAAAATAGCCCTGAAAAGCAATTTGGAACAAAATGGTCTAGTGGTTAAGAAGAATGAAAACCTTAATCGCCCCTAAAAAATGCAGACAATAATTTAGATCAGTGGTTCCCAAGCTTGTTTTTTGCGACCCCAATTTTCATAAAATCAGAGCCTACAGAAACTCGCGACCCCAAAACTAGAAACGTTCAGCAACTTCAAAAATCAATATATATATCAGTTTCAATTGCCTCAACGGGAACAATTGTACCTGCATATGGACTGCAAGTGGACATTGACCCAAAAAAAGTATGCGAATAAGTACGGCAATGCGCCCGAAAAACCTCTAAAGATTTGAAAACCCATGGAATCATAGGAAAACCATATTGTAAAAATCTCTTCGATCAGAAATATAACGGTTCTACGGCAACCCATAGACGGACTTGATAAATGATTGCTTCTAAATATACATAAATTTGAAACTTTATTTAGCATATTCCATCAATGTTTTTAATATTTTTAGTTCAATGTTAACATATTACAGATTGCTCCATTATCAATTCGAAAGTGAAACAAAGCATGAGAGTAAAATAGGGAAAAACGTGTACGGAATCCCATCTTTTGAGTGCCTTTTATTATGCTAGAGCAGGGTGGTCTAAGATTGTCGGCTCCGTGGGCTACAAAATTATTTTTGCATTGTTCGCGGGCCACAATAGTGCTGGGAATAGCCAAACATACAATACAAACACTTTTGTTGTGCAAACACATTGATCAGTTTTATCATTTATCATGCAAAAACCAGCAAAAGTTTTTCTATATCTAAATTTAGAGAGATTTAAACTTCCGCAAGTTTAAGTGCTTTTGAACATCGATAAGATTTTCAAAGCCAAATCTTAACTTTGTAAAATTCTCATGGCTCACAAGATTATAAAATGCCGTTTTAAATTACATTCTTTTGACACCGACACAACTTGCCAACATATCATGCAAGTATTGTGGTATATTCCCTCCGACATTCAGTTTAAAATCTGTTTAAATTCGTCAGCTTTGTTTTCGAACTCATGTTTACCCAAAAACTTCAGATAAATTGATCACCAGATGTGCGGTACAGGAGGGTAGTTACTAATTTTTTGACATCAGGGCGTCATTTTTTGTAATACTGCTGGTTGCAAAAAACACCCGGTATGAATTATATTGTTAGGCCATAACATTAATATTTAGTTATCAGACATAGCCACCGCATTCGATTTTCAGTTTTTTATGGTGCCAAAATTTTTAGCTTTTATTCCCGACTAAACCGTTAGAAAGCCAGATAACAATTTAGACTTCCAAGCACACCATTCAACTCTGGTTGCACAAAATAATAAACAAATACCCGCCGACTAGATGGAAAGGTTAAGTACTACATGAAAGTTTTATTAATTAGTTTCGGCGTCGTTTGGACAGAAAATGGCCAAATTATTGCTGAAAAATCCGAAGTTACGCACTTTTACCTTACTCGGCGACCAAAACAAGTTCCACTTTCAAATCGCATGTTTGACCGAAATTGGGCGACCCCATCCGGGGTCGCGACCCACAGTTTGGGAACCACTGATTTAGAAACGCTCATTAAATGAAATAGCGACCATAACACTAATACGTACTTGTCGAAGCCTCTGAAGCAGAAAATGATGCCGTTTCTTCTGACACTGCTGATGTCGATATATCAGAGCTCCCAGTAGGAGTTATATTTGGGAATGGTGAAGTCGATGAAAGTGTTTTTGACGATTCCTCAGTTACATCCATAGTTGATAAATTTCGTGTAAGTCCTGATGATGTAGGTAAGTCGTTCGTTCCTGGGGTAGTATCTTCAGTGGTATCACCTTCCATGGAAATATGTATAAGAGCCTTGTATAAGTATGTGGCCGGCTATTCTAATTTAATAAATGACCGGTTTTTAATTTACCAGTCGTTATTTTATTTCTCTCTGTAACGATTTTTGCTGTGCTGGTAATGGGAGCAGATGCTATGATATCTGTGCATGCTGCACGCGTACAGTTTTTGTGCGACAGTTTTAGTTTTTGATTTGATAAAATTATTTACAGAACATACGTTCTTATCGTCAGTATTAGGAATATATCTATTGAACGCAAAGGAATGCTGATACTCACAATGATCTGAGAATATTCAAAATAGCTTTTTATGAGTCATTTCCAGCTTTAACTATACTGATATTTTAGCCGCAAATGGTTCGGCAGCTTTTGTCTCACCCCCAGCAGATGAACACAACAATTCAGCAAAACGATCACTAGATCAATTTCGTTTCCAATAAAGCCAATGATAAAACTATGCTCTACGTCCAATAGAAGGCAAACTTTATATACTTGACCAAATATATATACACATTTCCGGTAGCCTGCGGGTCGCATTAATTTAACAATGCTCAATAAAATATATATTTCCGTCCAAGCACTTTGGAACGTTAAACCCTTGTCCCCGACCTTTCTATGCACCCTAGTCATTTTTAATGCCAAATTGCAGATATTAAACTAAACTAAACGAATGATTACCACTAGCAGTATAGCCACGTTCGGCGTGTGAACAGCATACCACAGTGCTTTCGCTTACGCTACTCACTACAAAGCAATTGCGGTACAGCAGTGACTGTTGAGAAATAAATCCGTGTGTAGATAATATTATTCGATTGATTATTGTTTTGATGTGTTGAAAATTAGGTCATTAGAGAGATACAAAAACTTATTTGCGTGCAGCATTTTGCCCGCGGGCCGCAGTTTGCCGACCCCGACTATACGTACTTGTGGTAGCTACTGATGCCACATTTGATGCCGTTGCAGTCGATATATCAAACATTGTAGGAGTTATATCGGGGGATAGAGATGTTACTGACGATGACGTTATTTGAGGCATTTCAGTAGTTACGTTCACGTTGGATGAAGTTTCTGAAATTCCTGATGATGTATATAAGTAATTTTCGCCTGTTGTAGTAGCAGTAGCACCTACATCAGAGAACAATATATATTTCAATGCTCAATGTAATCAAAAATGATCCCAAAATGAGCCATCCGTGTCAGATAAGTATCTTTTAATTGATTAATAAAACTGCTAATCTTAATCGAATATTTCTTACCTGTCGTTATTTCGTTTCTTTCTGTTGTAAACCCTGTTGTGCTGGATGTTGTGTCATATCGTACACATGTTGTTCCATTTCCAGTGAACCCATGATTACATTTGCAAGTTATCACTGCATATATGTTGCTCGTGCAAGTTGCATTTACATCACAAACTGAACACATATCATTATCTGAGAAAGAGATATGATTTAAATAAATTTTATGAGTTAATCCATGTTATCCATATATTGAGTGATATCCCGGTTTTTCATGAGGAAAAATAGTGAAAAGAGCCGAAAAACATCGTTGTTTTATCGGAAGTTTTTCACACTATCGGTTGAAACAAAGTTCTGACCAAGCTCAGAATTATGTATATTATCAAGCTACCCAATAACCCCAATGTCATTTGAGACATACAACTATTTCGCCTGTAAAATGCTAAAACTTACATTGTGTAAGAGTCATCGCGGCTTCAGAAGTGGATTCAGTTCCATCATGTTTTCGTGCAGTGACAGTCAGTGTCAAACTGCGTTCTGTTTCATTCTTCGTGTTGGGAACTTCAACCTTTAACAAGTTGAAAATCGATTGTGAAAAATACTGCTTGGTACTGATGGCAGTTATTTTTGTATGCAGCGTCGATAACAGAAATATGCATGATAGTTATGAAACAAAATCATCCAAGCTACTGCATCAGACCATTCTCCATTCTTTCACGCCATAGTTCTCAAACATTTTCGTATACACGATATTTTTTTATATAAAATTTAACTTTTCATACTCGTATGTACCTTCAAGAAATTCGAACCATCGATGCCGTCTTCGTCAATAATGGTTGAAACGGTTCCTGCTTCGTCTGATATTTCATATAGGATTGCTTTATCAACAGAAGGAATATTCAGTATAATCGAAGAGCCGTTGTTTATCCAGTAGTACGTAGCTGCGTTAATGTTGATTGAATCACCATTAAACACTGTAGAAGAATCATTGTAACATGTTAATTCGTCATATATTGGTTCACAGGTCATTCACTCGCACGACCATGCAACATTCCGAATCCACTTCGATGTGGATAGTTTCCAGCCATAAAGAGCTATTAATATTCATCGTCGATGAAAACAAGAATTTTAATTTGTTACAAATGTAATAATATTGAATGATAAATTTAAATATATATGAATACCAGTTGTGTAAAAGAAGGGATTTTTAATTTCCTTTGTGTCGACGTCTATTGCTTCAAGATATTTGGTGTACAGAAGAGTAGAATTCTGGTTTTTCAAACAATCTTTCACCAAAAACTTGGTCGCCAATCCTAAAACGGTATTTGTCGGAACAGTTCGAGTCGTGCCGTCATTCGAGTTCAATTCTGTAACAAATATTTTTGCATAATTTCTATGATTATATCTAAATATGATAATATTTGCCTTAACACATACACAAAAGTTTGTTTCAGCTAAGTTTAGATCCCGCAGCAACCCTTTTTTCTGGTTTTAAAACGGACATTGGGTATCAATTAAATATTGTATATATATGATGTAAATATAATGAAATGTTTTTACATCGACCTTTCATTTTACTTACCGCTTGATCAAGGTGCGTATTTTTATGATCACTATTTCAAATTTTGAAAACACATTGTAATAAAATTAAGTGAATTAAGGAAATTAAGTGAATATTACAATATGATATACAGGATTCATCTAAGTCAATACTTACTATTTCCCATGATGCTGAATGACACTACACTGCCTCCTTCCGAACCGATCAATACGAGTGGAATTTCCACAGTTGACATATTTTCTGGTGTTACCAACATGGATCTTTCAATTGTTTGGTCACTGCAGTCACTTGGATCAGGGTTGTAGGATAATTCGTAACCGAATTCAATAATACTTATGTATGGCACCCCAAGAGATTTATCTATATGTAAAGTATAGAAAAAAGATAAGTCATTATCCATCGGAACGTATTAAATTAAAGATGAGGTTTAATCTTATTTAGGTGAAGATATGATTTTTCTATTTAGTTAATGTTGGGCTGAGTACTACTAACAATATCAATATCCCCGAATGCAGTAATCAATACTGACCTCCATTGTTCACAAACGAATTGCTGAATTTCGACCCGTTAAGTATGTAATCTTTATTTGATGGTAACGTTTTATCTTTAACTTTCATTTCATAGAATACGAGTGGATTCTCAGACGTTTCATTCAATATTTCAATAATACGTATCCCGTTGTGTGTTATGCCCAAACGTGAATATGCTTCGTTAATGTTTTCTAGTGCCGTCGTGGTTTGGTTTGTTAGCACAGCACGACCAAATATTAAATGTGAAGCTAAAACGAAAGAACGCATAGGTAAATGTAATCTTATTAAAAATATGTAAGCTTCTTTATTTTTGTATGTTAACGGAAAAGGTTTTACAGAAATTTTTACAAATCTCGATGCCAAAATAAAAATGCCTATTCTACTTTTTAAATCGCAGGTAGTCATTCCATTACCATTCTTGCAACAAAATATAAAAAAAAATGTGGGAATCATTCTTTTTATTAAAAACTAATAAATATAGATGATAAAGTTTCACAAATTCATTTCCTATGGTTCAAATATCAGAAATAATAAAAAGATATGCTCTCGCCTAACCCGTCGTAAAATTTTGCCACGGTGAAAATTCAACTTCATGTTCTTCAAGAAATGTATTATATATTTTAGAAGCTCTTGCACGTAATTCGTAATTTGTGTCTCCCAATAATCCGGAAAGCCTAATAATTACAAATCACAAGCGATATGTAAATTTCATGATGTTAAAACGGCTAATATTCATTATTCGACATACTCGAAATAGAAAATAATTTATTTATGTTTATTTCAATATTTCCAACTGATATGAGTTGATTTGTGAAGTGATTTAACACCAAGACTTTCATTCTGGGTGTTACTTTGATTTGAATTTTATTTCTAGAACGTACTATACAACTGAAAATTTATTTAACCCTTCTTCATCGTTTGAAATATATTGGAATAGCGCACACTCTATACGCCAATATAGCCCATATAGAACAATAAGGTTGAATCTGTTATGTATTCGTTATTGCATCAAATAGTTCTAAAATGTACGGAGAGATTGCTAATGAAAGAATGGTGCTGTTCATTCGCGTTTTCAATTTGCCGAATTTTACTTGTCCCATTTGTTCTATTTTTGATTATCAGTGCTGATATCATATTCAGTTACCAGTGGGCATAATATTGCCCCGATGCTGTAGTGACTGTGGTGATATTGTTTGTTCCGTATTCTTTATACTGGATTGTCCATTCTGATACTCTTGCATAGTTTTTCGAATGAAAGAAAACAAATGTAGAATCGGGAAATTTATTACTAGTTCGCATCTCAGGAGGTCCAGGATCTGGAACAGAATTAAAAATTGCCCGATGCTCATTGAATGCATATTTCAGGTGCAGAATTTGGAAAGACAGAGAAACATTCATGGTTGAGCTATATTTATATTGTAATGCTCCTCAACAATGTGTACATAAAATTTAATGTTAACAATAAATTTTTAGTGTTTATTTGTTTGCACATTCAGTTGATGCAGCAAAGAATAGACTTGCATTATACGGTCAGTTTAATCCGAAATTTTCTGACGTTAGAAGTAACTTACTTGTATGTACTGTAGCGGAGTTGGATTTAGGCCCAATATTCCCAGATCCGTTCTCTCCTCTAATGTTTACAATGTAGATAGTATCGCTTAACAAACCAGAAATCTGTGTCAAATAAACAAAGTTAATTTAATAAAACAACCCCATATATATTAGAAAAAACTTCAGATATTTAGTCGTCTAGACACATCAGTTACTGCCGTCGAAAACAGATATTCTCATTATTCAAGTCATAAGGTTGAAAATTGGGTTTGTACGCTATTAATTTGAATCCAAATAGTAAATATATATTCAAATTTTACTGTTTGCAACCACATTTTCTTTCATAGTCAAAGCAAAGGAATTATATTAATCATGTAACTTACTCATATTTGAACGTTTTGTTTTAACTATTATTATTTAAGTTATTTTTTATTAAACAAAAGCAATTTTAATGCTGAACACTCACCTTTTTGCCTGAAGATGTGATCACGTGATTCAGCAACACAGAAGAATGCCGTTCTTTTAGAGTTATATGGTATTTTTCAAACTCGGATGTTTCGTTGAAATAAATAACAAAAGATGTGGATGTCACATTTGTCACTGAGAGTATCTTCATTTCTGCCACAGATACAAATAATAAAACATCAAGTCATCATAACAACAACAACAACAACAACAAAAGACTGCAAAAATGGGTCTCGAGATAAAAGAACACACGAGACAAACCAGTAACATAAGATATATATATATATATTATATATACTTCATTCTTACCTGGTGCCCCAAACGCAACAGGATTTGGCAAACAATTGCATATGAAGCCGAGGAGAACGTGAAACCAAAACAAATTCATAACTACGAACGTAATCTCCAGATGTTTAGAAAAATATACCTGAAAAATATGAGTGTGATATACTGTGAGTTCAATTAATTAGTTCTGATCTACTTCGATAACACATGGCTATCTTGAAGAACAAGAAAGTTTCACCGTGCAGTTTGATTGGAGCCCACTGTATTAAATTCACAGCCAGTCAAAATGGTGTACTGTTACTCAAATTCAGTTTTAAAAGGGAATTTCACCCCAAAAATCTCACAAATAAAAGTCACGCCTTCTACAAAGTATAATAATTCTACAGCTTCGGATATAACCCTATCAGTGGTTATGACCCCACGCTATTGCAACAGTAAATAAGTCGAATTTTATATTTCTTTATTCGAATTCCATGTTTTCGTTGTTTGTCTGCTTTGTGTCAATATGTTCATTTACCTCAAAAATTTAAAAAGCTTACTAAAATTCTAAGGAATGCACTTAATTTTAAATATTTGATAGTTTGATGATATATTTATTGTATTTTCAAGTAGCAAAGTGAGAATTAATTATTTATATTACATGAAAACTTATATTGTGCTTGAGATAAATATTTTCCTAAGACAAATTCATAAATGATAGCTTTTTGTGGTTATATCTCAATCGAAAATTTGGAGGTGTGAACAGTTGTTTTCATTCCGACTTAACTGCTTTCAAGTATGGTTTACTGTATCAGAATTAGCATTCCCTATATATAAAGAACATCGCTAATCGATCAATATAATTGAACCCAACTGTAGTTTGTTTGTAGTAGTTTAGCATGATCCGACAAGCCAATATATATGAACTAAGTTGTTTAAGCAGCATTATCTAACATTTTCTCATCAAATTGGTTCAGACTTTTAGAACATTCATCGTAATTCACTACAGTTTTTCAAGTGAATTGAACTTGAGAATGAGTTCAGCCCTTCCTCTCTATTCCAAAGGTTTGCAGCCTTTACAATTTGCTTATAAATTTAGTAAATTTAGTGAAAAATTCCTTTGAACCACACATTACTTTAAAATTAATTCATGCAAAAACTCATACCTTTCTACGTTGACAGTTCGATACAAAATGTCTTGCTGATATAATCTTAAAATGACCAAATACACTTTTTATCCAAACCCGCTAAATTCGTTATAAAAATACTTGTGCATGGTTATATGTATATTCAAATCTATTCAAAAGTTAAAACTTGCAAGCATAAAAGTTGTATTTGTTGATCACATACTGATATAAAACATAATAGTCCATATTTTATTAAAGCGGTAGCTTCATTTGCCCCGTGTGTAAGTTCTTTTTATAGTTCGTGAATAAACATAATCAAATTGCCTTACATCGATCCAACGGCCATTTGTAAATGATAAAAGCTTTTTATAATTTTGCCTATAAATCTTGCCTATAAAATAAAAAATTTCAAGAATAATGATAAGAAATAGTAAAAATATTAATAAACTCACATATATGTGATATCCAACAATGAGCTGTACTCGATAAAAAAATTCTCATATCAACTTTGATCAAAATATGTCCATATTACTATTATTTAATTTTCATATTAATGGAAATCCGTATGTAACCGTAACTATCAAGTTTTTATCACTGTGTATTCAACACAAAAGCATGGATAAAGCTGACTATCCTTTTATTCTCAAATAAGTTGATGCTGTAAAGCTAATTCAGTCATATACATCTAGCTAGACGTATAATTCTATAATGATCTTCTTTACACAAAAAGCTAATCTGCTAATGTTTAAAATTGTCCGTAACAGCTATTCATTTCTCTTTCTTTACTTTTGTTCGTTTCTCTTTTGAATTACGTATCGATGTGAAAGTAATGGCATATCATTTACATTAGACTCGATAATAGATTTTTACGAATCACGCTTACCGAATATATACTCAGGGTGTCGTTTAACTGACTTAGGGGATTTTGCGCACAATATCATCAATAAAAGTATGTTCCTTTCTGTGAAGCTCAATCTATCTAATATGGCATGGGTTAAATATATAGGGGTTTTTACATCAGAAATGCAGTCCATCGAAAGCGGGTGGAAATGTAGTTTTAAAGTATAATTATCAAATCTAAAACCTGATTCATTATCCTTATCAGCTTTTTTAGATATAAATCATCGAAGTAGAAGTCGTTTGGAAATACATTTTTCTGATGTTACGGAAAGTATTTTGACTTGTCTTTAAATTTAGTCCCGGATCGCAATAGAGTACTCACCCGACGGGCTTTTCACACAACAGTTCAAACTTTTTTGCTAATAAACAAAACATTCCAATCGGTTTCACTCATCAGAATTCGTTTTATTAAATATGAAATTTTAATTTTGATAAAAATGAATATCGATACAAAATAAGGAAAACGTTGAAGCGTTGATTTTCTTGAGATTTGGATCGGATATTACGGTAGTTTGAAAACATTAACCATATCATGATCATTCAACGCAGGAAAATTGTAAGTCTTTTTAGTTACATTGATTGATTAATTATACTCATCTTCATATGGAGGATATAACAATGAAGTTTTATAGGCGGTTCAATCTATTCTTGTTTAGCTAACTTAATGCTGTAACGATTCATTGAAGGCATTAAATATGATATATCAGATAAAATAATAATTTTACAACTTATCGGAATTTTTATTTTTATTGTTTGACTTCTTGAGGTGGCAATCAACGTAGAATTCCATATTGATATGCGAAAGTGTATTTTTAATATCGTGAAAGGAACCCTTCCTCGTGAATAATAAAAACTCGACGTCGGTCGAACAATGCTTTGTTGGATTTCACCACTCCAGACAAATATCTCGATAAATATAATGGCGATTGAAGTCGGAGCACTTACGAATTGTTATTGCGAGCGTATTGGGAAAATCCCCACTATTATCGTCTAAATACATGAATAAAACGTGAACTTCTTGCCTCAAGTTGCGAATTCTGTCCCGAATGCTATTCAGTTAATATGAAAATTACGACTTTTTGTTCAAAATAGTATTATACTATTTCACCGATATTTCTCGCTCACATATCTCATCTCGATATTTCAAAGTGATTTTTATAGTCAAGTTCTGTCGGCGGGTGGCATACGCGATCCACGGGTGGCATGAGATGAGGTTGTTACATTCTGTATAATATATTACCAGCAAACAACACAAGAACTATTGCTATCCTCTTAAAGTATATGATAAATCTGATAAGGTTATTGTAATGACAATACCAAAAACTGCAGTAAAGTGCTTCACTTATATTCTGAGCAGTGGGAAGAAATCTATTTTAAAAGTATCAATAAAATTTGTGAAACCATACTTATCGAAGTCATTGGTCTGAATGAAATTTAGGCACAAATCTTTGTTCTATACGTTCAAATATTGCAAAAGGTTAATTTTCTGTCAAATGCACGTTATTATGAGAAATACGAAATAAAAATCAAAACAGTGCGTGAAATAACAGACACTAAATCATTTCAGAATTTATTGAATAAGAAACCACTAGAACTACCTTCTCAAAGACACTTCAAAATTAAATGTTATTGGAAGATGCTTTATGCCAAAACTGTCGGACGGCGTATTCATGGGCGTTATCGTATTCATATTTATATTCCCACTATCTCTCTCATTTTCATTGTTATTTCTTATTACTTCTACGATAAACTAAATTTTAAATAACGAAGTGAATCGTTGAATTAGTGAAGAAATAATATGTCGTATTTGGTTATTGGGAAAGGTCAAAATGAGTTTTATCAGAAAAATTGACATTCGTTCATAACTGCGGCTGGAGGGCTTTTAACTTCGATAACGTATTTTATATCTAGTCGTCTCTTGAAAAATAGTGAATGAATTCTTTCTATGGTTGGTCAATGAAATAAATACGATTTTTCTTGAACCAAGCTACAAAATATCTTTAAAATGTCATAATTGAAATTTTATCTTAATTGATTCGCCATCAATCACAGATAACAAAAGATATTTGGCAGTAGTTATTTGTCAATAGTTAATAGGAAGAAATTGATATTCATCATCACTGGGTAAGGTAAATAGGCAATAAGAATTCGCAACGGACCAGGCAACAAAGGTATGCAGTTGGGCGAAAATGAAATAATCACAATATCTTATCAATTACAACAAAGCAAACTTTATTGCAAAACTTTATCGGGAAATTGTCTGTTTCCGCTATTTCAAATTCATTTAATTATCCGCCATCGCATGGTGGTGATTTCTCATATTTTCCTTTTCAAAGTTAGATCATTTTTAGAGCCAATATAGTTTAAAACTGTATATCAAATGTAATCTGTACACTTATTTGTAGAATACCAATATTTGATTTCGTTTCGTTGAAAATTAGAAAACTTTTAGACATTGTTGAAGAAGCAAAGGTTTTATATTCGATTTTTTAAAATTCCGATCAGGAAATTAAGCGTGTCGTACTGTTAGAGCGCGAAATATATACGTTCATGCATGGTAAGTTCACAAATGTTAACTTATCGATTTACCTTGACAGAATAGGTTTGGGTCGTACTCTAATGTGGCTTCTTTAACATGGTAAGTCATCGCATGCTTGACGGCTTCCTTATTGAGTATTATGTGATTACGTTAAATACTCCCTGGTTATCTCAGTTTCAAACTACATGTAATTTAATAATCTCGTCAAATCTAAACACGGTGTAATATAATTAGCATTGTATTTGAGGTCTTTGTTCTGGCAGATGATAAAATTTTCTCCAGGAAATGTAAACTTAAAGCATGACGCTAACAAGTCTGCAACGGATTAGGTTCATTTGCATTCTATAGCGAAACTATGTCGTCGATAAAAGTAAAGAATACGGATTTTTCAATATGCGGTATATAGTTGTTACAATTCACAAGAAAAAACGATAAAATTACCATAGTTTTGCAGTTAAAAAATTTTGAAATTATCAGAAAACTAAGGAACCAAGTCTTTGATACATTCCATATCAAGAGGTTTATGAATATATATATTTATTGCGATTGAAACATTAAAAATAACAAATTTTCAATTTTTGTTAAATAGTTGTGATAATATGAGATGAATAATGAAAACACGTTAGTGAAACAACGTAGGGGAGTAGTAATCGGTGTTACCTTCATGCGCTGAACGTGGCAAAACAAAAAATCTTTGAATTTCTGGAGTATGGATAAAACGTAAAATAACTAATTTTATGGCGTTTATAGATTTTAGCTGTGAGTATATTCACCCAAAATGTATTACTTATAAAGATATTATAAAATTATTCTGGTTTATTTAAACTAAACTCAGCTCAAATAAAATCATTGATTAAGTTACGTCCTGATTCATAGCCAGAAATTTACTGGTTTGAACGAACATAACAATATTAGGAACTTCCATAAAATGAAGTTTTCTTTCGAAATAATTTTAAATGTTATTTTCAATATTAAAATCAATTCAAATTACCATTTTATACAGTACTAGAAAAGTAGAGAAATTGTCAGAGACGTCCTTAAAATAAGAAAGATCCATTAAAAATCGGTATTGTATATTTCGTATACTTGAAGCAATGCTTCTTGTGGCACATTATCATCATTCACCTCAAGAAGTCCTACAGCTTTTGACATTTCTGAAGTGCTGACTTCCGATAGCTGTTCAAATTATAGTCTCAGAAATGACCTTCTCAAATAAAAAGAAAAACTTATCGTTAAAAACTACTTACTATTTGCGTAAGATCATATTTTGTTTCAGGAAACACGTAAACGACGAGTGATCTGAAAAATTGATTTCAATTATTTGAACTCGATTGGGTGAAATGAAGTAATTAGCATTTCAGAAATCAGTTCCGGTAAGATCATTTTCCAATGTCAATTATAACAATATATGTGTAATAAATGATATATGGTGGTCAGCCGGCTTTTATCTGTACTATTTATTAGCAATAGGATGGAACTGTGTTTGCTGATGGCGCGGTATCTAACTTAATCAAAACTATGAAGTTTTAATAATGAATTTGAAGTCTTCGAATTTTATCATTTTTAAATAACCATATATGTAAGATTTAGTTAAGGTATTGAGGGTGTGTTATCCCGTTCCATCCACATTTTCAGCTGGACGCCACATTCTCATTTTTCTATCATAACGCCCTTTTCACATCATATCTTTATTATCATAACTCTCTAAAGTGCGATTAAAGTTAAATGAAAATCAATGATATTATTTGTCCGCTAATGCCGTTAACTTCCTATCCTGGGCACAATATGTGCATGTTGCTCGTGCCTGATGGTGTTCGTGTCAACCATAAACCGAAGATATTTTTTACAGATTGAAAACTTTTCTTGAACATCTATTGTCTGGCTGGGATGACATTTTGATCTTGGAAAGGAAAATGAAATAAAAAAAAACACGCACTTAAAATGACAAAACCTTTGCACTGGAGTTTCACATATTTCACACAAATGCGTAAACACACAGCAATTAGTCTTAAAAACCAGGACAATGTTAAAAATATCCATATTCTCCAACTAAAATACAAGTTCCATCCATTTTTTTAAAATATTAAAATCAATTCAAATTACCACTTTATACCGAACCAGCAAAATAGAGTAATTGTCAGAGACGTCCTCAAATAATAAGTAAGAACCGTGAAGGAATGATTTTACAAAATTGGTAATATAAATATTTGAAGCAATGTTTATTGTGGCCCATTATTCTCATTCACCTCAGAAAGTCTTGCAGATTTTGAAGACGTTTCTGAAGTACTGATTTCCGATAGCTGTTCAAATTTGTCTCAGAAATGACCTCAGGATAAAAAAAGAAAACGTTTCGCTAAAAACGGCACTATTTACGTAAGATCGTATTTTGTTTCAGGAAAAACGTAAACGACGAGAAATCTCAGCAATTGACTTTCGATTAGTTGAACTCCATGGGATGAAATGATGAAATTAACATTTCAGAAATAGGTCCCGGTTAAATCATTTTCCAATGTCACATACAACAATACACGGTTAGTAAATGATATATGATGGTCAGCGATTTTTTGCACTATTAATGGGTGATGGGAATGAATAGATTTTGATACGTCACGGTATGAAATTGAATTAAAATTATGAATTTTTATAAATGAAATTGATGTGTTCGAATATAATTTTATTTGTAACAAAACATATGTAAATTTCAGTTAAGATATTGAGGGTGTCTTATCCCGTTCCATCCATATTTTTAGCTGGACGCTGCATCCTCCTTTTGCGATTATAACGCCATTTTTACATATTTTTATCATCATAACCCTCTACACCAGGGGTCACCAAACTTTTTTGACCGCGGGCCGGGTATGACTCAAATTGTGTTGAAACGGGCCGGATGAATATTTTTGTCAATGCAATACAATAAATTCACAAATGTTGGGAATATCGCAGAATATAGATCGAGAACATCCTAGGAAAAAAAATGAACAAGATTTCTATATCTAGACAACTATCCTGAGTTTAGCTGTTATCAAAACGTTGCTGTCATGAATTAGAAATGTTACAAAATCCGCGGCAAAAAATGTACGCATCACGTTTGCTAAGTACCGTTACGCCGTGTTGAAATACCGCTCATAAAAACGACTGCCTACTGTAGCTTGGAATTCTATGAAATTTTGACATAATTTAGATAGAATAAACAACTATTATCTGGTATTTGATTTTTTTCATTAGCGCATAAATTTCCGAACATTCGACGCTTTTAAAAATTACGCTCCAGTTATACGTAGTGCAAATTAATGATATTGTCTATGGACACCAATAAAATTTATGTGGATGTGTGTATTTCTTTCCTAACTTGATACAATTTTTATGAAGTTTGTACAATCAGAACATCGTTAATTATTACCCACAATGAACCACTGTCAAACTATCATGCACAACTCCAGCGTTTATTTGGGACGATCTTTCGGCGGTGTCAATCACCGTTGCCAGAATAAAATCCTGAAATAGTCTCAATATACCATAGATGTGACGCACATCGAAAGATTAGTGATTGATATGTGTTCTTTTTCCATATTTAGTTCAGTTCTTATCAAAAAAGTAATACAATCATTATGGAAAAAATTGGCCTGTCGGGCGGTACTAAAATTCCGATATCTCCGTTATTTCTTGACCGTTTATTATAAACTTGGTACTGTTTTACTTGTCGCAGTTTTTATTTAAATCGGATGAACTTCAATTTTTTTGTAACATACCTATACATGAATATCCGCATTTAAGCAGTACAAAAGTTAGTGTAGCTTTTGAAATTGGAGCCGTACGCGAGGGATTACAGTACTGTTAGCACAAAATGCACAATCGACGTTTATTTTAGCACAAAAAACAAACAGTTTCGTCGGAAGCACGCGCCACGAGTGTACAAGTGTATCACAGAAAACGTTACGTACTGGTAGAGAATTTTAGCCTATTTTGTGTCCGAGCGGATGCGATAAGGCCTATTATTACGTCACTCTTTTGCATCTTGCTGATTGGCCAATGTTACGAAATAAACAAGAAAGACGATGCTCGTGAAAATCTCTCTTGGAAAAAAATTTAGCCATTTTTGCGTGTTATTGCGGATCAGATAAAATGACGCCGCGGGCCGGATCCGGCCCGCGGGCCGTAGTTTGGTGACCCCTGCTCTACACTACAGTACAGTAAAAATGAGATTAAAACTAATATATACAGAAATTATCAGTCCCCTAACAGATAATTAGTACGCCGTTAATATCCTAGGGTGGGTACGAATATCGACCCAATGGGCAGGTTCTTGATGCTTGATGCTGTTTGTGTCAAACAAAAACCAAAGATAATATTTGAGTCTTCCACAAAGTGAAAACTCTTCTTAGACTCCCATTGTCGTTTTGGGCCTAATTAAAGTAGAAATTTCTTCTAAAAGAAAGCACTCAATATGACAAAGAATTCGTATTGAAGTTTCATATATTTCACACAAATGCACAGCAATTAATCATAAAAACCATTACAAAGGTTAAATGCATCCAAAAAAAAAATAAATGATTAGGATTAACTGGTTGAAAAAGATAAATTTAATGCATAGATTGTTAGTAGAAAGAAAGCATATCGTGTTAGTTATATGTATAGTTCATGTATAGAGTCAAAAATTACAATGAAAAAACTTAACCAAAAAGCCAAGAAAATAAAATAAACTATTTTAACTCAAGTGTCATACTACACTTTTTAAAGATCGGTTACTACCAAATACATTTCAGTATATTGGGAAACTGATAATTATTATCTTTCTAAACCCGAACTGCTGAACTACCCTAGTCGTTAGTATTCAGCCAATTTCCGTCATAAATAGGGAACGATATTTACTATGAGGCAAATCGTAACAAGCCAAAAGTTGAGATGGCTTCTCGAAAGGGATTTTTTTTAATTGACAGCACATGCAGAGTGCACGCAAAATGTTATATCGTTCAATTATTCCCATACTGGAGTTTTATATATTATTCATTCAGCTCATCTAGTAATTTGTAAACAAATGAACAGATTCATTGCTAATCTACATTTCCATCTTGAATTACGATGCATTGAACGCTAGGCGTAGCCTCTTCGCTGAGAACGCTGTAAAAAAATTGAAAAATATTTAATTGTAATTGCTAAGAAATGTGAACTTATGTAAAAGTGAATAGCCTATACTTAGCACAATGACGATTTTTAATATGTCATCAGGATAATTTTAGTTCGCTATTGAAATAAATTCCAAATTAGAAATTCGCGTTACACAAATGTCACGCCGTGTTAAATCTATGATATAGACAAACCTTAACAAAACATTCATTTGACAGGGTTACATATGGAAGGACTCAGTGATAACGTACCTTTCTGCAATAATGAATGACGACTGCAACACATACGATCAAAATCAAAAATGTGAGAACCATTGCTAAGATGAACCACCACGGAACACCTGATAATACAACGGAAATTTTAACTATAGTTTTTGCAGCCAATTCTGCAGCACTCACATACTTTATTGTACGAAAGTAAAATTCAAAGTTTTATTCAATTCCCATATATATAATTTGGCATTGTAGGGAAAATGGGTGAAACCTATTACCACATTAGAGATAATATAAAAATTGTTGTTCGTGGCGAATTCTACTTAGGAAAGGATTTAACTATCTTCAATGGTTGGGCATTATATTCGGATTGTTCGAATAACATTACTTGGATTAATACTTTGTTTATAATAGTATGAAGTTTTAAATGGATATATATTTAAATTGTGACAAAATAAAACACGAATGTATTCAATATATGAAATATTAAAGTATAGAAATTTCCAAATAACTTACCCTTGGGAAATGGCCCAGATCCCATCGTTGAAGTTATGATGTGACTGGTTGGAATCGATGAAGAAAGTATAGTTGATTCAGTACTTCTTCCCGTCGTCGATTCAGGAGGAATTGTGGAATTAAATGTGATGGTAGTTGTGGCATTTGTGGTTTCGATTGTTGTCGTCACGTCAGGGGTAGTTACGATTGATTTAGATGTGGATGCGGTAGTATTCACATGGATTGTTTCTGTTTGGATGGTCGACGTGTAATCTGTTGTGGTAGGGTTTTCTGTCGGCGTTGTCGAAAGTTCTGGTGCAGTGGGAAATTCTGTTGTTGAAACTCCGGGGATTGTCATAGTGGTTGAATATTGTTCAAGTGTTGTGGAATCGAAGTGGGTTTGTGTTGTAGATATACCTGTGGTGGGTGATGTTGACTCAACGGTAGTTGTCACACTACTGGTCTTGAATTGGTTGGTGTATGCTGCGCCCATTCCCGCTGAGTTTCCCGGAGATAAGGAAAACGAATAAGAAGTATCGGGGGATAATCCATTGAGTGTATATAAATTTCCAGTAACTCTATCACGCTGAAATAGCAAGGCAGCACTTGAAATACAAATTTCGATTAGCTTTACAAACATATTTATATATATACAACTTATAATAGACTTTGAAAATAGACTTATATTAGAATTATAACAGACTTATGATAGACTTTGAAGAGAACAGAGTACACTCTTCAGTGTTAACTAAGTTAAAAACAAATAAAGTATTTTTAGCGCGGGGAAGTTACTAATGGTTGTGATCTTTTATTGACATTCATTCATATTCTTGACATGGATCACTATAGTTCACTACGATAAGACATCGTTAGTATTCAACATACTTGTGTTTTTCTTTGCATTACTGTTTCGAACGTTCTGTTTTACAAACTTTTCAACAACAAAGTTTTTTTTCGAAATATAATGATTTATGATAGAATGAATGACATACATTGTGGTTTTCATATCTATACTTACACCACTACGAAGACTTCGTCTTCGTCGTCTGGATAAGATGTTAAATTCAACAACAAAATAGTCAGCCCCGGTCGTGCGATTCCAACTCAAAATGACTGACGTTGTACCTATTGTCATGTCCACGTTGGTTATAGCCGATGGCACTAGATTATAAAATCCAAAAAATTCGTGTATTAAATTATGAAGTTATAAAGTTTGCGCTCCGTCATACGCGTATTAAAATTTACATTCACTTACCCAGCCGACCATTGAAGACAAGTATTATGATCGAATCCTTCCCGGGTGTTTGAAATTTAGCCAGCTGCTTATTGACATTTAAGCACATTTACATAATAGATAGCAAATTTTAGCTGGACTTACGAGTGGGCGTGGTTGCGCAAAACGTTGCAGATTTGAAAGTATTGTTGAAACATAGATTCCCAGTCACGCAAACTTCATAATGATTTCCAGCGACAAGCCCGTCGATATTCTGTTCTTGACTAGTCGTTGATCTGGTATATAACGAGAAATAATTTTAGCTAAGACCATTTGAATTTGTTAAAAAAACTCAAAAGTGAGTCTGCATTCCATGAATAGTAAACGATATTCACGGAATCATGGGATTATACTGGAATTACACACCAAAATTGAGCTATGGTCTGAAAACAGCAATTTGGCTATTTGTTTGCCATATATATATATATATATATAGTACAGTATATATATATATATATATATGCACATATGCATATGTTCATATTCAATGGATAATTTTGCGTGCAAAAACTCGCAAAAAGGAGAAATAATTAAAATTATTATGAGGATGAAATTCGTTTTTTCACAGTTTTGGAGTTTCTTCTCTAGTTGATTTTTTTTTCTAGTTCACAGCTGGTTCGTTACGACATTGTTTATATATTTAAAAGTTTTGAGAGGATGGCATCACACTATTGTGGCATATTTGCAAATGCGTAGTTGAAAAAGTTTAGTAATTGAGAACCTAACTATTAAAATTACTAATAGCACACAAAAATTTTAATATACAATTTTCAGCAAATCTCTCAGCTTACTGCAAGACTATCATTGTTTAAATAAACTATTGTATTACCTCATATTTCTATCAGAGCTTGTGCAGTTCAAACACGTCCATGTTACCGAGAATGTCGTTACGCCGGTTGCATTTGCCCATGAAACTTGTATAGAATTTTCTGTTACGGATGATAACTCAGGTGCAAAATTAGTGTTTTCAGCTGATTCGTATGAACATTCTAAAACAAGTATTAATGCAGCCGTTATTGAAAGTGAAGTTATTTTTAACCTCTGGTATATCTAATGATTACACTGCATTATTATGATTGCTTAGCTGTAATATTATTCAGTTTTTAGGTTCATTCTATTCTGTACCTTAATCCAGCAAATTCAAAACAAATGTAATCTGATAGCACAAGATAATTTTGTAAACTTCCCTATAACTTTCACATTGTAGTTGAGCTGCTGGCGTAAAAAGCCAGTTAACAGATATTGAACTTGTCCTGCCGAAAATGCCCGCTCGAAATAATTACTAAATAATATATATGAGTTATGGCGTATTTACTATGGAGTGTTTACTACACTACCGGACTCTAAAAATACAATTTTGCCACAACCCACAACCCCCTCAATTTTTATCTAATAGACTAGGCAAGGTCTTGTACTTTCACCGCGAACCAGCATAATTTGTATGCTGTATGTATTTCCTATAACCAACACTACTGCCTTGAAGTGCTATCAAAATTGATTCAAGGTATATGCCAGGGTGGTCCAAACGCAGACTTCATTATCTGTGGCCCGCGTCCCATTTGCGGGAGGGTAAACAAAAAATCTCATTTGGTGCTGTTTTGTCATAAAAAAAAAACAGAAATGTCTTTTGGCATATTGTTACATCACTAATGTCACTGAATTGACTAGTGTTAAGGCTAGCTGGGGCAACCAGCAAAGTCGAATATTGTGCTTGGCTAGTCTAAATTGTTACCTGACTTTCTATCTTTTTGGTCGGAAATATAACAAAATAGGCTTTATAGGAAACTAAAAATCGAATAAGGAATCTATTAGCCTAGGTTGGATATGCCTGATAACTAAATATGAATGTTATGGCTGAACAATATAATTTCTGCTTGGTGTTCTTTTTTTGCAATCAGCCTAAACAGTATTACAAAAAATGCCGCCGATATGTCAGGAAATTTAGTAATTTACCTTCATGGATCTCAAATTTGGTAAAATTCGGTCGTTCAATCCGCAGTTATATATAAGTTATTTTGTACACATGAGTTTGAGAAGAAAGATGACCAATTAAACCGGTTTTGGAGTGGATATGGGAAAGAAAATACAACAATGCTCGCTTGATATGTGTGCAAGTTGTGTCAGTGACAATCTAAATCGGCATTTGTCTAGTTATGAAAGGTTTGAAATCTTACACTTAATGTAGGTATGGTAAGATTCTTGCACGTTTCAGTGAGTTTTTTTGTGGTTTTTGCATGAGTTAGCGTGATAAATGACAAATAATGATCAATGTGCTTGGACAATAAAAAAGTTTGTTTTGAATTGCACTGTTTACCTATTCTTGGCACTACTGTGGCCCGCGAGACCGCCAACTTTGAACCGCCCTGGTATACCGATGTTACAACTACAATAATATCAAGCTGTTTACCTGGCGTCGTGGTCGGTTCTGATGCCGTCGATGTAGTAGGCTCCATCGATGTGGAAGTTTGTTCTACAAAATAGTAATTTAAGTGAGTTGAAATGTGAACAGTGTACTACAAAACAAAATACATATCCGCTTGACTATATTTCAAGTTCTCTATTCAGGCCGATGGTGTTCATATATGTAGTTTACAAAGCTTGTGTCAGTTAGTAGGCTAGCAAACGATGTCAGTAAGCATTCAAGTAGCACTTGCTTTCTGGAGAATTTCCTGAGTGTTTTAAAAGAACGAAAGTCTCGAAGAAAAGAGAGAAGTATTTTATAACTCAATATGCCCTAATCTGGAATAAACAAATGGTATCAGCGATGAAGATTACAGATTTCCGTGTTTTATTTGTACTCAAAACGTTTTCTGGGAACTCATTATACTCTTGTGCAATTACAGAACCCTAAAGTATGGGAAGTTTTGGTTTAAAATATGAACTACTGGTATAAATTTTTTTCATTGCTATGCTACTAACTGGTTTAATACTTTGCGGTAATGTTCTTTTCTTCGCTGCTGGATTATTCTCAGCGACACGGTAATGCTGCGAAAGTTGAGACGTAAATTCGTACTGTATACGATTTGTACTAAACGCCAACTAATCGCTATCTGCTGTATTCTCATAAAAAGATATAGCTCCATTTCCAGTTTGCGACGTAAAATATTGTTAATGCCTTTGGAAGTGTTTATAGCATCCAACATGCGAAACCAGATACTATCCAGCTAATCTTGGCATGTAGTTGTTGGCTTGTTGCACGTTCTCGAACTAAAATACTACATCTTTAACTTTTATTTTCACGCTGGATGTGGATAACGCAAGCGTGCTGTGGCAAGAGTAAAGTTGGGTATTTTTATCCCCTTGGTCAGAAAAAACTTTAGCCTACAGAAATAAATTTGCGATAGTGTGATCATCAATCACGTAGAATACCTTGAAATGTTTTTGTGGAAAAGTTCAGTAGCAACATTTACATCTGGAAGGCTATAGGCTACATGGTCGTTACGATTTATCAACATAAAGATGTCAAACGCGTCGGGAAAAAGAACGTCACATTTCATTCACAACAAATCACAAGCCCTAGTATATCCTGAGCACATTGGTTTGAAAACCCCCAGGATATACCAGCTGTTACTGTATAGATGGTATTGGTATATAATAATTTGCACCAATTAGAATATTTATACAAAATTAGGTTGCGATTCCGAAGAAGTGGTGCTAACTATAACAATTCTAGTATTTAGATTAGCAAGTAAATCAAACTGATAATCTACTAGATTCCATATCCCAATGCGTTCGAATAAATAGATCCGCGTTTTTTTCTGTGCAAATTAGTTGACGCTATCACATGTTAATGCTTGTAAGCAAATTAGTATAGATCTTAAGTAGTACGTAATATTTCAATATTGGTTTGACCGGATTTGGTTCGATGCAGAGTGTTTGTTGAATATGATATTGACATTAAATTTGAAGAAATGATCTGGGAATATTTTGATTTGATGTAGTCGGTCGCTTCATGGTTCATGGCTGGAAATGTGCTCATCGATTGTGATTATTGATTCGAAGAAGATTTTTATATGTGAAAGAATTTACTATGTGGCACTACTGTATAGAGCAGCGTTTCCCAACCTTTTTTGGCCGCGGACTATTTTCTCACCGGCAAAAACCTTTGCTGACTCAACGTGCGTTTATTACAACCGTACTCTGTGTGAATAAATGATAAAACCAAAACAGAACAGAATTTCAACATATTTCAAAATCGGAAACTCGCCGCAATTGCGCGTTTGTTAAGAGAGCCGACTTTTTTTATTGTATAAATGGCCTCTTCTGCCGCAAGATATTTAATTCATGACAATGACGAGAATTTAAAAGGTCTTCTATTTTAATTTAATTGTATTCATGGTCACTCACGGTTGCGTCGAAAAATGACAAGATGAGAGCATTACTTCTTTAAAATGCCACGGCAATCTGCGAACATAATAATGTAAGAATATATGCCAGTTTATATTCAGTTTTAAGAATTATTTTTTGCGATCTTGTTATCGCTGTTAGAAAAATCCTACTATCTGCTATAAATTTCCAGAAAGTACAACTGGAATTAGTATTTAATAAAAATATATTAGTTTATCAAAACATATATATATTCATGTTCTTGCTTTATTATTAATTTAATTGTGATACTTTTAATCTGAGGTTGTGTTGACGAAATAAAAGCAATACTACTCAGAAAATATCATGACAATCTGTGGACACAAAAATGCGTGGTAAAGTGCCCGATTATATTTTGTTTTGATTCGTATTTTTGTGAATTCGACAAATCTGAGCTGTTCTCGTACAATACTTACGGCGCTCAAGTACTGTACGTACCATTGTGGAAGCAGTAAAGCAAAGAATCCTAAGGGAAAATGCCCTGATACGTATACTACAGTAGCATCCGAAATTTTTCAATTTGCAATGTCTAAAATAGCGTTTTTAATCGGTCGCGGACCATCATAAAACAAAACTTATTGTGTGCTCCGTTTTATTTTTAGTATTCTATATTGCCGTTTTTTAATTTAGAAAATTTAGTTGTAATTATTTCTTAATCTTCTTATTTTTTCTTAATTATTTACTTAATTAATCAATTAATTACTTTCCTAATTATTTATTAAAACTGCATTTATAAGTAAATGAATATCGGTTTCCATATTTTGTATATTTGAATATCTCGCAATTCTCCACTTTGTAATTTTGTTTTTGATAAATGAAAATATAAGACATCCCCGAAAATAAGCCCTAGTGTAATTTTTGGAAAAAAATTGAAATAGCACCCGTCTTATTTTCGGAGAAACACGGTATTCTAATAGTTGAATATTCGAATATATGCCTAGCCCTACGCAGTATCCAGTAATTATTGACTCGATTAATGTTATGTGAACTAACTCGCATTTTATGTTTTATGTAAATTCTAACGTTAATCGTAACTTGGCTGATATAGTTAAGTTTCTCAAAAACGTTTGCGACCCGCAGTGAATTTCTGGCTCATTAGAGAACGCCGACTCGGGTTGAGAAACACTGGTATAGAGAGATCAAGAAGACAATCAGATTCTGAAAAGTAATCAAATGGGAAGTTTGGTCTGCTGCGGTTAAATATCTACTGAAATAACAAAAATTAGCACCAGAATTGTCATACTGAAGATCTAGATTATTTTTCATAGTTCGGTAAAAATCACCAAATAAAAACAAGCGCTCAGTGCATCACTATCATACCTGCTGTACCTGGATCTGGAGGCGCACTTGTAGCTAAGGAAGTGATAGGGTTGAGAGATGTTGTGGAATCTAATGGGGTTGTTGGATTTGGCGTGGTTGTTGCATCTTTGGTTGTGGTCGCGGGTGGAGTAGTGGTGGAGTTGAGAGATGTTGTTGGGTCTATACTGGTTGTTGGATCATGAATGGTGGTTGGATCAGGAATGGTTGTTGTATCTGTAGTTGTAGTTGGGTTCACACTAGTTGTTATAATTGTTGTTGTCGGAACTAGAGGTGGAGTAGTGGTAGGATTGATAGTTGTTGTTGGTTCCATAGTGGTTGTTGGATTGAATGTGGTCGTTGGAAATGCAGTTGTGGTCGGGTTTACGGTAGTTGGCGGCATTGTTGTTGGAGCTGGAGTAGTGGTAGGGTCGAGAAGTGTTGTGGGATCCACAGCTCTTGTTGAATCTGTGATAGTAGTTTGGTCTACGTTAGTTGTTGGATCTGGAGTAGTTGTGGGATTGAGAGATGTTGCTAGTTCTGTTGTGGGATTGGAAATGGTTGTTGAATCTGAAATCGTAGTTGGATTTGAAATAGTTGTTAGAATCGTTGTTGTTAGAGCTGGGGTAGTGGTGGGGTCGAGGGGTGTGGTTGGGTCTATAGTGGTTGTTGAATCTGTAGTCGTAGTTGGGTTTACAGTAGTAGTTAAGATTGTTGTTGTCAGAACAGGAGTCGGAGTAGTGGTGGGGTTTAGAGGTGTTGTTGGTTCTATACTGGTTGTTGGATCGAATGTGGTTGTTGGAAAAGCAGTTGTAGTTGGGTTTACGGTACTTGGCCGGATTGTTGTTGGGGCAGGAGTAGTGGTAGGGTTGAGAGGTGTTGTAGAATCCACAGCAGTTGTTGATTCTGTGATAGTAGTTGGCTCTACGGTAGTTGTTGGAGCTGGAGTAGTGGTGGGGTTGAGAGATGTTGTTGATTCTATAGTAGTTGTTGAATCTGTAGTCGTAGTTGGGTTTACGGTAGTTATTATCGGAGCTGGTGCAGTGGTAGGGATGGGAGGTGTTGTTGAGTCTATAATGGTCGTTGGATTGGGAGTTGTAGTTGGGTTTACGGTAGTTGTTGAAACCGATGTTGTTGGAGTTGGAGTAGTGGTGGGGTTGAGAGGTGTTGTTGGTTCTATAGTAGTTGTTGAATCTGTAGTCGTAGTTGGGTTTACGGTAGTTATTATCGGAGCTGGTGCAGTGGTAGGGATGGGAGGTGTTGTTGAGTCTATAATGGTCGTTGGATTGGGAGTTGTAGTTGGGTTTACGGTAGTTGTTGAAACCGATGTTGTTGGAGTAGTGGTGGGGTTGAGAGGTGTTGTTGGTTCTATAGTGGTTGTTGAATCTGCAGTCGTAGTTGAGATTACGGTGGTTGTTGAAACCGATGTTGTTGGAGCTGGAGTAGTGGTAGGGTTTAGAGGTGTTGTTGGATCGATAGTAGTTGTTGAATATGAAGTGGTTGATGTATCTGTAATAGTAGCTGGGTTTACGGTAGTTGTTGATGAAGATGGAGTAGTGGTGGGGCTGAGGGATGTTGTCAGTTCTATAGTGGTTGTTGGATTGGGAGTGGTTGGTGGATCTCAGTAGTTGTATTCGCGGTAGCTGTTAGAATTGTTGTTGTTAGAGTTGAAGTGGTTCTTTGAATAAGGGATTTTTTCGGATTTGTAGTGGTTGCTGAATCGGGAGAGGTTCTTAAATCTGTAGTCGAAATTGTGTTTACTGTAGTTGTTAAAACTGTCGGGGTAGACATTTTTGTAGCAATGTCGTTGTTGATAGAATAAAAAGTATAAGCAAAATTATACTTATATATGAAAATTATAAACCAAATGAATGGTTTAACAGTTGAAGTTGAATTTTCAAATTCTCCATTTTGAAGACAATGCTCACGACCACGAGGTCCATTAATTAATATAAATAAGGAAGAGACAATGAGTGATTGATATAAAAGTTGAAGTTGAACTTTCCAAGTTTGTATTTCAAAGACACAAACTTACAAAACCACTAATTCAAGACGAAATGAAGATAAGAAGAAATAAAATACGTAAAAAATGGATAAAACACATATTACTCAATAGTGCCTTAAATCATATTTTTCAACACGCAAGAAATAAACCTTTATAATATTTGATTTTGCACATGATCATTACTATGTTCAACAAATCCCTTATTTAAGTCCGAAATATGAAAACAGTGAAAGAGATTAACGGTGGTGAAATATGTCAGATTGAATATAAAAAGCTGGAGCCATTTATGCCCTAATCGTATAACTATAATGTGTATCCATATTAACAATATTCTTAAATACATGCTTCATAATGTTAGGAAAAATGAATGAGTTTATAAATATGAAATTGAAGATATTTAAATAGCGTATTGACGGATTTCATTTTTTACAATATCTTCAGGGCAAGATTTTTTTATGACGTTTCTCTTTTGTCTCGTAAGTGTGAAATTGTTATGAAACTTGAATGACTGAATTGAATTAGTATCAAGAATTCCGAAAGTAAAACTGGCTCTGACCGTCGCAAATTTTAAAATATTAATGAAATTCCTGTTTTCTAACGCTGTTCTATGAGTTTGTGGAACCACTCTGCTTTGTTTAATTGTAAATGTCAGAAACTAGTAATAATTTCAATGGCAGTAGAATTTGCAATTGAACACCGCTTGCTCAATAATGTATGACATATATCTATCCAGACTGAAGATACTTGTCGCGATATTGGATAAGACAGGCGTTAATTAATTTTGTGCTAAGGCTTTTATTGTCGAGGCGTGCTTGTACAACAATATAAAAATACATCAAATGTATGGTATTCATTAATGTTGAGCAGATATAGCTTTTGAAATGTGTCAACTATAATATATAGTGCACCTCGTAAAACCCTTTATGAACCAAATCTGGATACTGAACATTTTAGAGTAGAAGACTGTTTTGAATGTACTGGTTTATTGCTATCCGAGGCTCAACAAGCAATATAGTATTGAAACACAGAGGCGACAAATAAAGCCGAAAGTTGTTATCGTTCCAGTATTGGCCATTCTGATACTGCAAATTAGTGGAGCGTATGCTAATATGCGACGTTTTATCCTTTAGAGTTGATTATAGAGCACTCCAAAGATGTCAATATATGAATTCCAATAAAGTGAGAATGGCTTGACCCAACTTGATGCATACGACTTGTTGTCTCAAACCTTGCAATAATTTAATATGTAACTGTACGAAGTCATATTTAGTAATACTATTTGATATATATGATTGAATTTCTTTTTCATTCAAATTTCAGGTTATTGAGCACAACTCCCTAAAATAATAAAATATTTTACCTGTTGTCGACTGAGTGGTAGAACTGGGAGGAGTCGGCTCTTCTGTTGTAGTTGTCACGCGCTCACAAGTAGTACCATTTCCAATAAACCCTGTGTTGCAGGTGCATTCAACGTTACCATTTAGTTGAATGATGCAACTTGCATTTTCATCGCATATAGCACATGGGTCGGAACCTAAACATAATAGTTAATATCGTTCTTTACTTCTGGACAAAAAGACCATACATTCGAAGCTACGGCCCTATGAAATTATGATAATGTGTTGTGAATTAGTCAACGTGAACTAACCAAACTCATTATGATATTTTTTTCATGAGCAAAAACATACCTGTGTTTACGGAGATGGGTGACTGAGATGTTACATCTTTAGTTTCTCCATCTTGTTGACGTAGAGTAACCTTGATGTTAAAACTGTAAGTCGTCTGTTCTTGCAAAGAATCCACAGCGAGCTAGCAATAGATAATTTTATAAAAATCATTTCAGTCTCTAGTGTGATATATTGAATCATATTCTTTGTTAATCAATGCGAATATAGTATTTTTACGCTAGGTTCGGAATCATAATAGTGTTTGAAATATTTTTTTTGAATATCGAGAAATTAACTTAAACATAATAAATAAGTAAAGTCATTGGAAAAGTTTTTTTGACTGAGACATATTAATGTTGAAACGCACATTCAAACTTGAAGATCCATCAATATCCGCCTCGTTGAGCGTAGCAATGGGTGCGGTTCCATTTAAAATTTCGTATTTGACTGCTTTGTCAACAGCTGGTATGTTTAGTGTGAGAGAAGTTCCATCAGTCGATGGTGAGTATGTCGTTGCGCTCGAATTGATTACGTTGGGTAGTGGGGCTGAATAACAAAGAGATTATTGAATAATAATTTTTGGCATAACCACACTGTGTGTTTATGGATATTCGTCAACGCTTGTGGACACCTAACACATATTTCGAGCAATCTTCTTCCTGTATTTTGTATATCACTGCTGAATGCAAAAACCAACAGCGGAAATTATTGCCAGACGAGCATAATAGATTCTATTGCAATTACTTTGTAACATTGTTGGAAGTGGATGAAATATACTACCTGTTGTGATGAAGAATGGAAATATTGGTTCTTCGGTCCCAATGGCAACAGTTACTAATGCCTCAGAATAAATAGAATCGGAGTCCGATGAATCTCTCAGACAATCCATGATCCTAAATTTCGGTGCAAGACCGATAACGACGTTCGGTTTAACAGAATCATCTAGTTCTCCGTCATCCCGCTCAAGTACTAAATATATGAAAATAAAATGCTCGACTGAAATACTTCGAATTCAGCGTAGTTCTATTCTTTCACCCTCTTGTGCTGAGAAGTATCTCTGATTCATTTAGATAAGATCAGTAATTATACATCATGATCACATGTTCATTCTGCTGGGTTCACATTATCAATTCGGTTGCTTTAAAACCATCAGTACAAAGATACTAACTGCCAGCAGTATTAACCGGTATAGGACATCCTACTTCTCGAACGTTAGATATAAGTAAAATAATAGATATGCGATTGGTGATCATCTCTACATATCGCCGTTTTAAATTTAATTGTTTAGACACAGCAAATTAATTCTTACCGCCGTTGTCGTTTATGATTAAAGAATCAGATTCATCCGCAGCGGCTCCTTCGGCTGATACAACATTTAAAGATATCTCAGTAGTAAGCCCGTCGTCTCGTGTCATAAACATATATCTATTTATCAGTTTCCTACAGTCACTACCACCAAGTGGACGATATGCGAGCCCGAACGCGACGCTCGTATCCGACGGTGCCGAATTGAAAGAAAATGGAGTTCCAACGGGTTGTCCTGAATGAAAGTATACATAAACAAAAAGTTAGGGTAGATCAATAAAAATGAACGTATTTGCCGAATCCGTGCACTCTTTTAATTATCCAAACCAAGACGACAAAATTGAAATTTGTCAAATGGTTGAAACTAACAAGTCACAAAGAAGACAGGTCAGATATTTTTTTAAGGTTATACACTTTATTGCACATAGGTCGTTTTTGTACCTCCATTATTAATCGCTGAACGCGTGAATCCCGACCCTGTCAGTGTGTAGTTTGTTGTTGAAGGTAGCCGTTCATCTTTGACTTTCATTTGATAATGAACAATTGGATTTCCACCTCTGTTCTCGATTCTGATCAAACTGATTCCATTGTTAGGTATGGATGAGTATGCGCTTGATATTGTTTCAGAAGATGAATTCCACTCGGGACTGTTTACAGTCGAATGCGAAATTGTATAAGTAACATTGTCTAATATCACTCTTCCAAATATTAGATGTGGAACTAGAAATTAAAGGAAAAGGAAAAAAATATAAGTACAGTCGGTCGGTCACTTTCTAGTTTAATTATAGTTTATGGCTTTGTTGCAGTATAACGTTACTAAACGTTAGCAACACCACAATTCGCATCTGAACTATCTCAACTTTTATATGATAGCGTATTTGATGTGATAAAATCAACATAATTTTGAATAAGCCACATAAACAAGAATTTGTACCATCAGGATGCCCACAAAATATATGTAGTCACATTATACTTATTAATACGTTAACGCAACACACAAATTTCCAAAATTCGAGACGTTTGTAAATAATGAAAGTTGCCGCACAAGGAAATAAAACAGTGTTAATATTTTCAGCTTGAAATCTTCTATGGAATGAGAAATTGACTTACTAGTAGTAAAATTTTGCCAGGCTGAGAAATCCACATCGGATTCTGCCAAGATAATTGAACTGTTTAGTTTTGAAGCTCTTGCTCGAATCTCATAAGTCGTGTCACCAGATAGACCGGATAGCCTAAATTTAAAAAGAGTGTGCATTGAAGCAGAATAATCAGAAACGTTAAAAAGAGAATGCCACAGACCTATATGAATAATATTGCCCCGTAGTTGTCGTGACCGTAGCTGTAGTATTTGATCCATGTTTTCTATATTGTATTGTCCATTCTGAAACTCTTGCATAGTTTTTCGAATAAAAGAAAATAAATGTTGAATCTGGAAATTGATTACTAGTTCGTATTGTTGGTGGTTCAGGATCTGTAAAGATATGCATCAAAACGACAATGATGAAATGAAGTAGAAATATATCGATATTGTTAATATCCATTTGCGCCAGTATGAAGAATATTCATTTGCGAAAATTCAGTTCTGTGTGCTATTGTGCGTCGCGTTATTGAATTCGACAGCACTCAATAGAAAGCTGTCTTACCAAAAATTATTGAGGTTGTTTAAAAATCCGCATTATGATTACACACTTGCAGATTAATTTTTAAAATATTCTTCCGGGTTCCAACTTTTAAATATGACCAAGAAGAGATACTACTTTAAATTAATATTTCGGAAACGGTTGCTTTTTATGAGATGGGGAAAACTGTCGTGGTAGTAGAAGTTGTTTGTGGCATTGTCATAGTATTATTAAGTATGTTCTCTTTACATTTACAAGTCATGGCTAGCACGGGTAAAATGGGTGCCTGTCAGGCTGGTCGAAAACTATCCACACCAAACAATTTAATTTTGAAGAAAGTCGACTCACGTGTGTGTATTGTGGTCAAATTGCTATCTGGGCCAACAAATCCTGTTGAATTTTCTCCTTTTATTGAAACTTGATATAGTGTGCTACTCGATAAACCGGTTATCTGTACAAAATGATAATAAAAAATACTGTTTCAGCTGATTGAAATTTAAAAACTGAAGGTATAACGTATTTTTCTGCTGGGTGGAAGATATAAATCCTGAACTATACACGTGAGTATACCTAGAGAGAAGAGAAAAACAAACATTCTATATAACCATTTGGGTTTCTACTATATATGCTCACAGTAGTTCCAGATTCCGTCACGGTATAGGAAAGAAAACCCGATGAATGTTTTGGTGAAACAGTGACATGATATTTTACAGCATCGGCAACCGTAGTAAATCCGACGTCAAAAGAAAATGCTTTGAGATTCGATATCGTTGGTATATCCATTTGTGCTGAAACGGAGAATATTTGTTTGCAAAGTTTTGTACATATATCTGGTTTGCAGTGTTGTTAGAATGCCGATTGCTTTAATAATAGTAAGTCCCAATTATCTAAGTTTCAAACTAATGCTTATTTACAGTATGGGTTATATATATATACCGAATTGGCGTGGTCATGGTTTCGACTTTATTATGGTTGCTGCTCGTTGTTTGTGACAGAAAACATATATATATAATAGATATATATTATGGGTAAATTTTACCGGGGTAAAGGTAGCTAGCGCAGAACTAGAAGGAGTGACTCGGCCAGCTATAATCCCTGCAACTTTTCTTCTCCGGCTAATGAATTTCTGAAGCATTTCCAATCACAAGTTCCAACCAAGAAATATGACTTACCTGGTACGGAAAAGACAGGACTCCATAAATTAAACAGCATAAAAATACATTGAACATATTTCGCCATGAAACGATTTGTATCTGAACGTGACATTGTTTATATAATATTGTAAGTTAGATATTGTGAACATAATACGAATAATTTCTGCAACACAACAAGAAAAAACATTATAATGTAGAAATATCACGAGCACAAATCTGATCTAGTATTATTCTGTATTAGAATAGTCTTGCAATCAGTGCTGTGAGAGTAGTCGGGGAAAATTAGCAATAAAGAACCAAACTCCTAACTCAAATTTTGATAGCAAAAACGTTGGCGTATGCAAACCTTCATTGCTAGACTGTAAAGAATGCTAAAACTTATGCGAGCAGATGCATTTTTGTATAAAGTGAATTGAAGTGAAAGTGGTAACTGACAATGCGAATATTAAATTTCGATTTTTTGACTATGCGAGCTTTATGTTTTATGGGATGTTTCAAGATTTTAATCTAAACATGACTTTGTAATCTAGGTTGCCATGAAATTTAAAATATCTACTTTCAATTAACTTAAAATATAGTGTTTCAAGTTCAACCAGATCTACAGAAATTTTTCATCACAAGTGAGGTGAAATCCAACGCCTACCTGGGACACTATACCATAGTTAAATCTACGTGCAAGTCACTATATGTCATCACGACCACAAAAACGTCAGGAATTTCACTCGTGTTAGCTAACGTAAATCCTTCACACTCGACTATATTAGCTTGTCTTAACTCAAGTGTTTTTTGTGGTATATGTTCCGTAATTCATACCAGAACACAAATCCAAATTTCCAGGAGATATTTTTACCCTTCACCTAGCCAATTTTCAATTTGTTGAACCATGGGTGACATCGACATGGCTTGCTAGGGATTCGCGTAATACGTTACATAACAATGATCGATGCTATTTGTGGAAGCTTTACTTACATGATATATTTACCTCAAGTTTCGTTACATATATAATTGCCAATCTGTTTATTTTCACAGACATTTATCAGCTGTAAATCACACCTTCTAACAAACAAATTTTCTACTTTTACTCACTAAACACATCTTTGATGCCCCAAACTGAAAAAGTTTTATATTGGTTATGTTAGAACTAGTTTGTTAAAATTTGTCCTGTCGTGACCATTTAAAAATAGACTCAGTTCTTGGAACATACATGAAAAGAATCGACAAAGGCACGAGCGAGCCGTAGTCGAAGCATGCTTGCTTTATTTAAATGAGGCGAATAAGTTATCTGCTTGCATGCAAAATCTGGATTCATTTGATAATTAATTATATATGCGATATGTTATACATTTTTCAAATTGCAAAATTTTTCAACAAAAAAAATTATTTGCGACAACGTTATTTGCGATCTCAATTTCATTTTTCTAAATCTGCGTGCTACAGACCCTATTTCTGCTTCAATAAACAATGATTTTCAGCTGCGTTAACACAATCTGCTCGAATCAAATACATTTTTATAAAAATTGAAACTACATATCTCCCGATTCAATCAGTATTTCTAGAACACGCCATAATAAAATTCCTCTCAACACGCGTATAAGTTAGTTGTTTACTGAACGAAAACGATAATCAATCTTTTATATTCGTCTGAAACCACGGTCTGCTGAACTTTTTGAGTGTCTATGACGCATAAGTTGGAAGGCAAAAACCCCGTCTCGTGATGTTCAATTACCCATTACACTTACACCTGATATTAATGACCGTACAATGCGTGTGCTTTAAGTAGCCAACAAAAAAGTACAATATGGGTTAGGCCAGATAGTTTCTAAATGTTAAATGATATACGCGTACTAGTTTCACACTCTTGCCCTGCTAATTAATGCGCGATTGGGTACGGGTGAATCAACACGCTTTGAATTCCTAGAGATGCAAAACGATGCGTCATGGATGGAATAGAAATTTGTAACATATTGAAACAACATTTAATGACATTTGTTCCAACAGCGTATCATGACAGACATTCTTATTACCCATTGCAGTTGAATGAACCTGTACAAGCGTTCATTACAAAGACTATTGTACAATACACGAAATTCACGCATGAGGGAATATTATAGATATAATGTATGTGGATATATATGTATCCAAAATATCATGCTATTTTTACTTAAAATATAAAGATCGAAGATGGGCGGAATTCGGATTAAACACAAAGCAGCACAAACAATCACAGGGCTTAAACAATAAATTATATTTGGCGAAATATATTTCTTTATATATTAGTATTTTTCAAGTTATCTGTGTAAATTTTTCACGATAAATGACGGGAATTTTCGTCAATTCTATTCAGTTTCCATCGATGCCTGACTCGGTAGCGCTCAAGTGCGGTTCAAACTCAGCCCCGAGCGAGTCTCGACTAAGAATGCCAAGTATGAGTACTTACAAGTATTCGATTCTTATCCGATTCCTAAATTTTCGATTCCGATTCTCGATTCCTCGACATATCTTACCGAATAATCCTACCCACCTAAGCAATACCATATGAAATCAAACAAGAGCACGTTGTTCAAATTCTAGACGGACAAGAAGTGTGGGTATCCAATCTGTCACAGGAGACAAAATCGTACAAAGAAAATCCTTCAGAACCCACAGAGATTTTCAAAATAAATAAACGTTAAAGCCTTCTAGCGAAATATATATATATTATATAATAGTGAAGTTTGCGGCGTCGTAGCAACTCAACCTATCAGTGAAGCAGTTTATACATATATGTGAAGGAATTGCCACAAAACGTTGCACATTGTTTGCAATCAAAGTTTCAAACTCGACAATCGATTCCAGTGCATCGAAATCGATTCTAGTCGATTCCGCGAATAACCGATTCTGTAATAGAATCCGGACTCGATTCCGCCATCCCTAGTCTCGACTCACCACTTTAAAATAAAAATATGCAATTAACCGCGCCAATAAAATTGCCAATAAAATGCACAACCTAGCCTTGCATGCATAAAAATGACTATACAAGATCGTTATTTTAACTCCGCGTAGCTATCTAACCAAGACGCTGGCGCAACCACTGTCCAAACGACGAAAAAACGATGAGATAAAATTAGATGCAGCGATGCGTAAATATACCTTCTATGTTCAAGTTACCCAATAGGGGAATTCGAACTTTGTGGATATTGTCGAATGGAAAATTACGGGTATGTGTTGTGACTACTTATTTACTCGTCATGTGATGTTATACGACCTATACTGAAATAGCGACAATGAAGTTTGTAAATATAATTAGGAAGAAAATCTATCAAATTGAATCAAATATTCGAATATTCAATATATTTTTGCGATTCGAACTAAATAGCCATTCATTTCAATGAAACTACAAATAAATAATCACATTAATTCAAGCGTGATAGATCTACTTTTATATGGAAATTACAACTTAATTGCGAAGAGCATGTATTTTCATATAACCTCATAAATTGTTTATTGTACATTTTATTATGCAACAAACATTTTTCGTGATATAATATTGCTAATGTTTATATACGCAAGGTAATTGACATTACAACAATTTGTTTATTTGAAAAGATTTGAGTAATTTACGATACAATATGATTTCGCCTGACTAATCTTGTCATTCGCTATTTCCAGTTAAGGTTTTATTGCAGCATCTCAATATAGAATATCACCCCATTTCTGCACGCAAACAAATTTTTACTGTGCTTCATACAGGACTTAATTAAAACGATATATTCCTAAATGTTTGAGACAGCTAACAAAAAGTCTTTTGGCACGCTGCATGTCTTTAAAATAGTGCATCCGATGAAACATAAGCATGAACTATTTCCGAACGTAAACGCATGACACTCCTGTAAAATTTCTAGAGGCACGACAACTTGGTGCAATAAATTGGAATACAATAAAAGCGAAAATTGTCAAAAATATTGTTGGAAACACCCGTGGCGTGTGTAGTTGATATTACAACATTGTTTGCTTTTCAGGCGTTTAGTAATAAAAAAGTTGAATTGTTACAATAGAATGTAGATTATGCCAAGTGTAGTCAACCGGGGTATGGCAGGCAACTTGAACCTATTTATAATCTTTTTTTGAAAGGCGGAAATTTCCGAAGTAATGTTGTGTATTGTATAAATTATGAAGCGTCCATGAAACAATTTATTATTCTATTATTTTCATCATCTCAATCTATTTAGAATTTATTAATGATTTATATTCGAATCCATGTAAAACCTATTCTGCTCCTGGTTCGCGTATCCTTCCATCGATTTTGTAATTTTAGTTAGTAAGAAGGAATTCTTTAATTTTGTCAGATTAGTTCTCCCACACTACCCACACTAACAAAAGTTTCAAAGCTTGGTAACTGTAGTTATTACTTATTAACGTATGTGACACTGACGTCATCATATCAAATATTTCGAATTTCACGAATTTGAATATATAAATGAACGGGATATTTATTAGATTTTAGAAAATGGTCTGAAACTACTTCAGATCTCTTTATACAAACATGAACACATCCTGCTAGCTGTATTGGCTTGATATAATCACCTAAAATGGATGAATGGATTTAACTACATATAAACTCACGGCCGTTTAATTGGTAGACAGAAGTTATACCAAAATATTGGCCACGGGAGACCACCTCAACAACAAATTTGAGAAGGTGACACATTTGAACTGATTCAGAATTGTTCTATAGAATATTCAAATACCAGATAAAACTACTTTGGATTGCTTTTCTGGCGTTTCGACGTTGCAGTACAAATACACCTGTTTAATTTATATAGTCTTATTAATAAAACCATATCTTACCCTATGCTAGATAACCACATAATATATTGGTAGATAGTCTCATGGTAATATGAAATTATATGATATTTATGAAGTCAATGAAGTTGTTCGCCAAGTTACTAAATGTGATCGCGGATTCAACTGCACAAACTTTTATATGTGCATTCAAAACATTTCTTTACAGCAGTGATTCTCAGCCGCAGCTCTTAGCTTCCTATGGCTCTTATTATTCCTCAATACGTCATCATTTTCAGTGAAAATATTTATTAATAATTAATTAATGACTGGAAACCGAAAGACTGAAGAATGCACTAATTGAATTGATGTCATTGGAGGTCGTTTTGAGTGCAACTTTTCAACGTTTTATTGTGCTTTCATAATGTTTGTTTCACAATGTCTATATTATTTCACTGATTTCATTGTTTCAAGTAATCACAAGCACAAAATGTCAAGTAAGCCTTCAACAAAGCTCGCACTCTTTATGAATATGATAGGGCGTTTCAATATGATTTAAAAAAAAAAAGATTTTCACTTTGAAATATATATCTCTATGAAAATATGAAGCTAGCAATTGTTACATATATTGCTGAGGAATGCATCCATCCCGATTGCGCCTTGCTTTTTCAGGCGTCAGAATGAAAAGTCGAAGCCAATATCGAGTTTAGCGTTAAATTGGTATTTACCCCGAGTTTCATTGATGTCGTTATTCTAAAATACAGACTTGCGTTTTGTTTCGTTGTTATTTCAATTTGCGTTGTTTTTTTTATATGGCTCCTTGCAACTTTGAGGTTTGAAATTTGGCTGTGGCACTAAATAAGGTTAGAACCACTGCCTCATAGCAACATATCGCCAACATGCGGAATCAAAAATAAGTTTCTGATGTAGGTTGATAGCATTATGTTTCAGTATCCTGAATAATACTCTCAATGTTAGTACAAACCTTTTCATAAACATAAATTTTAGTCACTAAGTTTATTTCCTTATAGAATAAATTTGACACACATATGCTATTTCAACAATTCTTCGGAAAACAATTTCCGATGTTCTATTCATGATACCTCGTGCGTAAAAATTGCAATTTTACGTTCAGAAACAAGTGTTTGTTTGCTTAGGTATTTTTAAATTTTACTGAAAGTTTGTCTGGAAAAATACGATAAATCCAGTCCCATGGCCTTGAAAATCATTCTTTACGGCAAGGTGCTCAAGTGGAAAAATGAGAACTTTCATGCGAATCGAAAATTTATGAAAATAAAAAGAAAGAGGAAGGTTTCACGCATCTAGTTGACCGCTTGTTCAATAACTTATTTGCAGCCGACATCAAATAATAAATTCAAATACATTGCCGTATTTCATGATTTGGTATTTGCTATGAAAAGAATTTTAAATACTATTGTCGCCTAATTTGAACCTATCGCAATTCAATATAGTTATTACAAAAAGGCTGCACTTCAAGGTTGCCGTTGCAATAATTCTCGAGTTGTATTATGAATAATTCATTGTTACATATATTATAAAATAAATTTTAGCATAAGAGGATATTAAATCACCAATACCAATGGAATTTCCGAATATCATAGTTGCGACGAAGTGTATATCATTGAAATATGACTTGATAACATCTGAAAGTGAGCTGCTGTACTGAATTTATGTACACTCCAAGGCAGATCCTATAATGACGCACATATTATTCTATTTGCAATTTGCGGTCATATCTCAACACTTTGAGTTTAAACGCATGATTACTCAATGGTATTGTAATCATTCGTTATGTTGTGACTTGAAACATTCTCTGTGACAATTTGACGAAAATGCATGAAAACAACATTTTTTGGCTAGTGTAATTTTGAATATTATATATAAATTATGCAATATTACCATAAAACGTACAAATATAACGTATAATGGAAGTCAATTACACTTGGGTTCTGACCAGTACAAGCACTTTTTTCGTAGCGCCCGTCTATTTTATGAAATGTAAACCATGTTTGATTAAATAAAATAACTAACTTTGGCAAGAATATCTATTTATATTTTACCATAATCGCTATACAATACGGATATTCAGAATATGTGATATTTTACAGATCAAAATTTTGCATAAAAAGGGTTCAAATAAAATCAAAGAAATTTTTGATCATGCAAACGAAGATTATATAGAAACAGTCAGTGATTTCTATATTTGAATGGAAAAATAAAATGATATCGTTATTCGACATCATTTCCATGATAAGACAGCCGTACGAACTGGATATGAAATGTGGAAAAACGGGAACTGACAAGTAGTTGTCAAAGATATGTGATTATTCGAAAAGTACATGCGCTAGACTTTCAAACATTTATTTAAAATGTGAGTCGGGTCAAGGTTGCGTTGGTTGCGTCGATGTGGACCTAACATAACGTAATTCTTTTGCCATATAATACGTTATATTGAGTTGCATTCGCGGGTATTTTAATTTATATCCAATTATTTCGCTACTTTGAAAAGTTCAAATCTTACAGCCGTAAAAATATAAAATCGTTCAATATCGATGCGACAGTTATCTAGTTTGAGCTAACATTTGAAACACTTCGGAAGGACATTTGGCATCAAGTTGCCGCCAATATTTTGAGAGATGGAATAAGCCTTCTCAGGTTGCAGATAATCTTTCGTATACGAAAAGTAGCTTACCCGTAACCGATGCTTCAAGTGCGCTGTTTGATCTAATGAATTTAGCAACAACGTATCTTCAAACACAGTAATTTTTAGGCCATAGGATTAAAATTTATGGTGAGGATAACACAGTTGCACATGCGTCAAGCCCAATACCATATATTACTTTCATGCAGTATGCGAGTCGACGGCCACCCACCATAATTCGCGAGGAATTGCTTGGTTCAAGATTTGGTTATTTTCGTCAATGAGTTTCCGTAATCTCCACGCTTGTAATGAAAAATTTATACAAAATGCACAGCATAGTAAGTTCATTTGATTCGTATCAACTATTGGATAATAAATGCCATTCACTGTTAACACTTCCTGACTTTGCATCCGTGTTTACTTTAGTTGAAATGACCATGTCGTTTCCTTGTGACCTCGAGGACACACAGCAGCTGAACCATAACAAACGCATAAAGAACATAGCATGTATCATTTTCTTCTACTTCAGTGGACGCCGGTGTATAATACCCATGTCTACACGAACACGACAACGTATTTAAAAAAAAGTTTACCTCGTGTTAGAAAATTTTGCATTATTGTTTTGGAAGAATCAAATCGCAAACGGAGTCGGTATTGGGTAGTGATGTGATAAAAAAGATATTTGGCAACAGCTTTTCAGGTTTCCAACCTCTATTATTTGCCGCAAACGCAAGCTCGGATGAATTTTCATTGTTTTCTATTTTTGACTAATTACATTCCCTTGTTATCTATGCTTTTTCATTGAATAGATTTCCGTGATTCAAAAAATTTTCGTTTTGCAATAAATACCGCAAATATTTTCTGAAATTTATCTGTTCATGAAATTCAAATGCGTTTACACCATACTCACTCAAAAAATCTTTGTTATATACCTAATATAAGCCTTAGATTGTAAAGGATCTAGAATGATCTTGTTTAAGCCTGGTATCAGAGAATAAAGGAGAAATTTTTTGTTGGAGGAAGCCTACATATCACAATGAATAAGATTTTCTGAATTTAGTTGGCGTTTCAATGACTCAAAGTTTCCGAGGAATTAGTTATACCCAAAATTGCTATACTGGTTCTTTCCATGGGTGTGGTTCATAACCAACAAAAATAGCAACGAAGCATTAAAATATCACGAGTACAATCAGAACTGTATCATTATCATAACATGTTCAGTTATATATATTCACGACATATTAGTAGATGGACGTCGGTCTTTTATCGGCCCATTTAATATTTGGCTAGACGTGAAATATTTTGTGGTTAAAAATATAGCGATATCTCTCACTGACACGTAACACCGGCATTTAGATATAAAAACAAGTCAAATAGAAGTATTTGTGGAAAATCCCAGTATGACTTAAACAGGCTTACAGTTAAAATGCCAACAAAGAACAGAAAATTTCCAATTCAATAGAATGTTGAGAATTCGGAAGAATTTTCTAAATGTAGGTGTCAATGCACCAGAAGAGAAACGAAAATCGTTTTTAGATTTTATTATTTCGAAACGAATGAGACACGTTGAAAAGAAAAAAATGGCTTTATGCTCATCACCTATTCGGACAATGTTAAATATTGGCGCATTCTTTTGCAAAACTAATTTTGCAGCATTATTGCTTGACGTTTACATTTGAAACATTTTCTTCCACGTTTTGCCAAATTGCATGCTACATGTTATTTGGAAAACTATGGGGGCTGCCGCTCCTCACAGATATTTATTACAGTTTATATAGATGGCATGAATGTGACGCCGTTCATATACATTTTTCCAATTTTACCAACGCCACTAATGCCATTATGCCAACGTATGTCTCTAAGCTTTTATAACGGCGCAAATATAGAAAAAGGCACTATACACTCAAACATTAAACAAATTAGAAAAAGGCCAAGGGTTATTCTCAGATTACCACATTTTTCGGTGGAACCGAAATCCTTGAGAGTATAAAAAAACTGAAAGGAACGTTTCAAATAATACCAAGGCTTTGTACAACAATGTACGTTTGATGAGATATGCAACCATGAATTTTGAAGGGGTTTTCAGCCAATGAAAAAAGGTAATAATCCGATGCCGTTATCCAACAAACCACATCAAATTAGAAAACGTTCTTTGTCTACATTATATTCCGGGAGTCGCAGGTAACTACTATTCAAATTGTTAATCAAAAATTACGATTCAATGAACATAATGATAAGGATATGTTTGATAATAGGATCATCGATTGAAAAAGGTGTAATATGTACGTTGAGGTTTATATCGGTAATATATAAATTCAGGTTGCTGATTTACATTTTATCGAGGATTTGTAGTACAATTGTTTTTTTATCCTCGCTTTTAGTCAATTCATTTATCCTAAAATCGTTACTGGCAAAATTGCTGAGAACGAAAACACAATTGTTATGGTATTTTGGTATATACTTATTGAAAAGAATTGAAAAGCAAGGTCACAGGCTTCTCGCAAGTCTGACATTACAGTGAATAACTTCGAAAATTTCCCCTCCTCAACCTAACATGCAACAGACTATCAATCAATTCGTGTGATACAGAGTCAGAAAGTATGATTATAACAATTTTTACTGTCTTCGTATACAAAAAACTTCATACAGCAGTCCAGCATATAACATTACAAGATCAAAATGGCATAAATATATATTTTGATATAATAAATATTTTCACTATATACCAATTTTATAAATTATCATATTAATGCCATTTCCTTTTTGTTAACTCATGGATGATTTTATGCATGCATATTGAACGCCATTCAAGAGCTGTTGCATAATGTTCTAGCCAGTAATATCCTGGACATACCCGGAATCCATTTTCTGCGTGTTTTGCTTTATATCCCAACTAATAATAACCGGGAAGAGGGATTTACATCACGAGACTATTTTCTACCAGACGCTAAGATTGAATATATGTTGCAAAAGTAATCGGTAATATTCCATGTTCTGCAGAAACGATTAATGCTAACGGACAATGAGCAAAGAATAGGCGCTGTAGGGTCGAGTCAATCGGTGGAATCTGTTGCACAGAAAATAATGTGCCAAATTGTAGATGTAGACTATTAAATATTTTGAACGAACGGTAAGAATTGAGAGAATTCAAATATTTATTAAAATACGACAGGTGTAGCGCGATTGATTTTCAGAATCATGCGGAAAAACTCATCTGTCCATTCATCTATTGTATGTAATATTTTAGTGACGTTGTATGATAACGCATTTTAGTATTAAGGTCTAGCGTCAAAACTCGCTAAACTCTATACGACTGGGAGTTTACGCCATCTCTAAAGGGTATGGACACTAGACACAAAGATATCGCTGTCGTTATTCCTTCACGCCCAAGTGAGCTTGCATGGGGTTATCTTGCCTTGTTAACTGTAAAATATCCCGCACGATTTGTGAAGAGCTCATTTGACTTTTGTTTTCAAAGCGAGATCACCACAACAAATCCGTCATGGACCGTATCGCGTAATGTTACGGTGGAATAGATCTTGATTTGGGATAAACACATTATAATTCTTGTCCTGGACGTAATTTCATGCGTGGTTCACAGTTGATTTAAAAAAGGGGTTGTTTTGAAGCAAAAAATTCTTTGTTGAATTAAGCGAACGATTTTATAACAGGTTTTAGTTGCAGGTTCTAGGTTCACCGCAGGGAGTTAAATTGATATTGTGTCTTATTATCTGTTTTTTTTTAAGGTAAAAATAAAATAATAACTAAAAAAGTGTTTGGAGATTAGATATGGGGCGTGAACGTGGTAATGAAATGTTTTAGTAATTTTGTTCTTTGGCGAATGGGTTATTGTAAGTTGAAGGTTTTATCAGCACCTCATCAAATGCTGGTTTAATATATATTCTGCTGTGCTGTACTGTCCGACTGTAGTTCAAATATTGACACTAAATAGGCTTTCTGAAATATTCCACAACGAGTATTTAGAAGTAATGTCTAGAGGAGGGGTTTTCAACCTGGGGTTAGCGAACCCCCAGGGGTTCACGAGAAGATTTTCAGGGGTACTTGGACGGCAGTCGAGTTTTTGTGTGTTTTTTAATATCCTTTATTACTATCAGAGGAAAATGCGTGTCGATTGAAACTAGATGCCAAATGAAACGTAGATTTTCTCTGATGTTGCGTTGTTGTGATTGTGACGCAACAATGTGAAATTCACGGCTTTGCAGGCAAACTGTGAAATCTCGAAAGGCGGCTACTGCGAGTATTGAGAAAGTGATTATGCTTATTAACACTTAAGAGAGATTTTAAGAATTCAATAGTTAGGCGAAGGACAAAGGCAATAATATCAACAAGAAGATTTAATTTAGTTACACATCTGGTCAATAAATTGTTGTTTCTATAAATCGTTAGTCAATATATCACAACTTTGTTCGGTGTCTGATTACTGGGGGTTCGCGTTGATTGTTTCGCGACTCGGGGGGTACTTGACAGAAAAAAGTTGAGAATCCCTGGTCTAGAGTCTAGACCACAGCCTAGCAACAAACGAATCGATGAATTTGTTTCTTTTTCAAATTTTATATTCGCAGCCGACTATGCATCCGGAAAAATGAGAATAAAATGATAAAATGTTTTGCTATGTCATTATCACAAAATATAACGGAAACTCGTTTAGGGGATTGGTACACAAAAAGTTCATATTAAAAGTAGAAATAGCTATATTCCATTTTCATTGCAGCTCCGTAGCTCTATCGTATCATTTCAAACAAATAAAACTTGATTGAACAATCCCAAACGTGACGCTCCGTATCAAATCTGAATCTCAAACAGCTACTAAAGAAGGTGACAGATATTGTGAAAGTTTACTACTCTGTTGCTATAAAGATGATTTATTGATGAAATGAGCGGTTTTTAGATTCAGGACGTTCGGACGAACTCGTTCTCGGAATGTCTATAATCAGTGAACCGATGTTGTTTTTAACCGCTATAAGTTTGGCATGGCTTTCTGAAATGAAGGGGGCCTTGTTAATAGTAAGTTCAATACAAAAGAGAACCCGTTCTTAAAATTTTGAATCCAATCACTAGAAATGAAACCGCTGTTTTGAATAATTTTGGCGCGATATATATTTGCGTTTATAACACAAATGTCTACAAAGGTCAACCTTCAATCTTTTGTTTACTTGATATAAACAAGTTATAAACACGAAGGCAGAGGATTTATCATCTTGTCACTACAGAAGGCAGGCACACGAGCGATGGATGTGGTTTGAATCTAGTTCGACTGCTCGATTTACAGAAGTACGTCGACTTAGACAATATTATTTTACGCCCGGGTATATTCTGAAATGATGACGTAACATTTTATGTCGGCATGAAATACAAGAAAAATTGCTAATCTGACATTTTCTGTAGATTAAGGGCGGTTTAAAAATGAATATCAGAAATTCATTCACATTAATCATTATAACTTTCCTCTCGAAACTCGGCTCGCAGCTCGCATCTTGTGCATTTTGGGGAACTTCAAAAATAGATTCACCAGGGGTATACCGCTATCATTCCTATTTTCTATGAATTAGTTATATTCATAATACTTCTCACGAATGAATGAATTTGGCAGTGGGATTATTAAATGATGAAATGACTTAACTCATTATAGGATAATAATATATGAATCACTTGATTCGTAGCACTGTTTATTTGTATATAAAGATTCACTCTTGCGTGTTCCGCATCTAAAAGCATTCCTTAACGTCATTCTACACCTGAGCGCTGATGATTCATCATCCTTTTGCCCGAGTATAATTTTTCTTTACGTATGGTATAGTATAGACGTATAGTTAGTTCATCAAACATCTAATGAAAAGTTTCCATTTCTCGTCGTCTATCACACGCAAACAGTGGAAAAAAACTACAATTTTGTATTATCAAAATACAAGTGGATTTAGATGTGTTTATTATTGATTTAGATTAGATTGGACCTTCACTTTATTTTAATATCCTTGGACAAATAATAAATATTTGCGGCACATTCTAGTTTATACATGATCGTAGTTGTAAGATTTGATAGCGAATTATACTACTGAAGGTAATTTTTTGTTTGTACTTGAATACATTGGCAGTTATGTCATGATTATAAACAATAATACCCTTTATAAAATTTGTGTTTTTTGTGTAAAATTAGATTTTGCTTACTGATATTTATGATTTATATGTAGTAGATATCGTCAGATCGATAGTGCTTTTCTCAATGTGATTAAATTATACTGGATACATATGGAAATTGTAGCTATTTTTTGCAGTAAATAATTTAGCACATAAAAAACTTTAGATTTTGATAAGACTTGAATCATTATCACATGTGTGGGCATATATATACCCGCAATAGTTTGTCTGAGTATTCAGAATCAATTTGTGATCGTAAAATAAAGCATAAATCCTCATTTACATATAATATCGTTTTAATTGCTATTCATATTTCACGGTTATTGCACATAAGTTCAATTTCTCCTTTGTGGCACAGAATTTCAACATCACCCATTTTGTTAAAGCTTTTATTCATTTTATTATGGGCGAGTGATATTAGTCTGTACAGTGCACGGTCCAGAGTCTATATACGACAAAGCACTGTGAGTGACTCCGAATCTTTTACATTATTGTTTCATTTCGTTGGTACTACTAATTAATATGCGCAGATGCACTGTAGCTTCAGTTATACCACAATCCCAAAAGATTGTATCCAATGTATAAAGTAGTTGTTATTGGGTTGAAGGTATTTCACAGCACTTTTTTTTAGTAGTTTTTCTCTCGCAGTAAATGGCGACTATAGTTCATTTAGTTTAGTTATAGTGTTTAAGATCGACTTTCATATAGTATCTGGTGCCGTATATATGTAATGATTTATTTTTAACGTGTAATATGCTAATGTATACATCATATTGTCGGACACGAAGTGTACCCGTGGATCGTTTTGTTATTATGTTGTTTTTCACGTATTTCTTTTTCTTTCCTGGTTGAGAAAAAATCGCTTTTCTTATTAACTATACTAGACCGATTGTTTTGAAATTTTGGTGGTTCAAGATTGTTGTTTTTGCTAGAAGACTATTACTTTTACTCATTCGAAAACTTCCTATGGGTTCGGTGGGATTCATTTTTCTATCAGAAGTTTTGTGTGATGACGTCCACAAAATTAAAAATAAAATAATTAATTTTAGTGGTTCCGCGACCGCATTTCAGCTGATATCGTGTTCAACCAAAGTTGACGGATCTCGTGCTTAGCAAAATTCGAATTTTTTTATGGGTAACAGTAGTAACAGTAGTAACAGTAGTAACAGTAACAGTAGACAACGGTACCGGATCTGATAATAGGGTAGTTACTCGGATCTTTTGGTGTCCCAATTTACGTTAATACTGGAAGCATGAATCCTCGTCACAGGACCTGGAAGAGCTAAGAGAGTGCGGGTATCGTGAGTTATCCTAGCTGTTTCACGGTTCCATCATCGTTCAGGATACCGTATGACATTAGGAAAACTAATGACAAAAAATTAACATCTATTTGCTAAATAACAAACTAATTATCTAAATTCCGAATAGTCGCACTGTACAAAAAGTTTTGCATAGGTTGAACGTTGGTGCGTTTTTTTTTGCACAAGCGAACACTCGGTTGAAATCAATAAGCGACAAAAATTTATCTCAATATTTCTTGTTTGAAAAATATTTCTCAACATATTACACCCCATGCGATGATTTCTCGTCTGTAGCGCCAAATCGAATCTAAATTGTTCATGAACGAACATGCCATAAATAGCATTACAAATAAATACAGTTGTCTCTTTTCTAACTTAATGCAATAATGTGATCGATTTATTTTCAAGAAATTATATATATAGGGAGATTATAGACGCTGAGTGAAGTTTATATGTTAACGTCAAACAAAACACGCCGAATACCATTACGGTATGCTTACGATAAATCAGTTACATCTAGGCTTGCCATACGTCCCCGTTTAGCTGGGAAAGTCCCAATTTAGCAAGTTGTCCCAGCCGATGGACACAAATATCCCGGTTATGCAGTATGACAGTCATAATTTTTTAAATATATTTATTTGAAATTACGGTACTACAAATTTTTTTTATCACTGATTTGCTAGTTCAGATAAAGACAGAAATTGTTATGTGATATTTATGATATGAAGTATGAACCCCACGTTAATTTAACACCCATTAAATCGCCAAAATGCCATAAACAAAGTGTTAGTTTTCTAGTGAATTGAAGGAAGATTTCTATCCCTTGAAACAAAGACCAATGGAGGATATTTTATTTACAGCTAATTTTGATGCCTGTAAGGACGTAAATCGTAATCTCCCCATAATGATATGAAAAAAGGGCAAACTATTACTGAGCCTCTGAATCGAACCAAGGTTGTTCGTCCGTCCCGTTTTTTTGCCCCAGATATATGGTAAGCCTAGTTATATCCTATAATTTCTCAGTCTTCTTATTATCATAATGATCTAGAAAGCTCACATATAAAAATATGTTTTCCGGTTTGCCTTAAAAATCTTTTTTATACGTATACTCTTATATTTATTATTCCTAATTTTAGGTCACTGGAATTTAACGGCTGATTATTTCTGTAATATAATATTGTTCATGATAGCCGATGATGAACATTTGTTAGGATATTCTTCTAAGTTTGTCTATGGCAGCGTTTACTTCGAATTGCGTACATCACTTTCTAATGACACATTGGAAATTGCACAACAAATCGATAAAGTATATTATTTATGTTTAGTGACACGACAAAACAGCTTTGCGTTCGTTTAAAGACTACAACAAATAAATTGCGGAAATTGTGTATTAGACGAATTTGTGTTGAAGGCGTAATAAAGAGTTTTGAAATAGGCTAAGGGGGGAATGTATTAAAATTGGGTTTGGAACTTACTGATCAATAGTAACAAAATGTGTCTAAATATGCTTAAAATTGTGTAAAAGTAAGGCTTCCCTTCTTGTTAGCAATTTAGTTTAAAATTAGCAAGTAAGGAATTTGTTCTGAATATAATATTATTTAGATTCTGCTAACACCATATATATTTATAAATTTAGTTGAACTATAATGGGACAGGATGGTTAAATCCTGTGTAATGTCCACACATTTTTATCCCAGAAAAAATTGTTTGAATGCCAAAAACCATCAATGCAATTCCAGCATGAAATATATACGCTGCCAATAAAATAAACTGAACATAATGGTTAAAATCTGCTGAATGATATTTTGTATAATGGAAGTCAAAATAAATATATGTTTGTTGGGGGAAAACAGTAGGAGGAGTACTTCTATTTCAATACATCTTATTGTGCCCAATTTTAACAAATAAAATTTCACGCGATATATACTGTACGAGTTCGTTGCTTTGAGGTGACAGAGTATGTTACCACCATGAGAAAACAATATTGAATTTTGCTCAAAAATAGGCGAAGCAAATCGCGGTTTTGTGACATTCCCCCTCCAATTGCATTGCAAATTGAAAACATTGATATTTATTACAGAACCGATAACTTTCTTATTTATTGCTACGAAAATGGAGAAATTTCTTTAATTTTGTTAATCTATTTTTAAAAATTGTGTTTATGTATGATTGTACTTAGAAATTTCAGAAATTTTGCACAAAATCACTTGCCAATCAAACTGTCAATCACTCGTGCACACTCCTCTATGTGGATTTCTATGTTTTTGCTGCAAATGCAGTCTCGAGTTCACCAATTGTTTTAGGCTTGTTCTAATACACATCGGGCTTCGAACACCCTTACAGACACAATGTGGGAGGGTTTAAGTTCGATAAAAGAGGTGCCACTCGACGTCATGGCTGACTGCTGATCATCCTTTCCCCAAATCGCTGACTCCGCCATTTAAGAAAGTTATTTGGCGTATGGGAGGTGACTTCGTCATGCTGGAACCACTGGTCATCTCCATCAATTCCTTTACATCGTCCAAGTGATATCCAGAACTTCCCTATTCGACGTTTGTCCCTTTGATATTTACGTCTTTGAGAACCAGTTCGTACTGATTATGCCATGTTTGGAAATGATTACCCATATCATTCACTTTACTGTGTACAATAATATCTTTAAGATTTCCTTCGAAGGTACTGAGCACCAGGAAACATTTATCATTGCTTTTAACATTCCCTGACAGCAGAATGTGCTTCAGCAAAAAACAAGCAAATGTTTGACAATTTTGTGCTACTAATGCAATTCTGTCTTTGATGCTTAGGTTAGGAGGGAATTTGGAACATATTCTAGCTAGAGAGGACATAACTTTTGTACAAAGCGTCTTAAATTTTTGAAACTTTTGGATTTAACATACACGACCGGAAGTTCGAGCGCGAAACAAATGCAATAATTTGTTGCTACATTTGCGAAGTAATTAGGGAATTTATGGGTACTTTTTTTGGGTCAGCTTGTACATTATGATTTAGGAATAAATTCGTTATTTTAAGTAAAATTAATTAAAAAGACTGAAAATTGCTTATTTCGAACGTTCAACAACATGTTCTTATCGGCAAAAATGTTCTTTGGATGCTAAAATGATATGTATAAAATGTTATAAAATGGCTATATGTTATAAAACTGCATCGATATACCTTTCGCTAGAAAGTATAACATTATTAAGTTTTGTAACTAATTAAGTGCATACAAAAAGAATTTGTCTATGTTACCATTGCAGCCCGAAACTACTGCAGTATCTTTGTTTTGCTACGTTATTTGCATTTCCTTTTGTTATGTGATATTTTGAACCAAAACAACTTGAATCCGCCCACGACATTTTTTCATGACACTCCCTACTGTAAATCTGCAGTATCAAGTTTCACTCTGCTATTTTACAATCTGAATGAATCAACACTTTTTGAATGTTCTTTCTTTTGCATTTCGCCAATGCACTGGACAGAATTTTTGGTTGGCTGAGTTTTGCATTGAAATTGTTTCCATATTATTTCATCAAGGTTTGGTTCGAGTTCATCGATCACGAGTCAAATTAAAATCAAGCTTCAAAGCAAAAAAATTGGCTCAAACCACATCACATTTCTTTTCTCGCCAAGGTAAAAATGGGTAAACTATTTAGTGTCGTGTCTCTTGTTAATCGAAATAGATCAAAATTTCCAGGAAATTCAATACACAATAAAAAAAATGTTAGCCCAGGGGATGAGGTGACTTTGTTTTGACAATATTCAATTCGATTCAACTGACTGACGATGAATTATGCAAAACAGTTTCTTCAACTAGATAAAAGTATCTTGAGCTGAACAATTTCACATGAACGATGAATAGGCGAGCATCTTTGAATATCTTTCAGTTTTCAATTTTTATGTTAAAAATCGTAGCTACAAAAACTCACATATTAAAAACATTCAAAATTATCCTAACTTAGATAAAGTTCGAAAATATAATGCGAACAAACAATTTTTTTCATAATACTGTTTGTTATAACTCGCTTTATTGAAACCCGATATTGAATAGAATTACCGAGATTTTTGTCATTGTTAGAACAAAAAACCTTCTATATTATTTTTCAGTTCTATTGATTGTTCATAAAATTATTTTATTTGATAGAATCTTGTTTGGTATTTGTTGAGATATAAAATAGAACAGAATAAAAAACATCCCAACATGTTTGAAATATGAAATACATTAAAAGACGTATTCAATGGTTTGTTTTTCCAGTTTAGAATCCAGAATACATATCATTTTAAATAAAAAATATATTTATTTTTTTTTAATTTTAACATGTTTGACATTTTTTATGTAGAACTGTAATTTATATAGGATACATTGTGTCAACTTCAAACCTAACAAATTTAGTGTTGGTGACAGGTCATGAAATGTGAAAATTCTTCAATGTCAGAAGCGTGACAAATACCACGGTTTAGTTTTAATCGGTAGAGTAAGAATAGAGCGCTACATACTTTGAGCGTTAAAAACTTCAAGTATATGAAGTATTGAAGGATAAATATATTATTAAATTTATATGTATTGAATGAAACTTCGTTTATTGTTGCAATATTGTTTCAAAAAAGAAACTAGTCGACACGCAACTGCTGATACGTTTATTAGACAATGGTTAGATTTCTGCCCTATATAATATAAAGTATATTAAATATATAAATAAACGTTGAGCGTATTAAATATATCACATTATTGGCAATTGTCAGAAATATGTGAGTCAAAGTTTATCCAATTTGAAGTTCTTTCGAATGTATTCCCGGTTAGGGTAAGGCCATAATTTTATTCCGATTTCCCCTATTTTAGTTCAATTACGAGTTCGCGGACTGTCTGTGTTAGAGTGAATATGTGAATATACCCCCTGTCCATAGGTTTCAGTCCCTTCACACAACATGATGTAAAATAGGCGAACAAAGTTAGTTACCTCCATATTGGTACACACACTTCTGGAGCGCCCTTTTAAAACCCTATTATGATCCTTTTGATGTGCTTAATTAGTCACTCTATAGATGAGACTAGAATGTGACGATTGGATATACGCACGATACCACTTTGCTATTGTTATTGTTTCGATTAGGTCCAATATTCAATTTTTGCTTTCGTTGCCACAAAAGTGTTTGTGCTACAAATTTATTGAATACATCTCATCTATCATTTACTACAGGTCGTAACCGAATCTAAGATTTTTTTTCTAGAAGTATTTTTCCAAGAAGTTTTGGCGATGTCTACATGAAGTGCAACAGGGTCTTTCAAAATCACAACGTAACTATTTTTTAAAACGTATGTGGACAAGGGTGGCTTACTTTTCATAAATCAGAAGTATTTTCTCGGTACGCCTCGGTTCGCTCAGCACATTATAGTTACGAACACTTTTGTTCTCGCACCGTAATGTACTTCGCGCCAATGTTAACTTTTGATTTTCAAGAAAGATAGGTATTTATGTGGCATTCCGTGTTCTGAGTTTAAAAGTTCTTTTGTCAATGTCGAAAGACTTTTTATGTTACAATATCTGAAGAAATTTTAATAAATGAACCAATTTCAATACTCTCTACAATACCCAAAATTTAATACGTACTCCAAAAATTAAACACTGGGTACAAAAGATCGAAGTATTTCTCGGTTTAACGCTTTGATACACTCTGTTAATCAAAAAGCGAAGAATGTATATTATGTAGCCACTTGCGTGTTCACATTAGTTTAGAGTATAAAACTCCCGTGAAACATGACTAAGAAAACCTGAAGTAATTGTTATCAGAAAGAAATCATTTCACAATAGCATCACTTTATAAATAACAATATTTTTTCCATGATTTTATCTTTGCATCTTCAATCTGTTCAACTTTTTAACGCTTCTCGTAGTTTTTTTTAGTAAAAACTTAAATATGATATTTACAAATCCTTTTCTTACAATAATATCAGTAACGCGTCTACTTTTTACGTGCCTAAACAATTTCACAGAGCATCGAGTTCATGTTCAAAAACTAATCTATTATCCCTAACGAATATTTCCTTAAATATTTGCAAGGTAACTTATACAAACTTTTTCTATCGTATCAAGAAATTTTTCATACTTGCACAGATAAATTCAAAAAGGTATTATCAATAAGTATTCATATAATAAAAACTGATGGCTAAAAAGATATAATCTTGAATCATCGAGTGATATGATTGGCTACACAGCATTGTAAGCAAGAAATCGGGTTTTCCGTTTTTCCGTTGATGCGAACATATTTGTGGCATTTTCAAAATTTCAAACGAAGTAAAAAACGGAATGATATGGTTGAATTACATCGCATGCACGAAAGTTATTCCAAATATGCATGAATGCTAAAATTATAATATTGAAAAAGGATTGGAAATTGCGCCGAATTTTTAGGTATTGTCATTATAAACATGAATATAATGAAAACTTTGATAAATTATTAAAGAAATTATTCGATCTTAATGACAAGTGAAATTGCATTATTGGGTTTTCATTAATTTACGAATTATTCCTTATTATTTTTATTATACTACTAAAAATATTCTCTTTGAAGATAAAATAGTAGAAAGCATAGTTTACAGAAATTTTAAATAAGTTAAAGGCATTGTAAAGTACGATGTAAATAAATCAACATTTAAAAAAAAAATAATCTATTTGTGATAGATAAAGACACTTACGATATTCTATCAGTTCGCTCTAACTGAAGGTTAATTTATATTTTATAGTATTCTATCTGTATGATATAGTTTATTATTGAAGGTGAAAATATGTGACAACGTCTCAAGTTAGATAGGTAGTTCCTTATGTAGTAGTGGTTGTAAAGTTTCCTTTGTATTTTGCAAATATGTTCACACTGTATCTCAGTAAACATATCCGGATCTATTCAGAAATATTCACGTTTTCTCTTGTTGGTTTCTCCTTCGGTGTATAAAAAGGAATTAACGTTTCTTTCCATTTTGGAAAGGACACAATAATCATAATAGCATTCGTGAACAAACTCGCATTTACAAACAATGCTAGTTTTAACCCATCATTTTTTCTTGTTGCATTAATCATTATGGATGCAAATGTATCCGTCACTGCGCAAACCAAAGTAGTAAAAAACGATCTTTGTAAAAGCGGCTTCAGCTTGCCCGCTTCGTCGTTTAAATATAATTCATCTTCGCGAAACGGTCTGTACAACAACCAGAGTAGAAGTACTTTCATGGATGTGAAAAGCGCTGCATTGATTTCCCAAGGCTTCTTGCTATCCGTATTCGATCCAGTAACTCCGCACCCAGATTCTATAATACCGAATTGAAACATCATAGGGTAAGACAGGCAGCTTCCTATGGTCGTTGAAACTAGCAAAAGCAGAATTAATACACTCGCTAATTTGGTGTTTTCCGTTATTAATTCGCTTGTAAGTGGATTGCTGTAGATATTCTTCATCCTCAGCCACATGGCAAAATAAGTTAAAATCAAGCAAATGCAATTCAAAGTAATACTTATATCTTGAAATGTCTCACAAAACTTTAGTAGATATAAATCTACATACACTCTGATTATAAGTTCATTTATCATATGAAATAGAGTGAAGATTAGTAGCAACGTACGGGCAACCTTTGCGCCCCGTTCATACTTGGACTCAGTGGTCAACTGACAACAGAAAATCCTGTTTTTGTATACGTCTGCCACAGACAATATTGTCGAATAAATCAGCAATATCAAGTATAATGACACTGTAACAACAATCGCGACCCAATATTTAAAATGTTTGCTGGAAGTTACAAGTAACATGTCAGATTTGATCAATTCTGATGCTGTCCTGTTTACGCATAAGTTCAGAGAATAACTTGAATTTTCCATTTCTCTTGATGTACAGAAGTTGAGTTTTGACTGAGCCTCTTAAAACAATGCCAATAATGTTTCGCTTACTTCAAAAATTGATTTGAATTTAAACCTAGCTATTAACAATTGATTTGGTGCATAGTTCTGCGTCAGAATGTTTAAACATCGATTGCATCGTAGAAAATGATTAGTCTATGAAAGGACTTTAAAAGGGTGCAGGATGCAGTTATAGATCAATCTAAATTATTGTTGTATATGTTTTGTTTTATTGAACACAATCGCAAGTGTTCAATGACACATTGCGTTTGTTTCCATCGATCGATCAATACAATCAAAAAGGCATGCGCTGTATTATACATATTCAGATATTAATTGTCCTGGAAGTTATTCTGTAATCACATACTGAAATTGACTATATACCGTTGTACTTTCTTACCACTGTTACTAAAAATGTGTGGATTTGTACAAAGCACCCGCCTCTAATGCAAAAATGTGAGATTTGAGAAAAACACCCTCTGCACGTTTTCAAATAACAAATTAGTAAATATCCATTTTTGGTTAGAAATGATTCGAAAATTTGAATTTTCAGCGCAATCTGCATTCCTAACCCTAACTAGATAATTATTAATTTTCTTATTTTAAGCGTTGGCTACTTTTTTGCCGGGGGCTTTGTACAAAATACGAAAATGTGTAGTATTCTCACAGCTGTAATCCTTTATGTCATATCCACCAATATAACACTGAATTCCATGCTCGAAAGGAACCTCAATTGAAATAAAAATAACAATATATTAGAAGCCCAATAATTTTTTTCAATATATCCAAACTACTGCACTTACGACTTTGTTTTATTTCAGATCTTGGTAAATATTATTAAATAAACATAATATTGTTATGAGAAGAATATCTTGACATACGCTGCTCTGCATCATGATTAAACAACACAGAGTTCTTTTGATATGTTTTTTGCTTGCATTTTACTTTATTTTATGTGAAGGTAAGTTATCCAGCGAATAAGTTCAGTGCTGTAACTGGGTTCTCACAAAATTCAATTCGCCTCGCTATTTGTTTTAAAGAAGTCAAACTGGACTTTGAAGTTATGAACTAAATCATTTCATATAGTGAATGTCAGCTAAAATTTAGTTCCAAGGATCTGATTTGATATGTAAATTAGGAAAAAGATGAATACAATTGAATAAATTACTGGAAACCTATTTGATCAATATTAACATTTATATTGAGATGTACATAATGAAAATTCTGAAAATGAGAGGAATGCCAAAGCCACGAGCACAAATTTATTGCTTAAACTGAAATAATATCGAAAAAGATTTCACGAATGCTAAAAATCAGCTGCAGTTTCCATTTTCAAAACTAATAGAATGATAGATATTTATGTGTGGGATTGAACCAAACATGATCGTTTTTATTGATGCTATTGTGAGAATAAACTTTCCGTAAATTGCTCATAATTAAAGTAAAGTAAAAGTAATTCTACGCAAGATTTCAAGGCAATATATTTCAATATTCGGAACTGAATCGATAGGCTTCCAGTTTTTGTTCCATAATTAAGCTGCTCAAACACATAGCAGTAGACTCGACTCGATAGCGGTGCCGTTACTGTGAATACGCATGTACTTGCTCTGCGGATTCGTTGCCTGTTTATATTATCATAATCGTGACAACAACAAATACATACTAAAACTTTTTGGCTTATATTGTAACAAGCAGCATGAGCTATTAACAGTCTCAATACTTTTGCCAAACGATCCAAGCTCAAATTCATGTCCGAAAATGCCCTCTTTTTTGTGTTTCAGTCAGACAAGGTGTTTTCAATGAATGTTTAAACCCATTACAATAATTGTTCTTCATTTATATATAATTAACTATAACATCTAAAAGCATAAAAACTGCATTGATTCATGAATCTTCATATTTTCTTTGATTCTGATAAACGCAGCTCAAATGGATCCGGTAACTGTATCCAGCATAACGTCCACTTCATTTCAAGCGAGTTTCACTGAAGTATCGGATGCAGTGAAGTATTATGTCACTCTAACACCACAGCATGCATCCGCAGTACGTGTCTTTTGCGTGGATTCGTCGGGTTCAACTGTAAGTTTGTAAAAAAATATTGTGATACATGTTTACAACCTAACGTACAGTAACATAAGTTGAAACTTTTAGCCTTATAATCATACATCTTAGATTGTAACAGAGCTATATATATATATATTAAAATATTATCACAATTGAAAGAATTGGCGAATCAAAATATTCTAATAAGGGATTGTAGCAACAATAAATCTATAATTCCATCTTCACATTTGTAAAACATATCTGTAAAATGATAGTTTGTTATTTAACATGCCGTGCAAATTTATTACGTAATTTAGATATCAGGATTATCAAGCGATACCGAATACAGAGTAACTATTAAATCTGAAACATCAGATGGTACCATTGGAACTGACAGTGAAGCCGTGCCATTGCGCACCAGTGAGTGGAATTTCATGTTGTTCTTTAAATCATGTAGCAAAGAACGGTATAATCTCTGGAACCTGTTCTATAAACGAAATAATATAATATTTTGAACGCAAAATGTTCACAATTTCTCAGCTTTGCTCTTCAGGTTGCTTATTTAATTATAAAGTCTTAGTTCAATCGAGCGGTTGTATCAAATCCACAAATATCATATGGCCTAAAATTTACAAAACATTTCACTATGCTAACACAGTTAATCTTTCTTTAGATCCAGGGGCTCCTACAATACAAACAGGTGAAGAATTTCCTGATTCCGTGTTCGTGTTCTTTCAATTAAATAACTACGCAAGAGTTTCGGAATGGACAATACAGTATAGAGAATTTGGATCGAGCGATATAAATACAGTTAGGACAAACCCGGATAAATACTATTCACACTGGTAGGACTTGGCCACCAAACTTTTGCATGATTGTAAATATAATGTGGTGGTTGCATGGCGCACGATGCTTGCTCTCAAAAAAGACACTTGATAATAGGGGTCACTTATTAATAACACTTATTAATAGGGGTCTCTGGTGTATATATTACAGATATCCGTCTATTTATATTGCCCCCCCCCCCAAAAAAAATTTTTTTTATATGAATTTAAACCCCTAACATGTTTTTGCGCTTTTCTAAAATGTGATTCAGTCTTGTATAAATTTTTAATTTGACCTATCTCTAAGAAGTATTCTTAGTCTATATAGAACTTTTCGATTGGTATTTGAGAAGCATAGCCGATATAATTTTCAGGCCAACTCAGGTTTCATCTAAATTTCTAAAATGTCGAATATTCTAAAGTCTAAACTCTTCTATAGGTGTATTTAAAATAAATTAATTTCAGAAGATCAATTCCAAGTTTTGAGTATTCAATATTGGATAATAAGACTATATATAGGTCAACCAAATTTGTCGAAATATGTACATATCCTACAAACATGCGAATCTTTGAATTTAAAAAATGTTTGTATTAAAATACTTGTTTAGTATGCAAATATATTGCTTTTGTATGGATTCGAAAGAATTCATAGATTTTCTTCATAGATTACATTAATATTTTTGCAGGTTATCTGGACTAACAGGCGATACAACATATGAAATTAGGGCACGTGCATCCAAACTTTCAGACGATATTACCCTGGCGGAATCTGAAGTTTCTGAATGGCAAAATTTTACCACAGGTGAAACGACTTTTACGTTGACTGTTTGAAATCACATTCCCAATTGTATTACTGACTTAACTCGGCAATGATTTGTGCTAATTATAAACAACACTATGCCGGCGTTAACGAAAACTTAAACAAGAGGGCAATCAACACGGAGGTCAAATGACTAATCACGTTGCGTCAGAAGCATATGTGACTAATGAACCCTCGACGGATATCTGATCATTCAAATTTTTTAAATCAAATGCAGTCGAATACCATAGCAATTCGCGACTATACCCAGGTCATCATAGTATTATTTTTCGAAATGATAGCTGAATTCTCTGACATAGTGCTAGATGCAGTGTCGCAATATGCGCAAAAATATCGTATACATAGAACTAACGACAGGATAGATTTATAACGACTTCTTTGATTTTTAAGTACTGAAAATTTGAAATCGACTATCATATGAAAGGAGAATTGCGAATGTTATTCGCAGCGATCGCTATTCGCCAAGGTAATAATAAGCACTTCGTGTCCAAAAATGTTATTCTCGAGCAAACACCGACGTTATGAGACGTGGGTTGTTTATATTCGAGTTGAAATATTCCTTTTTCATTGAGCCAGTACATGTCACTCTGTTTATTGGTGAATTTTAATTTCTCATGAAAACTTTCGTAAATGCTTTTTCTATTCAGCCTCCCACTTGGTATTTGGAAGAGTTGTTTTGAGTGATGTCACGTATGTAGCCGCTCATCCAACGGTCGACAGTGCGGAATGGAATACTACTCTACAAAGAATAACTAATGAATATACGAGTATTGATAATAATGGAATTAGTCTGCTTGAAATTGAAAATGATGGTGGAAATCCACTGGCTTTTTATCAAATCAAAGTCAAAGACAAAACTCTACCATCAACAACAAATTATACAATAAGTGGAACCGGATTTCGCGATTCATTTGTGAATAATGGAGGTTTGTTGTGATTTTTTGAAAGTTTTAATCTCTTCGGTTACTTTTGAAACATTAGGCAGTATAATTGTATATAACAAACGCGCAAATCTCACACATGTACGTGTAACTATTCAAAAGCAACGTGACTGGATTTTTATGGTCTAAAGTTATTGATGGGGTATTTCGAAAACCCTATATTTTAGTATATTACAAAGTTTCTCAAAGCATTCAAGACAGCTCACTTTTTGAAAAACGAAGAGCTACTATTCTATTATAACCATCCGCCCCCCAAAATATAGACAAACATAGAAAATATAGAAACAAATATAGGTATTTACAAGCGTGTATTATTCATATTGTTTTTCAGATGAAGCTTTTGGCACCGTTTTTATGTCTTCACAAGAAGCGAATTCTTATAGGTTGATTTATGACCCCGGTGATGAAAATCCTTGCGATATCAAAAATACGCTCGTTGAAAATCACTTGCTAATGAAACCAGAGCATAGTTCAAAGTTAGATATAAACTTAGGTACTTTGAGCTTCTCCGAAGGAGAAACTTTCAGCGAAGATTCTTTGGTAATTGCAGCCAACGGAGGTACTTTTTGTTATGTTTCTGGTATTTTTTACTTCAATTTTCACTTGAGTAATATATATCTAAAAACATAGCAGAAAATAATTTTTTGCGGTTTCGTGCTTTCGACATCCCGCTTTTCTAGCCATGCAATTACTAATTTGACAATTCTGATGCTCGTTGATTTTGATAGTGCTAACAGAAAATAAAATATTTGCTCCTACATTTGCTAACTTGAAAGTATTTTTCATCAAAATCATAAATAAGCAACTTAATAATTTTTTCAGATATCTTCAATAGTTTGGACAATGTCATCGGTGCAGTGCCAATGAACACGGTTCTTGGAATTGCACCAAAAGTTATTGTAAAAGATTGCTTGAAAAATCAGAGCGTACCGTTGTATACACAGTATCTTGATGCAGTAGACACGGGCACGGATAGAACCCCAGTGAACCCGTTCCTCTATACTACAAGTAAGAAGATAGTAGTGAGTAGATCGAATTTAAATATGCAATGATTCGGACAAATTGAAAGACTGGCTAATGTTTAGAGGTTACACATTTTCCCAATTTAAGGCGTACTATACAAAATATCGTCCAGGCTAAACTTTCGCGTGAAAGAAGCTTTGATTAATAATATTGAAACCCAATTAGAATTCCAATGATTGTTTTTAACCAATATTATTCTGTATATTAGAAACGTTTTCATTACTTTCTAGTTAGGCTAAAGACACATACTTGAACATAGCAAAACTAAAGATAACTTGTATTCAGGAGGTTTTATGTATATATTACCTGACATTCACAAAATTTTTCGAAGTTGTTTTAGAAAAATTTAAAATTTTCTTAAATGTACTCGCTGTTAATTAATCTGTTCCTATGTTTTTCGTCCTAAAAATATTTAGATTTTCATGACTTTCGGTAATAATTTACTTGAATATTCACACAGCTACAAACTTGACTTCACTGAGATCAGATGAAGTAACATACACATCCTCAATTGATGGAACATCAATTGCCATATTTGTGCCAGCTTTAAGTAAGGCTGTAAAATATGAAATTGTAAATGCCGACGGCGTAGCAGAGGCAATTTACGAAGAATCTGCTTTAGATGCAACGACAATTTGGAAGGTGAAAGTTGTGTGCCATATTATATAATATGTGGTATTTGCAGTCATGTCCAATAAACACTTCTGAAAATATCATTTTATTAACACGTCGAGTGCCAGGTCGATTTTAATTAAAAGTTTGATGCTGTATCACAGAGGGAGAGAATTATCTTTCATGACAACAGATGGAACCTACTGGCAACGCTTGGATGTTCGTCAATTCTATATGTTAGGGTGGTCCAAGGTCGTTGGCTCCGGGGGCCACAAAATTATTTTTGCATTGTTCACGGGCCACAGTAGTGCCACGAATAGGTAAGAGTGCAATACAAAAAAAACTTTTATTGTGCAAACACATTCATCGGTATCTGTCATTTATCACGCTAACCCATGCAAATCCAACCAAAAAACTTACTAAAACTACTTACTAAAGTCTTTCTATAACTACATATAGTGTAAGATTTTAAACTGTTAATAACAGAAAAAGTCTTCCGCAATTGTAAGTGCGTTCAAACATCGATAAGATTTTCAAAGCAAAATCTTAACTTTGGAAAATGCTCATTCAGCACAAAATTCTAAAATTCCGATTAAAATTCAATTATTTTGTCATCGACACAACTTCCCGACATACCAAGCTAGCATTGTGGTATTTTCCTTCCCACATCCAAATAAAAATCTGTTTGAATTCGTCAGCTTTCTTTTCGAAGTCATGTTTATAACTTACAAATATAACTGCAAATTGACTGATCACCAAATGAGAGGTTCAGAAGAGTAATTACTACATTTTCTGACATATAGAATCCGCATTCGATTTTCAGCTTTCTATGATGCCAAAATTGTTAGCATAATATATTCCCGACAAAAACGATAGAAAGCTAAATAACAACTTAGACCGCCAGGTACATTACTCAACTTCGCTAGTTGCCTCAGCTATCCACCATAACACTTGTCGATTCAGTGACATTAATGATGTAACAATATGTCGAAAGATTTTTCTGTTTAATTTTATGACGAAACAACACAAAATGCGATTTTTTGATCACTCTCTTAATGCGGCGCGGGCCACAGATTATGGAGCGGCGGGCCACATGTGTGCAATTTTTGATCACTCTCTGAATGTGTACGATTTTTTGATCACTCTCTGAATGCGGCGCGGGTCACAGATAATGGAGCGGGGGCCACATGTGGCCCGCGGGCCTGGGTTTGGACCACCCTGCTTTATGTCTTTAGTTTGTCGTAGATAATTGATAATTGAGACATTTGCAATTCGAATTTTAGTCTGAGCTAACACTTTTACGAATTTTTAGATGGAAAACTACACGTAAATTTAACTGTCGTTTTTCATGTAGCTCTATTAGTAGATTGTTAAAATTTATTTTCCTATTAATTATCATACGATATCATGACGCACTTATCAAAGCCCATGCTAGTAGATCGGTTTACCCAGTTGACAGTGACACAAACCTACAATGTAGCTTAGTTGTTTACTTTGAGATTCTTTATATTGGATATAATCCTTCGTTGGTAATGTATTTGATAAAAAGATTTTCGTTTTATATTGATTTTTCCTACTGATTGAATCTATTGCAAATGAACACATATAAAAACGTTAAGCGTGCTATATGTTTGTATCCATCACAATGCTTAATGAAAATGATTGTTATTAAATATATATTTTAAAACAGATCGATGTTAAAGGACTCACAGATGGAAATACATATTCATGGTGGCATCGAGTGACGTTTAGGCAACAAAACGACACAGATGTAGTTCAAGTAGGAGATCTGTACAATTACGTTGCAAGTGAGATTTGATATTTATTATCCAACTTCTGTTTTCTGAATTTACACTATGACTCAATTATTGCAGTGATAATATTGTAATTGTATTTTTCGAATTTCGAACGTGCATAGAGTTATAAATATAGGCCAATAAAACGCCTAATAATAGAAACAAACAAGCAATCCAGCCCTGTTTGTCTACGCACTCTATGCCATGGGTAGGGTCTTATAGCAGCGGCTTTGAAAGGTTGTCGCTGAACAGTTGTTCGGTCACGTTACTGGAAATCTGATGTCTTGCTTCTGTAAACTATGTAGCGTACCGTCAGTCCATGCATGATATATCATATATTATGGTCTGATGTCAATCTGCTTCTCAGTATTCATATCGATTAATGATATTTCAATCCTATTTATTAACTGACAATCACAATACTCCAATGAAATCAATAGAACAGAAAGGATTCAATAAAATATAACAAATACCGAATATCACAATGTAAGAAAACAACTCAATACAGGCATTTTAAGACAATAAACATTTCTCTAGATCAAGGGTGACGAACCTATTTCTATTGCGGGCCATTTTACCAGTTACCGCTGAGTGAGCAGTGAACCGAATTTTCGTTCGAATACCGCAGCATTTTTACTCAAATTTTTTGGTCGACTACCGGGGTATTATCAATCATCATATCAATCAATTTTCATTGTACTAAAATAAATTGTAATGTTTGAAAGTATTCCGGAACCAACTGCCAATATTATCCATTATTCTTTCAAACACGTAATGAAAAGTTAGGATGATATTCTTCTATTTCTCATGAAATTCGTGCTATGAGTGTTTTTGCATTATTCTCCAAAGTCCTATGCTCTGCGTGTTTTTGCATTATTCTCCAAAGTCTTATGCTCTGAGTGTTTTGCTATCATTCTTTAAATTCAGTTACATTGCTTTTTCTTTTTTCCATTCAAATACCTGACTTTAACTTTATACCCAAATGAGATGAATGAAAACGAATAAATTTCACTTCAATTTCACGATTTGTTCACATTGAAATTTCCATGGTAATCCGGTGTTGTTGACTTGACCTTTTTATTTTTCCATTTCCCTAGAAGTTGGAAGAAAATTATCCAACAACATTAATATACTGAATGCTAATAACAATTTTGATCGGTTGGTGAAAATATTGACGCTATCAATAACTTACTCAAATAGCGCGAGCATGATGGTACACAATGCTTCTTCTCATTTATAAATTACTTCTATCATCCCGAAGCGACAATAATATTGTTCCTGTATGTACAGCGCCGCGTTTTAGTATTGCGGGATATATATGCCTTGTTTTTAAAACACGTTTGGAGCAATTGGAAATTCTGCCTATTACAATATCGATTCGCTACTTGGCCAGTATTATATTCTTAATGACAAACATGGCGCATTGTTTATTTGTTGTTCGTTGATTTTTTGACATTGTTGTTATCTGTATTTTTACCAAGTGAAGATGATTGAATGCGCACAAACAGTAATTATAATACGTAGAGGCTTATCTTAAATAATTTCAAACGGTTACACATTCAGGGATAGAACGGTAATACAAAGATTTGAAAAATCCGAGTATCAGAGCAAGAGTTTTCTAGTGGATTCTTCAGAGTCTGTTAGGTGACATTGGAAACGTCATGAACACGTTTGGCAATAATGTGCGATAATGAAGATGAATCCCCTGCAAAATCGCGCGCGAATAATTTGGACTTCTATCCGTTAACTCAGTAGTTCCCAATTTTTTACGCGACCCTATTTTACATGAAATCAAAGCCTACACATACTCGCGACCCCACAACTAGAAACGTTCAGCAACATGTACACAGGTGCAAATGTGCGCGGGCGCAAATGTCTATGGTTGCAAATGTCCGTGGGTGCAAATGTTTCTGGATTAAAATGTACGAGGGTGCAGCTTATATGCTGGTGCTAAACTTTGTGTCTGAAAATGTATGAATGTAGATATCGGAGGTTGAAAAAATATTTACGTGCAAAATTCCTAGATGCAGTTTACGAATGAAAACGTACGTGGGTGCAAATGTGCTGTCACCGTATGAAAAGATGTTTCTCGATCACTAAAATAAAAATAAAATTGACGAGATTTTCTTGTTTTGTATGTGGTAGGCTATTCTAGAATTTTTGTGGATTGTGAATGTCCTGTCCTACCTGTGCGACTTGTCCCACCGCTTGCCTACACTTGTCTCTTGTGTTTTGTTTCCTCATAGTTGTAATTTATACTAAAAAAATTTCAGCTGGAAAAGATTAATTTTGACATGGTATCACACTAACCAGTTAATTTTTATTGGACAAAATGTTTTTTATTGATAGCATGCAACTGAGAAAAACATTACTCATTTCTTATCCAATTTTTTCTCGTCAGAATTAACGAACAGATCTATTCCGCTATAGACCCATACGCCAGTTTTTATTACCGTCAAAAACCTCTCTATCTGATTAATGATTCGAGTAAGTTTTTCAATGTTTTTTTCAAGTGCATGCAATTCATCAAAATGTGTTGTACAATACGAACTAACTTGTTCAATAACATGTCGAAATGCATCTTATCCAGTTGACCTGGATATCCGATTCGCATCCCATCCCTATTATGCATTTTCGAAGTGCTCCGCATCGAAAAAGCTTAAATAATCAAAATGAACACATGTAGGTAATAATATCGAAATTGATAATTTTTTTACAGACAAAAATCAGTGCTCGACTTGCTCAGGTAACGCGTCATGCACAAGCAAGGCAACCACAAGCGATCCGCCAATCTGTGTTTGCAATGAAGGTTACACCGGAGATGGAACGTTTTGTGAGGTCGTCAAATATTGCGATTCAAATCCATGTAGTACGAACGCGACATGCGAAGAATCAACATCGATTTGTGACAGTGATGAGCCATATAATTGCACGTGCCACACGGGGTATTCTGGAAATGGAACAACTTGTACTGATGACAATGAATGTGAAGGAACAAATGACTGTCACAGCAACGCGACTTGTACCAACACTGATGGTAGTTATAGGTGTACTTGCAATCAGGGGTACACAGGAAATGGTACGACATGCACAGATATTGATGAATGTTCATCGGGCTCACATGACTGCCACAATAATGCGAGTTGTTCTAACACTGACGGCAGTCATACGTGTACTTGCAATCAGGGGTACACAGGAAATGGTACGACATGCACAGATATTGATGAATGTTCATCGGGCTCACATGATTGCCACAATAATGCAGGTTGTTCTAACACTGACGGCAGTCATACGTGTACTTGCAATCAGGGGTACACAGGAAATGGTACGACATGCACAGATATTGATGAATGTTCATCGGGCTCACATGATTGTCACAATAATGCGAGTTGTTCTAACACTGACGGCAGCCATACGTGTACTTGCAATCAGGGGTATACAGGAAATGGTACGACATGCACAGATATTGATGAATGTTCATCGGGCTCCCATGATTGTCACAATAATGCGAGTTGTTCTAACACTGACGGCAGTCATACGTGTACTTGCAATCAGGGGTACACAGGAAATGGTACGACATGCACAGATATTGATGAATGTTCATCGGGATCACATGATTGTCACAATAATGCGAGTTGTTCTAATACTGACGGCAGTCATACGTGTACTTGCAATCAGGGGTACACAGGAAATGGTACGACATGCACAGATATTGATGAATGTTCATCGGGCTCACATGTTTGCCACAATAATGCGAGTTGTTCTAACACTGACGGCAGTCATACCTGTACTTGCAATCAGGGGTACACAGGAAATGGTACGACATGCACAGATATTGATGAATGTTCATCGGGCTCACATGATTGCAACAAAAATGCGAGTTGTTCTAATACTAACGGAAGTCATACGTGTACTTGCAATCAGGGGTACACAGGAAATGGTACGACATGCACAGATATTGATGAATGTTCATCGGGCTCACATGATTGTCACAATAATGCGAGTTGTTCTAACACTGACGGCAGTCATACTTGTACTTGCAATCAGGGGTACACAGGAAATGGTACGACATGCACAGATATTGATGAATGTTCATCGGGCTCACATGATTGTCACAATAATGCGAGTTGTTCTAACACTGACGGCAGTCATACTTGTACTTGCAAGGAGGGGTACACAGGAAATGGTACGACATGCACAGATATTGATGAATGTTCATCGGGCTCACATGTTTGCCACAATAATGCGAGTTGTTCTAACACTGACGGCAGTCATACGTGTACTTGCAATCAGGGGTACACAGGAAATGGTACGACATGCACAGATATTGATGAATGTTCATCGGGCTCACATGATTGCAACAACAATGCGAGTTGTTCTAATACTAACGGAAGTCATACGTGTACTTGCAATCAGGGGTACACAGGAAATGGTACGACATGCACAGATATTGATGAATGTTCATCGGGCTCACATGATTGTCACAATAATGCGAGTTGTTCTAACACTGACGGCAGTCATACGTGTACTTGCAATCAGGGGTACACAGGAAATGGTACGACATGCACAGATATTGATGAATGTTCATCGGGCTCACATGATTGTCACAATAATGCGAGTTGTTCTAACACTGACGGCAGTCATACGTGTACTTGCAATCAGGGGTACACAGGAAATGGTACGACATGCACAGATATTGATGAATGTTCATCGGGCTCACATTTTTGCCACAATAATGCAAGTTGTTCTAACACTAACGGAAGTCATACGTGTACTTGCAATCAGGGGTACACAGGAAATGGTACGACATGCACAGATATTGATGAATGTTCATCGGGCTCACATGATTGCCACAATAATGCGAGTTGTTCTAACACTAACGGAAGTCATACGTGTACTTGCAATCAAGGGTACACAGGAAATGGTACGACATGCACAGATATTGATGAATGTTCATTGGGCTCACATGATTGTCACAATAATGCGAGTTGTTCTAACACTAACGGAAGTCATACGTGTAATTGTAATCAGGGGTACACAGGAAATGGTACGACATGCACAGATATTGACGAATGTTCATCGGGCTCACATGATTGCCACTATAATGCGAGTTGTTCTAACACTGACGGCAGTCATACGTGTACTTGCAATCAGGGGTACACAGGAAATGGTACGACATGCACAGATATTGATGAATGTTCATCGGGCTCACATGCTTGCCACAATAATGCGAGTTGTTCTAACACTAACGGAAGCCATACGTGTACTTGTAATCAGGGGTACACAGGAAATGGTACGACATGCACAGATATTGATGAATGTTCATCGGGCTCACATGATTGTCACAATAATGCGAGTTGTTCTAACACTGACGGCAGTCATACGTGTACTTGCAATCAGGGGTACACAGGAAATGGTACGACATGCACAGATATTGATGAATGTTCATCGGGCTCACATGATTGTCACAATAATGCGAGTTGTTCTAACACTGACGGCAATCATACGTGTACTTGCAATGAGGGTTACACAGGAAATGGTACGACATGCACAGATATTGATGAATGTTCATCGGGCTCACATGTTTGCCACAATAATGCGAGTTGTTCTAACACTGACGGCAGTCATACGTGTATTTGCAATCAGGGGTACACAGGAAATGGTACGACATGCACAGATATTGATGAATGTTCATCGGGCTCACATGATTGCAACAACAATGCGAGTTGTTCTAATACTAACGGAAGTCATACGTGTACTTGCAATCAGGGGTACACAGGAAATGGTACGACATGCACAGATATTGATGAATGTTCATCGGGCTCACATGATTGTCACAATAATGCGAGTTGTTCTAACACTGACGGCAGTCGTACGTGTACTTGTAATCAGGGGTACACAGGAAATGGTACGACATGCACAGATATTGATGAATGTTCATCGGGCTCACATGATTGTCACAATAATGCGAGTTGTTCTAACACTGACGGCAGTCATACGTGTACTTGCAATCAGGGGTACACAGGAAATGGTACGACATGCACAGATATTGATGAATGTTCATCGGGCTCACATGTTTGCCACAATAATGCAAGTTGTACTAACACTAACGGAAGTCATACGTGTACTTGCAATCAGGGGTACACAGGAAAGGGTACGACATGCACAGATATTGATGAATGTTCATCGGGCTCACATGATTGCCACAATAATGCGAGTTGTTCTAACACTAACGGAAGTCATACGTGTACTTGCAATCAGGGGTACACAGGAAATGGTACGACATGCACAGATATTGATGAATGTTCATCGGGCTCACATGATTGTCTTAATAATGCGAGTTGTTCTAACACTGACGGCAGTCATACGTGTACTTGCAATCAGGGGTACACAGGAAATGGTACGACATGCTTAGATATTGATGAATGTTCATCGGGCTCACATGTTTGCCACAATAATGCGAGTTGTTCTAACACTAACGGCAGTCATACGTGTACTTGCAATCAGGGGTACACAGGAAATGGTACGACATGCACAGATATTGATGAATGTTCATCGGGCTCACATGATTGCCACAATAATGCGACTTGTTCTAACACTAACGGAAGTCATACGTGTACTTGCAATCAGGGGTACACAGGAAATGGTACGACATGCACAGATATTGATGAATGTTCATCGGGCTCACATGATTGCCACAATAATGCGAGTTGTTCTAACACTGACGGCAGTCATACGTGTACTTGCAATCAGGGGTACACAGGAAATGGTACGACATGCACAGATATTAATGAATGTTCATTGGGCTCACATGATTGCCACAATAATGCGAGTTGTTCTAACACTAACGGAAGTTATACGTGTACTTGCAATCAGGGGTACACAGGAAATGGTACAACATGCGCAGATATTGATGAATGTTTATCGGGCTCACATGATTGCCACAATAATGCGAGTTGTTCTAACACTAACGGAAGCCATACGTGTACTTGTAATCAGGGGTACAAAGGAAATGGTACAACATGCGCAGATATTGATGAATGTTCATCGGGCTCACATGATTGCCACAATAATGCGAGTTGTTCTAACACTAACGGAAGCCATACGTGTACTTGCGATCAGGGGTACACAGGAAATGGTACGACATGCACAGATATTGATGAATGTTCATCGGGCTCACATGATTGCCACTATAATGCGAGTTGTTCTAACACTAACGGCAGTCATACGTGTACTTGCAATCAGGGGTACACAGGAAATGGTACGACATGCACAGATATTGATGAATGTTCATCGGGCTCACATGATTGCCACAATAATGCGAGTTGTTCTAACACTAACGGCAGTCATACGTGTACTTGCAATCAGGGGTACACAGGAAATGGTACGACATGCACAGATATTGATGAATGTTCATCGGGCTTACATGATTGCCACAATAATGCGAGTTGTTTTAACACTAATGGCAGTCATACGTGTACTTGCAATCAGGGGTACACAGGAAATGGTACGACATGCACAGATATTGATGAATGTTCATCGGGCTCACATGATTGCCACAATAATGCGAGTTGTTCTAACACTAACGGCAGTCATACGTGTACTTGCAATCAGGGGTACACAGGAAATGGTACGACATGCACAGATATTGATGAATGTTCATCGGGCTTACATGATTGCCACAATAATGCGAGTTGTTTTAACACTAACGGCAGTCATACGTGTACTTGCAATCAGGGGTACACAGGAAATGGTACGACATGCACAGATATTGATGAATGTTCATCGGGCTCACATGATTGCCACAATAATGCGAGTTGTTCTAACACTAACGGAAGCCATACGTGTACTTGCGATCAGGGGTACACAGGAAATGGTACGACATGCACAGATATTGATGAATGTTCATCGGGCTCACATGATTGCCACAATAATGCGAGTTGTTCTAACACTAACGGCAGTCATACGTGTACTTGCAATCAGGGGTACACAGGAAATGGTACGACATGCACAGATATTGATGAATGTTCATCGGGCTTACATGATTGCCACAATAATGCGAGTTGTTTTAACACTAACGGCAGTCATACGTGTACTTGCAATCAGGGGTACACAGGAAATGGTACGACATGCACAGATATTGATGAATGCTTATCGGGCTCACATGATTGCCACAATAATGCGAGTTGTTCTAACACTAACGGAAGTCATACGTGTACTTGTAATCAGGGGTACACAGAAAATGGTACGACATGCACAGATATTAATGAATGTTCATCGGTCTCACATGATTGCCACAATAATGCGAGTTGTTCTAACACTAACGGAAGTCATACGTGTACTTGCAATCAGGGGTACACAGGAAATGGTACGACATGCACAGATATTGATGAATGTTCATCGGGCTCACATGATTGCCACAATAATGCGAGTTGTTCTAACACTAACGGAAGTCATACGTGTACTTGCAATCAGGGCTACACAGGAAATGGTACGACATGCACAGATATTGATGAATGTTTAATGGGCTCACATGATTGTCACAATAATTCGAGTTGTTTTAACACTAACGGCAGTCATACGTGTACTTGCAATCAGGGATACACAGGTAATGGTACGACATGCACAGATATTGATGAATGCTCATCGGGCTCACATGATTGTCACAAAAATGCGAGTTGTTCTAACACTGACGGCAGTCATACTTGTACTTGCAATCAGGGGTACACAGGAAATGGTACGACATGCACAGATATTAATGAATGTCCATCGGGCTCACATGATTGTCACAATAATGCGAGTTGTTCTAACACTGACGGCAGTCATACGTGTACTTGCAATCACGGGTACACAGGAAATGGTACAACATGCACAGATATTGATGAATGTTCATCGGGCTCACATGTTTGTCACAATAATGCGAGTTGTTCTAACATTAACGGAAGTCATACGTGTACTTGCAATCAGGGGTACACAGGAAATGGTACGACATGCACAGATATTGATGAATGTTCATCAGGCTCACATGATTGCCACAATAATGCGAGTTGTTCTAACACTAACGGAAGCCATACGTGTACTTGCGATCAGGGGTACACAGGAAATGGTACGACATGCACAGATATTGATGAATGTTTATCGGGCTCACATGATTGCCACTATAATGCGAGTTGTTCTAACACTAACGGCAGTCATACGTGTACTTGCAATCAGGGGTACACAGGAAATGGTACGACATGCACAGATATTGATGAATGCTTATCGGGCTTACATGATTGCCACAATAATGCAAGTTGTTTTAACACTAACGGAAGTCATACGTGTACTTGCAATCAGGGCTACACAGGAAATGGTACGACATGCACAGATATTGATGAATGTTCATCGGGCTCACATGATTGCCACAAAAATGCTAGTTGTTCTAACACTAACGGAAGTCATACGTGTACTTGCAATCAGGGGTACACAGGAAATGGTACGATATGCACAGATATTGATGAATGTTCATCGGGCTCACATGATTGCCACAATAATGCGAGTTGTTCTAACACTAACGGAAGTCATACGTGTACTTGCAATCAGGGGTACACAGGAAATGGTACGACATGTACAGATATTGATGAATGTACTTTGGGCTCACATGATTGTCATAATAATGCGAGTTGTTCTAACGCTGACGGCAGTCATATATGTACTTGCAATCAGGGGTACACAGGAAATGGTACGACATGCACAGATATTGATGAATGTTCATCGGGCTCACATGATTGCCACAATAATGCAAGTTGTTCTAACATTAATGGAAGTCATACGTGTGCTTGCAATCATGGGTACACAGGAAATGGTACGACATGCACAGATATTGATGAATGTTCATCGGGCTCACATGATTGCCATAATAATGCGAGTTGTTCTAACACTAACGGAGGTCATACGTGCACTTGCAATCAGGGGTACACAGGCAATGGTACGACATGCACAGATATTGATGAATGTTCATCGGGCTCACATGATTGCCACAAAAATGCTAGTTGTTCTAACACTAACGGAAGTCATACGTGTACTTGCAATCAGGGGTACACAGGAAATGGTACGATATGCACAGATATTGATGAATGTTCATCGGGCTCACATGATTGCCACAATAATGCGAGTTGTTCTAACACTAACGGAAGTCATACGTGTACTTGCAATCAGGGGTACACAGGAAATGGTACGACATGTACAGATATTGATGAATGTACTTTGGGCTCACATGATTGTCATAATAATGCGAGTTGTTCTAACGCTGACGGCAGTCATATATGTACTTGCAATCAGGGGTACACAGGAAATGGTACGACATGCACAGATATTGATGAATGTTCATCGGGCTCACATGATTGCCACAATAATGCAAGTTGTTCTAACACTAACGGAAGTCATACGTGTACCTGCAATCAGGGGTACACAGGAAATGGTACGACATGCACAGATATTGATGAATGTTCTTCGGGCTCACACGATTGTCACAATAATGCGAGTTGTTCTAACACTGACGGCAGTCATACATGTACTTGCAATCAGGGGTACACAGGAAATGGTACGACATGCACAGATATTGATGAATGTTCATCGGGCTCACATGATTGCCACAATAATGCGAGTTGTTCTAACACTAACGGAAGTCATACGTGTACTTGCAATCAGTGGTACACAGGAAATGGTACGACATGCACAGATATTGATGAATGTTCATCGGGCTCACATGATTGCCACAATAATGCGAGTTGTTTTAACACTAACGGCAGTCATACGTGTACTTGCAATCGGGGGTACACAGGAAATGGTACGACATGCACAGATATTGATGAATGTTCATCGGGCTCACATGATTGCCACAATAATGCGAATTGTTTTAACACTAACGGCAGTCATACGTGTACTTGCAATCAGGGGCACACAGGAAATGGTACGACATGCACAGATATTGATGAATGCTCATCGGGCTCACATGATTGCCACAATAATGCGAGTTGTTCCAACACTAACGGAAGTCATACATGTACTTGCAATCAGGGGCACACAGGAAATGGTACGACATGCACAGATATTGATGAATGTTCATCGGGTTCACATGATTGCCACAATAATGCGAGTTGTTCCAACACTAACGGAAGTCATACATGTACTTGCAATCAGGGCTACACAGGAAATGGTACGACATGCGCAGATATTGATGAATGTTCATCGGGCTCACATGATTGTCACAAAAATGCAAGTTGTTTTAATACTAACGGCAGTCATACATGTACTTGCAATCAGGGGTACACAGGAAATGGCACGACATGCTCAGATATTGATGAATGTTCATCGGGCCCACATGATTGCCACAATAATGCAAGTTGTTTTAATACTAACGGAAGTCATACGTGTACTTGCAATCAGGGGTACACAGGAAATGGTACGACATGCACAGATATTGATGAATGTTTATCGGGCTCACATGATTGTCACAATAATTCGAGTTGTTTTAACACTAACGGCAGTCATACGTGTACTTGCAATGAGGGGTACACAGGAAATAGTACGACATGCACAGATATTGATGAATGTTCATCGGGCTCACATGATTGCCACAATAATGCGAGTTGTTTTAACACTAACGGCAGTCATACGTGTACTTGCAATCAGGGGTACACAGGAAATGGTACGACATGCACAGATATTGATGAATGTTCATCGGGCTCACATGATTGCCACAATAATGCGAGTTGTTTTAACACTAACGGAAGTCATACGTGTACCTGCAATCAGGGGTACACAGGAAATGGTACGACATGCACAGATATTGATGAATGTTCTTCGGGCTCACATGATTGCCACAATAATGCGAGTTGTTCTAACACTAACGGAAGTCATACGTGTACCTGCAATCAGGGGTACACAGGAAATGGTACGACATGCACAGATATTGATGAATGTTCTTCGGGCTCACATGATTGTCACAATAATGCGAGTTGTTCTAACACTGACGGCAGTCATACGTGTACTTGCAATGAGGGGTACACAGGAAATGGTACGACATGCACAGATATTGATGAATGTTTCTTGAGCATGCATCGCTGCCACAATAATGCAACTTGTCGAAACGCAATTGGCAGTTTCTTATGCCTTTGTAACGTTGGGTTTTCAGGTGACGGATTTATATGCCTGGACATCGATGAATGTAGAACAGGTGCAAACGATTGTGATGAGATCAGCAAGTGTTTAAATTTTGATGGTGGATTTAGTTGCAAATGTGCTGATGGCTTTGTTGGAAATGGTACATATTGTCAACGTGAGTTGTAAAATTTTCATTGAAAAACATCTGTTATCATTCTTTAGTAAATCAAATGAATAACTTCAAAAAAGAAACAAACACCAATCGTTCAAACAAAAGTATGTGATAAGATCGAGTTTTCATTTCGTTTTCCACTTTCTTTTCAATAAGAGGGGTAGATATCTATACTACCAATTTATTTTCAATTTCGTTTATTTGATAATTAAAAATCCATTACATTTTTTCTTTTCTTTTTATAGCCAATTGCACTGTGAATGTTATTGGTACAACTGCGTTCGTTAATTGCACAAATGTTACACATTCACACAATACAACTGTGACAGGCATCATTTTAATTCCAGACAATGGTACATCTATACCAGCATGTAATGACATTCCACGAGGTGAGTTATTGTTTCCGTTGTTGTTTTGAAATGTCTATTAATGTCAATGTATCTGATTTTAATATGGGATTTTTGAATCATCGATTTGCAAAACTGTAGAGCAAAAGGATCGAAGCCGTCCACAAAAGAACAGTGTGTTTTATTTTTCTAGCTTCACAATGTGTTTCTTTATGTTTATTATCTAGATTTGTTTAAGGATTTTGCATCCCAAATTTCACATTTTGTTTTAATTTTTAAATGCTTTTCTTCAGATGAAAAATTCTTCCGATATACTTTAAACAACACTGTGACAAAAATAGAAGACGTTATACCAGGAACAACATATGTTATATACTTGCATTACGAAACGAAGGGTCAAACAATACTTATTGGAAATTTTACATATCAGACAGGTGATAATTGCCCTGACTCACCATACCTGTGCAATAACATAAAACCTTATTTCAGTATCACGAAACTTGTAAAATAGGTCTTGAAAGGCCGAATTATAAATTCGTGAGTGACACTTTGGTATATTCAGTAGTTTTATAATAGACAATATTTTAACTGTCCGAGATCAAAAATCTCCTACACCCAAGCCTCGGTAAAACTGTCTCGATTACGACTAGGTCAAGGTTATATTGATAATACATGTTTCTCCCTTTTTTTTAAAAATCTATATTCATTAAACTTTATCCCATATCAATCACATTTTTATGTCATGCTACTTCCAAGTCTCATTACACAAAATAGAATAATAGGACTATAATATAATAATATTTTTAAGTTTATTTGCCCTAGAAACGTCCGGCACAAAGGATGTTATTATATGATGTATGTGTTTTTGCTTTAGACTCATATGTTACTCCGGTACCACAGTTTAGTGTTTCGAATGACACAATAAGAGCATATTGGAATAAACCCTACAACGGAACTGAATATTCAGTAGCTTTCGAATGCATTGACGGGGACCACGATGACAATAGAATGCTATCGTAAGATTTTAATCCGAATTATGAAACTGTATAATATTTGAAGTACTGTTTATTATAACCGAACAGGAATGCAAATCCATTTTTTGTGAGACTATTTTGTTATCATCTTGCCAATATTTGTTACTGTTCAAACTAAATAATACAGCACATTCGAATTTTGAACGTTAATTCGGAAGATTTCTAATAAAGTTTCAGTAGCGTTAATTCTGATTTTTTTTTTATATATTCGTATTTTCGGCTGGCTATTACATCAAAGTAGTCTGTGCTCGGGAATAATAGTATGGATCGTGTTTAAAAATCGTAGTACGACAGTTGTATTATTAGTCATTATATTTCTATATCAGCACAACGGAACCACAAGTCTATTTTGCTGGCCTTCTGCCGGGCTATCGATACAAAGTGTGTGTTACATTAACATTGTGTGAAGCTGAATCGCTCGGATCGAAACCGAAGTGCAACATTACTTACACACGTATGTAAATATTCATACATATTATTCCGTTATTTCCTTCATTTGGGATACGACAAAAATACCATTATTACTTATCGATTTTAATCGGTAAGTATGTTGATAGGTATTTGTCTGTCTGTCTTTCTGTCTGTCTGTCTGTTAGATGCACGTGATATCTCACGAAAATGAGATTGAATCTGGTCCAGATTTTTCATGTGCATTCATTATATCTCGGACCAGAAGCCTATTGATTTTGGGCGAATTATGTCGTATAATTAGCGAGTTATCAATTAATTAGTGATGAAACACAAGGTGTCACTGTGGAGTAAGAGCGCTGTTTTGGGGATCCCCTAACTTTTGATCGATAAGTCCTCGGTCTCTGGCCGATATTCTCGTTTGTCAGTTGGTTAGTTTAAAAGTTGAAACATGGCATTACAAATCAGGTGCTTATTGTTCTTGTTTTGAGGTAAATGCCAAGTACATCACTCGCAAGTTATTACCTAAACTTAACTTTTTAATTTACCATAATTTTGTCATAACTCACAATGAATTACTTGAATCCATTTTTATGATTTTTTTAGTACCAGGGCCCATCAAAAATGTTTCTATGGTCGTACTTGACGATGGAATCAATGTTTCGTGGGAAGTTTCTAGAGGAACACACAAAACCAGAATCACTGTTAGGATTATCGATTCAACAAGAAGGAAAAGAGCTGTACTTCGGGAACATGTGAGCAATATTTTATGACATGATTTATTTATCACGGGCGAGAGAGAACCGTTGAGACGGCTTAATCATATGAGGTACTGCGGCCTCTCGTCCGGTTACCAGTCTATGTCGTGTATGAGATTAGTTAGCGAGGTAATTGTTTCAGATGCATGGACTTTATGGTGGATGAAGCCGCAGACAGCCAGTGCTTACGTGAACCTCCCTCAGCAATCCCCTTACACATAATAAAATCCCCCACGGGATTTGACCCTGCGAACACACTCAGGGTAGTCAGAGAAGAGGTCGCGAGTATATGTAATAAGATAGTTGATAAATACACTGGAATTTAGTTAAAATGATTGTTATATATCATAGACTGAAGAATACGAAGTAACATCAGCTACGTTTCGGTATCTTGGCCATGGAAAAGAATATGAGCTGATAGCGACTCCAAGCAACACAGCTGGTGACGGAGAATCATATAAAATGACATTTAAGTTTGAACCATTAGGTACCATAAAGCAACCTACGTCGACTGCCATGTCTATAAGTTCATCCCCGCAACCCATAACAACCCCGCTTCCTACGACTAACGTTCCATCCACTACTCCAAAACTAACATCATCGGGAACAAGTGAAGGTACTGTTTCAACGGAACAAATTACATCTGCCACTACGGAATATTCTTCTACGCCAGAAATAACACTATCAACTACAGCTAACAATACTTTTTCTACTGAACAAAGTACATCTACTACAAATATCTCAACTTCGACAACATCCCCAATAACAACGAATGATGAATATTCAACCGTGTTAACAGAAACGTCGACTGCAATTATTGGTAAATTGATATTCATTACTAATATTAACATTCAAGCATTTTGTAATAACTAAATATAATAACTAGAATCATGCTTGAATTGGAATTGAACCGCATGCTTTTTTGTTTTAATTTATATCGACAGACTGATGCTATGATTAACAACATTTTTCATATGTGATTTCAAATTTCATTCCTGTTAGGATATATTTGACACATAAATAACTGTAAATCCCTTATAAGTATTACTTTTTGTCACAAAACGTAAAGTCTATGGATATTGTTCCTTCTTGTTGCCATAAACAGTATAACTTCGACGTTTTAAGTACGTTTAGACTGAGTAATTTAGTAGGAAAGTCAATGCAATTTATATTGAATGATCATTGACGCTTCGACACGGTTTGTACCGGAAGTTGCTAATTTTTCGTATCTGGGTGCTTTGAAGATGTTTCAGTATTATTGCAATTGCAAACGACTATCGAACATTAATTTTACAGAGCCAGTGGGACTCGGAATTTTGGAAATAATATTAATCATCTTTTGTGGATCTTTTCTGCTTGTACTCTTTGTTGCCTTGTTGATATTTGCCGTTATGAAATGTCTGGTATTTATGATCTTATTATTCATGAATTGATTGATATTATTAAGATATTTTTATATATCGGCCTTATTATATCAATTCGGCGATTCAACTTGTCCATTTGAGTTTTGCAATATTCATAGAAACGAAGCTGTAAAGTCAAACGCGTTTTTATCATTTATTTAAATATTTCTTTCGGCATAAATACGTCCTACTCTGAGTTAATGTTGGAACAAGGTGGTATGCTTTCGTTTTTCAATACATTTCAATGGCATTCAGTACATGATCAATGGCATTTTATTGAATTTCATTTTGCTTTTTCAAACACTTTGGTCAAAATTATTTTTGAGACTCCAGTCTCCAAATACATATGGTAGAATACAATTAAAAGATGGTCAAAGATTTTTCCTTTTCCCAAATATAAATTTTATACTCAATTGTTTTTTTAGAAAAAGGATGAAAGCACTGTCACACATACGCAAGATTTATACGTCGATGAAGAACACAGTTCCGATTCAGGAAATGTTTCAGGAAGATCTATTTCTATGTAAACAATATTTGTTTTTGACCATTTTCTATTAATGGAAATGTTAGATAAGGCAGAACATTATTATTTTTGTTTTGTAGAAATGATATCTTATATAGAAACATTGGAAATTATCAATTTATGGTGGTGGTATTATTATTTAATGTGTAACTCACACCTACAATGTTTACGCCATAATCTTTTTTCTTTCTAATTCAAGTAAACAACTAAGATTTATTTATTTTTTGCATTATATGCGTTTTGCACTAGGTAGCCAAATATCAAGCCCTACGACAGGGGTCGGCAACCTACGGCGCGCGGAGTGATATAATCCGGCCCGCGGCGCTTCTCTGAATTATAGTAACAAAATAGCTGTTTTGACGATTATATTCTTTACGTAACAGAATTTATTGTGAGACACGTGTAGACCAATTTATATTATAATATAACAATTATAAAATTTACAATTACTCGTTTGATGATCATATCATTCAATTATATTTATACAAATGGCAACAAAACGCAGAAAAGTTGATACTAAGTTCAGTGACGCCACAAATATTCAAATGGTATTTTATTAGATGTAATGCAATGAGGACATAAATGTATATTCTATTCGAGAGATGTATCACTGCTTGTTTTTTTAATATAAAAAGAAAGTATCATCCGTTCGGTTTTCAATTTTCTGAAAATATTGCGGCCCGCCAATGACTTGCAACCCTTATATTGGTTCGCGAGCGACAAAAGGTTGCCGACCCCTGCCCTACGACTTTCAAATACCCATCACCAATGCGTGTTTTGCAAGACTGATATGCAAGCCCATATTATGCATATCAATAACGTCGATGTTGTAGTAACTGTATGCATTGTATCCTCAAACTTTGCGTATTCTGTAACTGTTTATAACAGAAAAAATTACTTTTGTTATCACTCATTACAATACTTATATATACAGATGTATTCATTACCACACCACTTGAAGGTTTCAATCAACAACTCCTTGAAATAATAATAAAATATCTATGCACTTATTGTATGCAATTTATTTTGTCATTTCTCTTGTATTTTTTATTTTGAATTTAATTTCTATAAATGCCAATTTTTTTTTCTTGTTCAATGCGTAATCAAATGGTTTTAAATTTTAGAAATTACAGACAAATGACAGAGTGCATACTTTTGATATTAAAGTCTAATGTATAAATAAAAGAGAGCCATGTATATTTCAACTACCTTCAAGAAAATAGAAAATATATCACATGCATAAAATTAGTAATTGTGTCCGCTATTACCGTCAAATGTCCCATCTTCTTTATTTTCTTTTGTCTAATTTAGGTTAGCAGTGCTCAATAAGTACGTTATTATCTCATGCTAAAATAGAGAAGCGTAAGCTACTTTCAGTGCAGAATATTTGTGCCCTGCTCTTGGTATTAGAGTCAGGCAAAATTGCAATTGCTGGAATCTAACAAACGGTTCTATTTTTTTTTAAATTTTGCAACGCCTATACACTCTTTTCGCTCCAAGGCCATGTGCAAGCAATCACTGATGTCTAACGATCTTTTCGCTCCAAGGCCATGTGCAAGCAATCACTGATGTCTAACGATGTGTGTCGCATGATCAGGCGGAATCATGCAAGTTTAGTTATCAACAAACTCGGAGCGAAATGATTTCGTGTCCCGTTGAGAACAGTCTAAAAATTCAACAAAGGCATAACCATAAAACTGAATCGAGAAAGAAACACCTTACGCTCTGGATGCGGTGGGCGCATCCCCGGAACGATGCTATATAATCTTCCAGGTGTCTGCGAACAAAAGATATATTCCTACTACAAATATATAGATTATCGGAACAAAAATACTTTATGAAGTTTAAGGATGTGACGAGTCCACATGTTTTATTGCATATAACATCATTATTTGGTACCGTTTGGATTACAACCAATATCAATACAACTAGGTATATTAGCCATAAAGCAACAAAACCACTCCATAGAGAAAGATGTGGCAGCGTAGACAGCGTATAGACCGGTTGCACAACTTTTTCCATAACTTGTCACCCCGTATAATATTGCTTTTCCGTGTTCCTCACAAGTGAGAGGTCCACCACTAAAAATCGATGTGATTATTAGTAGTTTTTGGTAGCAGGTCGATTAGTCTAACAATCATTTTCATTATTATAGTACATATAAAAGAATAATGTAAAATATTTTAGAATATTCCCGATTCCTTCGCAATAAAATTTTCGATTTATAATAGGACTCTTGCATTGGAAATATTGAATGCCTTTACACGTTCTTATTTCATTAACAATGGCCGTTACGCATATTTATAAAAATCAACGTTGGAGACGGTATTCGTCTCTTTATTCAAACAGTATATCCAAAACGTATCGATGACTCCGAAAGTCAGAATGAAAAACATTGTTCCACTACGAACAATTGGAAAAAGTTTAACGACAATTTCATTTTACTACCTGTCACCTCCGCAAGTATCCTGCCCTATTTCTTTACCGGCGCAAACATGCATCTCAAGTTTAATACTATCTCTTCTCCATGCTGTACGACACGCTTGTATGTCGCCTATCTCAAGCTTTACTTGTTTCAGGAATCCCTTTCCACCAGTGCCAAACGTCCTTCCCCATCCATAGGCCCAGCACCAAGTGCCTGAATTGTAGCAGACATATTATGTCTTAGTGAGCTACGGATAGTCCCTGAGGATTGTTAAACAACCACTCTTAAAAACAAAAGCTTGCAAAGAATGACGCAAAATACCACTGGCTGATGTTATAAGCACGATGAAACATATACCAACAAAATAATAATCTTATCACGTTGAAGTGGAGGGTCAAATGCAAGAAGAATGCTGTATACGAATTAGGTGAATGTTAAAGAAATTCCAAATACTTGAAACATGGTTTATTTGATATCACTAAATACTGTTTAAATTATGCGAGTTTGATAACTTTTTAAGCCGAACTAAACTTTTTAAACTGATTTTAATTTGTAAGTCAGAAAACTCAAGACAGAAATTATTTTATGATAGTATATTTTTAAATTCCTGTACCATATATATTATCTGGTGCAATTTTATTCCAGAAGTTAGTTTAAGTATAAAATATATATATATATTTAAAAGTATTAAAAATCTTAGAAAATGTTGAGAATGTAGAGAAACATTGGTGTCCTAAAAAGTCTGAATGCGTTTTGCAAAAATTTACTATTTGGTATAAATGCAAATCATTTTCCCAAACTGTTGTGTCATCTTATTAGTTACAGTTTTTCGCTCCGATCGCTGAGGAATATTATTGCAGGTTTTATCCCTCACATTTTAATAAAAAAAAAATCACCTTCCGGTTTCACCGCTTTGAATTTTGGTAAACATGCCGGCTGTACTTTGTCCGAGAATGTAATTTCCTTTTCTGACGTTATCAGAACAATATCAAATTCTGACCTCCTATTCTGGATATACCCTTGTGGATGACGCCGAATTTTTACTATCTGAAAGAGTATAATTAGGGTTAATGAAAACGCATACTGAGATTCTATGAAAGAGAAATGTTCAATGAATTCGCAGTCAAACAGCTCACCGATTAGATATTACGTATTGTGGGATAAAAGCAACGGTCGTGCTCGTTTTCAGAAAAAGGTAATTTTCAATAATTCAACAACGTGATATACAATATGCAAAATACAATGGTATGTACGGACAGAGAGGGTGAAGTTTTTTATTCACTTGCCTCGTATCCTTCTCCAGTTATCTTTCCATGGTCATGCTTTCCGACATATATTCTCCGTCCTTTGATAGGATCTGGTCCAAGTTCTCCAGGTTTGTATTTAGAAGTATCCATTGAAAAGCAATGCAGAGCCGATATAACATGTCTTGGTGAAACAAGAGTTCCACCACAGGACTGAATATGAATAAATTTTTGTTTAGATTATTAATTCATCTCACATATCTCAATTGAAATCCAAATGTTGGTGGTATCTTGTTCAAACACTGTTACTGCTTTAAGTGTTCGCAGATGTCAGGGGATAGCAACGCCTGAGTCCATATGCGAGTCGATGGGTGGCCACCCGAAGCCACGTGGCTCCTACACGGAGTTAAAATATTTACGAGGATTGATTCGTTTATATGCAGAATGCAGATACGAAGTACGCGACAATTGTCATCTTTCAACGTAATACACTACTCACATGATAATAAGCTGGTTTTCCAGCGGTAGGTTTGATACGGCGTTTCATAACATCGACCATCCATGGCCAGCTGTGTTCTACAACTATCGATCCACCTATAACGTGTTAGGAAAAAATATTACCAACTAAATAATAGGCGTTGATATTTCACCCCATGTTTCTTGAAGATCATACGGCTCCCAAAGCAAAGACTTGCAAGTTGCAACAATTACGAGAGTGTTACAATAAAATGGAGGTCAAGTACATTAGAAAGGCACAATTGAAATTGAGTTGAGAGAGGCTACTTGAATAAAAACGTATTTCTCATTTTTTTGTTTATCGGTATAAATAATGAACCTCCATTTTTCCAATCATTATATGTATTCCATAATCACTTTTGATTTTACGAAAATAAACTGCGTAATCCAATAGTGACTTGCGAATTTTCATCCTTCGGAACCTTCATAACATCGAGTAAAATGCACAATGATAAATATCATAACAGGGCTACAATATTTCAAATTCTCTTACACATAATCTATTCAATCTGATATCCAAAAAATTATTATCTGATCACAGTGTATCAATTCATTTTCAGTACATCATACGATTCATATATATCTATATTGTAAATATTAGATATTCAAATTTTTGACACGTTGGAAAAAATTACTTTGATTTCCTCCTCACTTTTATTGGATATGTAGCGTGTGCTTAAACAATAACAATTTGGACTTAAAGAAAAGTATGAATAATGATAAAGCCGTATAGAAAAATTGGGTTTTATGGTGAAGTTTTAAATATTCGTCAAATCCGTAAAATGAGAATGGCAAACGCCATACATAATAAAGCAGAGTGTGCAACCTTTTTTACAGGCGGGCCAAATACAAGTAACTCGTTTAAAATCTTTAATCAACATTTACGATTTCTATGATTTACCTCAACTTTAAATAACACGCCTGCTTTCAGCTTACCTACAACTCTTCCTGTTTTTAGATTTGGTTTGATTTTCGAAATCCCACATTTGAAACCTGTTTCGTCGAATCTATCTTCTGGGATGAGATCAACAAGATCTTCGTCTGTCAATTTTTTTTTCACATTACACAACATTTTATTTTTTAAAATGAAACAAAACTGCAACGTTTAAGTTTGTCCATTTTCTCAAAATTAGCTCTTTCAGATACGCTTTTTGTTAGAGGCTTAAAATTCTTCACAGCATAATCTAAGGAATAAACTTACTTTGTCTTTACGAACACCAATTGCAAAAAGAATGCGTATTATGTTTCGTCAATTTTCATAACGTTATTGTTTCTCCAAAGTTATTCTGTTATGCTGATACTTTGTTGAGAATTTCAACCAATATTAGTCGATACCCAAATAAAATTCAATAATTTAATAAACGGTGCTCACACGGATATTTTCCGTCTGCTTCTACATTGGTTGCAGGGTATCCTGATCCGCCTGTATTGCTGCCGTATCCGCCTAAAATAAATAATGTATTTGTTCATATACACGACAAATATAAAGTAACAGTTATTATTATTTAGTTAAGACTTAGTTAATAAATGATACCCTACTTTTGGCTTATCTCGTATATTAATTATTTTCGCACCAATTAGATGCTACAGAGTAAAAGCTCCCATTTTCGGAATTTTCCTATTTCTGCCATCGTGAATAGTTTGAGTAATTTGAAACGTGAAAAACAAGATCATTGATTCACAAGATTCTTTTTTTGATTTACTTGCTATTATAAAATGCTATCGCTTTCATTTGCGATGCAAGTACACAGTAAAGTTGGTTTGAATCGGAAAAGTCAATAATTTGTGTTCAGTAATTTGCAAATTTTTCTGATAATCAGCACCAGATTATCGTGCATTATCCACACAAAAATCAACTTCAATGGCATTTGCCCCCCCCCCCCCCCCAACGCCCCCCACCTCATTGTTTTCTGAAATAACATTGCCTGAGGCAGATGCCAGCCAAATGCCATTGAAGTTATTTTTTTGTGTTGTGTTAATATTGCATTATAAACTGGTGCTGATTACCAGAAAAAACATAGATTACTAAAGACAAGTTTATCCTGTCGTTTGTTCAGAAATTGGAATATATATATTTATTTGTCAAACTTCCAGAATTTTACTGAGGGGCTGGGATGTAGTGCAGTATTCGTATCGCTAATTCATACGAATCAAGAATAAATATGGATGTTAAATACTCGTACCGAACCCTTACATGATTTATCAGCATAAATTTTTGCAAACAGTCAGGGTGATAAGAGAAAATTTCCCAACGCACAAGTGTTTTAGAACAGACTGGACATACATACTTAGTTTACTGCGCGTAATCGTGAAGGTAATTCATTGATATATATATATAGCTCATTGAACGCCAGTGATTGCTCGTAGATTTTATGAAAGTTCTTGTTGCATATTAAAATCATATATTTGATTGATTAAATTCAAATCATTGCTATGAGTAAACACGAATAAATCTAAATTAATGAAATAGTGTAGCCTATATTACTGAATGTTATATTATTTTCTTACCAGAACCAACATTTATTCCGTTAATTTGATTTGTTGTTTCTTTATCGTCGGAAGTTGTTGCCACCCCAAAGCTTGAACTAATTCCAGTTGACGAAGTACCTGAATTGCTACTGTACCCATTAGACGATGAACTTGTAGAAGATCCGGAACTGGATCCCACGCCAAAGCCATAGGTCGAACTCGTCCCATAAGTAGACCCAGTACCGTAGATAGAACTCGATCCAGAAGTCGAACTTGTTCCATAGCTTGAACCAGAAGCCGATATTAGCGAAGAAATGCTGGTGTATGGGGACGAAGATCCATAGGTTGAAGAAGAAGATCCATAGGTTGTAGACGGTGACAATGAACCTACGGAGGGCTTTGTAAATCCGGACCAGTCGATACCGGAATAAGATCCAGACAAACTGGGGGTACTTGATGGAGACCCTGGACTTGAACCTGGCGTTTCAGTACCAAGATAAGATGCAGAAGATCCGTAGCTAACAGATGGTGAAACCGGACTTGGACTGGGTTTTGTCCCTCCGGCCAAGCCAATACCGGAATAGGATCCAGAAGACCCAGAGCTCGAAGTAGACGAAACTGGACTTAAGCCTGGTCGTGTCCATCCAGACCAGTCAATACCAGAATAAGAACTGGAGCTAGTAGACGGTGAAGTTGGACTTAGTCCCGGTCTTGTCCATCCAGACCAGTCAATACCAGAATAAGAACTGGAGCTAGTAGACGGTGAAGTTGGACTTAGTCCCGGTCTTGTCCATCCAGACCAGTCAATACCAGAATAAGAACTGGAGCTAGTAGACGGTGAGCTTGGACTTAGTCCTGGTCTGGTCCACCCAGTCCAATTATTGCCTGACGAGGAACCTGGATAACTGTACGATGATGTGCCGTAAGATGAGCTATAGCCATAACCGGAATAAGACGATCCTTGACCGTAAGGAGAGGTAGAATAGCTTGATGCGTAAGGTGAGGATCCATGGCTGGAAGTATACGAAGAGCTGTAGCTTGAACTTCCATAATAAGATGGTTTGAATCGATTGAGAGTCGGCGTCTGATGGCCATGGAATTGAACTTCAACTTTGGATTAAGATTAAAAAATTAATAATCACATACGACATTGGCTAACTGCTAAATCCACTCTTATAAATTAGGTTATGTTGTGGTAAAGAGAAAAATTCGATAAGATAAATATTCAATAATACTTTTACCAAAAAGGTCGCAAGTATTCTATCCAAAAGAATACTGAAATATTCGGGTGCAAACAATGGGCACTTCTTGGAAGTTATTGCAGGCGTTAAAATATTATTCCAATAGTCAAAAAGGTGGTTGAAATTTGGTCAAAAACGATCAAATCGTCTACAAATTATGAATTTATAAAGATTAACATGTCAGAAATTTACAATAAATAATCATATATACAAATTCACAACTAAATTTAATATATTTGAAGTTTTCAGATAGCATGGTAGAGTTAGAAAGAACTTACAGTTTTCGTCGCTTGGAACATTATAGTCTGCTGAGCTTCTGCTGTCCACTAAAAAGAATGTTACTTTTTGTCAATATAAAAAGGTGTTTAGGGCAGTATTATTGAATTACAATTGATAAAGTGGGTATATTTATAGCTTTATGTCAAAACAATTATAAAAAGTAATCGTATTCAATTGGCTTGATTACATAGCGACCAAAACCAGGAGCAGAACAAACACTTTCACATCGAATCGCTTGTGACATGCAATTAGACCAAATAACCACATACCCACTTCTGAACAAGATGGTGTTCCCACAAACAGTATAACAGCACTGACCAAAAGTATTGAACTCAAGCCAAAGAGAAGGATACCGATTTGTTTATCTCGAGCAAAAGTCACACCTGAAAAATATAAAGCATTATTCAGGCGAAAAAAGTGCAAGGGTATATGTAAACATGTGCAAGTGATCTCACCACTGCGCCATACAATTTTTGCCTAATTGAAACAAAATGGTTTTCCTGGCAGCGCTGAATAGAATTTTTTTTTGTTAGCATCCAATTACGGACGTTTGTGGCACAATGATAAACTTATAAATGATCCTTCTGACTTTCAGTCGGTAGTTTAAATTTTAGTCCGAACGTTCTGACTTTGGGCAACAACAAGCTAAGGTATATTGTCAGGGTCAATAACTATTGGGCGACGACCAGGTAACAATAAGAATTATATCATGTAGATTTGGTAATAAATAATGAATTCGTCTTCACATTTTCTTCTAGGTTAATACACAACCACAATTAAAGTTACATTACGGGCCTTGCCTGCAGCGAAGTCATGCAGTCGATGCAGTATATCATTAAAGATGCTGACTTCATCTAGCCGGTACGATCACGTCCTATCTATCAGCCCTGTTTCACACTAAGACCTATTTTCCAGAAATCTCTCTTGTCCACAAAGGTTTCCTAATAGCGGTAACTTATTAGAGTCTCGCGTAAGGCAATATCAATTATCGGCGACATTCCAGTCTACATATATATATATATATATATAGTCCGGCGATTCCTCTGTGCCTCGGATTTTGCCAAGAGCAAACTTCATAGAAATAAGGTTCACCTTATTGGCTTTTACTCCGTATATTTATCTAACCTTTTTTGGTTTCCTGTTTTAAACCAGTCTTTCTTGAACTCATGGTGTTTATTGCAAAGGCGGCAAGAAGCTTTCAATCTCTGGATGAGCAAATAAGCAATCTTGCAATTTGCCAAGCAAAATTTTGATTTATGACGTAACAATGGTACAATTACTGTTTGTTGAATATCACATAGAAAACCGAATGTGTAGAAACGCCCTGCTCATACTTTTATATGATTGTACATAACATGGTAAAAACCACAGCCGACTTTATTTTTGCATCGCCAAACATCATTTCAAGGAAATATTGTGAAGGCAAATTTAACTGAGGAGATAAGAAACACATGATGAGGCAAAATAATGATGAATTGTTTAATTCTATTCATTCCAAACACGACATAAGCGCAACACCATTTTTTGAGCAATACTGCGCGTTACAGCGCAGCAGTTATTTGTGACCGTGAATTATGTATTCAGTAAAGGAATTTCCACAGACCTCATGAAGCTACCTGACCACAGACTGCTCATTTTCCAAGTATATCATATGTTGTTTATGACCAACCTAACGAGATTTTGCTATAATATATGAGACTGCCCAAAGTGTTTCAACCCAAGACGTCTCGGTTTCCATTTTTTTTCCTAATGCTAGGCAAATTATTCATCAGATAATTTCGAGTGATATATTTAACAAAAAATTAATAAAGTGAACGTATACTTATAAACAATATTATATATATAATGTGGAGAAATTGGTAGTGGCACAAAGAATCACCTCAGCTGGGATATAGATAAATATGTAACTTATCAGTGGCTTAGGATGCCTTCATGGCTCCACAGCGCGGCAAATAATCATGGCTTGTAAAAACACTCATGAGCCCAAATAAAATCGTGATAATGTAACGGATTAATTAGGAATATACGGAAATGTGAACTGATTCCAATATGAAGTACGATATTGATGTCTCTTTCCAAAAAAAAATCATTCCGAATAATTTACGTATTTTAACTTCGTGTCTCTGCTTTACTTAAACTGAGATTTCTTTCAAATTGACGAGGTGAAAGAAACAAGACTATACATTATGTTATTTTTAAATAGTAGTTTTGGCGTAACTGGTGGTCAGAACAATATCGATGTATTCGTCTACTGTTGTCATGAATATTGTGCTGTCATTCGACTGCATGAAAGTCGTATTTATTGTGTGTACAAAAACAGAGATTATTTTTGGCATTGTCTTAGACTTAGAAGAAACATTTTCACGGATATTCAGACACTGCCAAGGGGACAAACGGAAGGAGTTGGTGCAATGAGTCGCAATTGGATTCGATTTCAAATAGTGTTTGCTTAATCATATCGTCAGATTGGCAATAAAAAGTTTCTAACAAAACACGATTCGCTTAGATATGCTCTGCAGTGTCTGTTGATATTGGTAAAATTATTCCCAAATGGTCTCAGTTAGTCGTGGTAACAACGTATAGAGGCGCCCGCCATGATTGAAAAAGATTCAAGCTTTTTACTCTTCTGATACAAAACAGTTCAAAATCACTTCACTGCCACTGTATTATACACGGAGAGGCCCTGGGCAAAAGTGTTCTGAATGATCGTATGACAAAAGTCGTCACCCCGTTTGAGTAACGGTGAAAACTTGCCCTCGAATAGCGGATTCAATCCGGCAAAGTTGACACCTTAGTTGCATAAAACTCTCTCATGCTGCTTTTATAAAACTAAAACTATAAAGAAAATATTACGATGTCAGTAAGTTAAATTAGAGAAAGTTTAATTATCAATAAATGATTCCAACAGATGAAAGGTTACCACTGTGGACCAAGTGTGGGGGCATAGGGACAGCCGCTTCGGGCAGCGATATATAGGAATGAGCAGATCCAAGCTGCAGGGTTCGCGTTATTACACTTGTTTTCCCGATGTGCTTTTATTGGAGTAAAAGCTGTTTTTTATTTATTCTCATGTATAACAACATACCTGGCATAAGATACTTTATGATTTAAGTTGAAGTTTAATCCTTAGCGTGACTTGCCATAGTTTATTTAATGTTATTTGAGAATAGCATATGGACTTTTAACCGACGACTATATATATATATAATATTCCCTAGTCGTTGAATACACTTTTCATATATTAGCACACCTTCGTTGTTTGAAAATGAGTTGGCGAACTAATTGTATTATCAATACTGATGCAGATGCCGTAATGTGGAATGCCTGATTATCCACTGATAACACCTAAAAAAAACACTCGAACATACTGGTAACGATTGGGACCAATGGTTCACTCTAAACTAGCCCGCTTTACTAATACGGCCTAAGTCAGTATGGAGCGTGGATGTAATTATATCATTAAATATACCATAAATGAAAATTCAATAAGATTAGCAGTTTATCGTGAGTATCTGTTTCACGCAAAACAAAGCGAAAGACGTGACGAACCTACGTCAATGACCACCACATTGGAACAAATGCGTTCGCATCTTACAGTGATTAAGTGATGAAAATTCGAAATCAATTGGTTCATACTCTTGATCGCGGAAATATTCTCTTTATATCTTAATGCTTATTTTGAGTCTTTTCGCGAGTTACAACGTAGTTGGCAATTTCAATAACCATCATTTTAACATATAACATTCAACCATCCATTTAAAAGTACTGAGTGTCAGCAGAAATACGCATTTGCCTTTCCTAGCCCATATGTATATATATCATATTGAAATGAGTATTTGTAGATACGAGCAGCCTGTCTTATTAGATAATTCTTATTGGTATTTTAACGTTTTGTGGCCAGAGCATGAAATCTTTCATTTGTCCATGTGTCATTTATGGCCTTGAATTTTAGAATTTGATTCGTGTTTTTTTAACTCGACTCGATAAGGTACTCGCTATCCCTAAACTTTACTTCTTTTACTTGTCAAGACTGACCGATATAAATATTAGTTAATTGAATTGTCTACGAAAAATCGGATATTTTCCTTTGGTGTTGGCAAACAATTTATGATGTAAAAGTGCCTTGCGGTTCAGAAAATTTTGAAAGTCACTGAACTCTTTCCTCGCTACCTGCCAAATAGTTTATTACGTCAGAAACTACTGCATTGGTGACATCACAGTCCAATTTCTGTTCTCGAATGGTAGGTACCGGTTTTGGCCTACCTAAAAAATATATCCTATGCTCTTCTCCTTTATTACATTAGTTAATGGAGTTCTCATCAAGATTGAAATATGAGTTTGAAACCTTCTGGCAAAGTAGAAGCGCCCAAGGGTAAAGGAAGTGAGTAAAATTTGTTTAACTCAAAATTTAAATATCTTCCGCTCTAATCAGCTTTCCTAACGTTACGTTTCGGTCTCGACTCAACCCGAAACATGGAAGCACTTATCTTTTGCATTACGATAACGCTACACAAACTCTTTTTTTGTAATTCTAAGTCAAAATTTATATATATCTCACAATCCAAAACAATTTCACTGCAACGAACTTTAAGTGATAGCATTAATTGCAGATTTCGTCATAACTTCTTTTATGGGAAACCTTATATTTGTCCTGCGATAATTCTTGTCTCCTATTCAGGGGATTTGATTTATTTACTGGGGCACACCCAGTAATGCTCAGCTATTAATATTTCAAATTATTGTTGCGGGCGCAATGACCCGGAGCTGTGGCACTCAACCTATTCCAGTCATGAACCTCTTCGGAAAATTGTTGGGTTAACAGACATCAAATTTTTTAAGATCTTCACAGTTACTTTTGCAATAAAGAACAATTGCATTAGTATCTTAAATAGCTTTGTTTTTGAAAAGTGTAGCAAACCCGAGTTTGTTTCATATAGTGTAACCAAATCTCCATTTCTGCAGATTGAAGTAATACCATTCTGAACTCAACGCTGTCTTTGTAGTTTTAATGTAGGATCAGTGTTCCCTCTAGTCTAAGGTCACAGCTTTCAGAGGCTGCTTTTGCCATTAACGAAAGGTTCCAAACATAATACCTGATTGCCCTGGTAAATATTGGTGCTTTCACCAAGTTTAATGCTCAATTCAAAAAGCACGCGAATTTTCCAATTTGTTTGAAAATATTTTTTAAAATCTCATCCATCGTGATTTAATCGTGTTATTTGACAAACTTGAATACCTTCAAGTTTTTCTGTTCTTGGCCGCAGAGTTGTTCAATAAGTTCTAAAGCACAGTGTTGTATCCGTTTTCTATTGATACTACGTGAATTGACCTTGGCATTTTTATAGGCGACTGTAAATTTGATTCTTATTTTAAGATTGTTTCAGAAAAAAGTACGGGCATTATTTTATATCAGCTTTTCTGTGACATTCATTGGTTACTTGCGAACGGCAGCAAAAAAAACACAACAATGCTGGAAAATCTGTCAAGTCGATGAAGTGTCCTATAGCGACTGCCAGAATCCACGCGAACCCAATTTACTTATGCATTTTATTGAACATATATATCACAGAATTTCTTATTGTTTCTCTCAAACAGAACCAGGTCAAGCACAAGATAAGAATATCGGAATTCTTCTTTTCGTGTTAGATGGAATAATCATAGTTGCTGCTATTTTCCTTGTAATGGGAAGAAAAACATGCCCGGACCAAAGTGAGTTTCATATATTGACAAAATAGCATGTTTTTGATTGCAAAAAATTCTTTTGTGGAGGCCAATCGCTATAGAGACTTATCATAATAGTTGTCCGACATGTGGTCCGTACAGTTTTAGGATTGAGGATCAAATTTGTCGGCGTTTCGTTTATCAAGGTATAAGAAAATAAAACCATCAATGCCATTAGAAAGGATATTTACACAGGAAGCATCAGTCATTTCTTTATGTTGCTTAGTAGGCGGTATAACAATTATATTGCCGGAACCTTGAATACGCCATGCACAAAAACATAACTTTATAAATAATCACATAAATACCAAAATTCTTGCGACCGATTCAGTACAGATAAGTATAGCATTATCTTTACTTCTTTCGCAAATCAATTATCCATAACTCTGTGTTACCGAATTCTAATGCAGGTTGTCATTAGACTTTTACTACTATATATTTATGTGGGTATATACACATTTTTTGGCAGTTGAAAGAAGCAACAGTCAACAATCAGCAGATTACGATTACTCCAGCGTTGGAAACGGTAAACTATATTACCTTAGATCCATAGGAGATTTGAAAGAAAAAATAGATATGATAATATGCTATCGGATTCAACCTTCTTTAGTTAACCAAAATTTGAAATCAATCGGCGTTTAATCTGCATGGACAAACAAGAGCAAGAACAACCACATGAAATATGAATTTCTGTAAAATATCTTCGACAATTTTGATTTGCCCCGCGTTTTTTTTACTTGTATTTCCACTCTTTTTCTAGAGTTCCTACGCATTTCGTTTTGTCAATAGACAGCCGTTCGCTGTTTCCGCAATGAGAAACAAATGCATCCTGGGTCTAGGTCTAAAAACAGAATTAGAATACAAATGATTATAAATTTGAATTAATCAAACTACAGAATTGATTTAAAATGTTCATTTTTAGTTGACCTTCAGAATTATGGACACGAAAGTCCGACATTCAACCGATTTAAGCCATCGACTTACGGCAGTTCGAGCTACGGATCAAGTGGATCAAGTTATAGTTCTGGATGGGGTTTTATTTCTTCATTAATCGGTGGCAGTCCATGGCCCGGAGATTTTGGGTCATCGTCAGGATCAAGTTATGGATCTCCAACGACCAGTTATGAATCAACATATGGTTCAGCTTACAGTCCTGGTTCGTCTATATCTAGTTCAGGATCAGCATATGCATCCAGTCATACACCAGGATCATCATACTATTCGTCTGGATCGCCATACGAATCGAGTTTTGGATACGGTTCGTCAAGTTCCGGTTCTGGGTCGTATTATGAATCAAGTTCAGGATATGGTTCGACTACCAGTTACGGGTCGTCATATGGATCAAATTATGGTTCAGGGTCGTCATCTTCTAGTTCTGGATCACCGTATGGGTCAAGTTATGGTTCGGGGTCCTCATCTTCCGGTTCTGCGTCACCTTATGAATCAAGTTATGGTTCGGGGTCAACATATTCCGGTTCTGAGTCACTTTATGGATCAAGTTATGGTTCGGGGTCATCATCTTCCGGTTCTGGATCATCTTATGGGTCAAGTTATGGTCCGAGTTCATCAACTTCCGGTTCTGGGTCACCTTATGGATCAAATTATGGTTCAGGGTCATTGTCTTCCAGTTCTGGATCATCTTATGGGGCAAATTATGGTCCTGGTTCATCAACTTCCGGTTCTGGGTCATCGTCTTCCAGTTCTGGAACATCTTATGGATCCAGTTATGTTTCAGGGTCATCATCATCAGGATCTGGGTCAAATTATGTTTCAGGGTCATCATCATCATCAGGATCTGGGTCAACTTATGTTTCAGGGTCATCATCTCCAGGATCTGGGTCGAATTATGGGTCAACTTATGTTTCAGGGTCATCATCTTCAGGATCTGGGTCGTATTATGGATCCAGTTATGGTTCAGGATCATCAACTTCTGGTTCAGGGTCGTATTATGGATCCAGTTATGGTCCAGGGTCATCTTATGGATCGAGTTATGGTTCGGGGTCATCGACAAACAAGCCATCTGTTTATGGCTCGGGATCTACAACAGGCGCGTCACTATCTGGTTATGGGTCGTCGCTTGAATCAATTTCTGTAAACAAGCCTTCTGGTTCCGGATCTCCCAGTATCAGTTCATCATGGAACAATATACCAGCATCGCCAGACGAGGAAGTGGCACCAAGTCCAATCGCGGCGATAAACGCAGGTATATATATTTCACATATGTCATGTTGTATCTTACAAAAACCTTGATGAGAACATTTTAATAAATCTGCAAAAAATGATGCTCATGTTTTGAAAAACTATTTTTACTCTAAAGTTTATACAATATATCGGCAATATCCTACCTATATCGGTTAGAAACAACTTTTTCTGGGAGTTGATGAACCGAGCATACCGCAGCAAAAAGTGATGCATTTCTAAAGTAGAAATCACCGCTGAATTATAAATAATCATAATCGTCATTCCTGTAACAACAACAAGAATTAAAGATATGAGCAATAACTTTATGACTACAGAACAATTATTTATTTGGAGGAGGCGACGTTAATATAAGAATTAGAGTTCCTCCTCAAGATTGTATGGTAATTTTCTCCAAAAATTTGGCAATGTCTCTTTAACAAGTTGCTGTGTCCCGCCTTATTGAAATCGACCATTGTGTGTGGATTAACGAAGTCGTTAGTCGTAACAAGTACCATTTGTGTTGGATGTTATTTTACGCCAAATTGTCATCCTACTCTCTCTGATCTGACAATAGGTCTGTGATCGAACTTTCAGATTTGGTCCGATTGTGCAAATTACTAAGCAGAAACTTTTAGGTTTGCTGCATGCAAAAATAACCTCGCACTATGTTGTAACATCAGGTAAAAAAAAACTTTTGATCAGTGCCGGTTGAATCCACCCAATATTTTGGCGTAAATCGTTGCCTTTGTGTAAATAAGAAGTAATGTGTTTTGATGTTGACAGTTTTATATTTTTTTGTTAAAGGCAATGCTATCACAACGGAAGAACAGGGAACTCCGATTTCCGATGCAAATTATCCATGTAAGTTTGAGAAAACGATAGGCCTATCATTCTGATTTTAATGACAACCTCCTTTATCACTCCCAATAAACTCTGGGTTATTCTCCCAAATCGATGTACATAAGTAAGTTTGCAGATATGTTGGTTTACAATCATATGTAATAGCATCCAACTCTCAGGATTGTAATTAAGCCAAATATTTTCGGTAAAATCCGGCACAAATCAGTCTGAGGCTTGAAACGATATTATATTTGTACGACTGAACAATTTAATTTAAATCAGACTACAACGATTGTGCAAACAAATATGAATATTTAATTACTTGCTTCTATATGAAAACCCCCAATAAAACGTGATGATGAAATATTTTGCTAAAATGAGTATTTGTGCCTCTTGGTATATTGATAGTAGTATGGTAATAACGACTCCGTAACTAATATTTTCAAGCTAACCATTGTTATTATACCAGTAAAATTCTTTTAATCTAACCTTTAGGATTAGAAGTCGTTGCTCATTTCATGACTGGTCTTGTTCCCTTGTCGAATGTATTCGAACAACAACTCATTATTAACTGCACAAAAACGAATTTTTACCGGTCACGAGTTATTTCACGGTCCATCCGTAGCGTCACAATATGGCGTTTAACATGATTTATTCAAGATGAACATATGAGAAGAAACCCCCTTTTACGGTTTTTATTTATTCGGGTCGTATATTGATGAATATGGTGTACAGTGAATATAATACTACAGTATATATTCCTTGTCAACCACTTGCTAGGGAGAAGCAGTAAACAATGCGATTCTCTATCAGATTGTTAGGAATCTTGTCACGGCATACACGGAACTCACTTTTACAAATTATAATACCGTCCTCGTGGGATATTAGTGTCATCTCCAAATTGGAATTGCCAGTTTGCCACTACTACTCGTGTCGGCGGAATTCTTTTCGTTGGTTAATTTCCAAATATATTCGGATATAATATATCCAATATATGTTTGAGTAACCCTTTCCCATTCATCTTTTCTGTGTATCTTCCAGTAAAGTGTCGTAACCCTATATGTATATGGAGCATTTTAAAGCAATACATCCTTACTTGCTATAGTAATTGCTGCCGACTTGAAATTTGAAGTGCCTCCAATTCCAATTGAATATTTCTTATATAGAGCACAATATTTTATCGGATATAAATATCGGGTTGGCGAGTCAAGTACAATCAAAGCTTCTTTGAGTCAGACATAATCAGTGTCCCGAACATTATATAGTTTGATAAGGTACATAAATAGAGCTCATATTCACTCAAAACTAAAATCTTTTAAATGAAATCGATATTTAAGGAAATATTGTCAACATTTTCATTCTCTGTGGTAAATTTTACTGGGGTGCATATGATATTGTGCGTTTGTTGTAAAATTTATCAAATTTCTTAGCATTTCTTGGAATGTTTTTGGAGACAAATAATATGCGCTTCATGATGAGATACTATGAGCCACAATCAGCAACTATTTCATTTTGCCCATTTTCATTGTCGAATGAGGGATCTCACAGTTAGTGAATTAATTGGAATTTTAGTAATGTTTTCAAGCTATATTAATTACATATTTGCAGTTAAAGATCTCGTCGACATGATATCTGAGGATACAATTGTCAACACCAACTTTAAATGCGGGGTTCCAAAATTCAAACCAAATTTAAAAGTCGGACGAATCGTGGGTGAGTTGTGAGCAGTTTAATTCTTGTTACTACTTTTTCATTCGCTTCTGGGCGCTGTAGACTTACGTTTGGAAACAGCACTACTAAAAACTGAGTAATTACTAAACGAATGTAAGATATTTATATATCCATTATTAATATAAATCTAATCCGGTGTTTTATAGGTGGAGGAGAAGCAGTGAAACATAGTTGGCCATGGGTAGTAGCTCTAATGACGTATCGTATATATGCTGGTAAAGAAATCTACTCAAGCGTGAGATATTTATTAATTAATAAAAATTTATGCTGATCATATTTAGTTGTGTGGCGGGTGTGAATAGCAGGCGAATACCTACACTCATATTCATGCAAACTGTGCATTTAAAAAAAAGATAACGCCAAGTCATACTAGTTAGCGGTCTCGCATTTTAAGATAAAACCAGAACTATTCCTGCAAATTTTATGGGTATAATCTTTGAAGTTCAATGTTATCCGTAAAATATGCTCGTAAGTTGAAAGTTGAATATATTTCTGCTTTCATTTTCGATGGGTGATGAACTGTTGTCAAAAGGATGATAGTCTCATTTCATTATCAAGCATAAACCTAATGCCCGGGCCTGCTTAGTATACACAGGTATACCTGAATTTAAAGTTAAAATATTTCATTTATCACGGATGCTCCTGATAGATATTTTTTGTAAACAAGACGAGTGAGTTGTTTATTTTTTGCTTTCTCAGTCATGTGGAGCAACAATTGTTTCACCAAAACATATCATATCAGCATTACATTGCTTCAACGACAAGTTACGTGAAGATGATGAGGAAAAAATCAAGGGTGACCCCGATAAATATATTAGATTGTTTATTGGAAAACACGATCAAAATCATATCCTAGGAGAAAAATATGAGGTTTGTACATAAAAATCAGTATTTCCCCACATTTGATGACTCTGCGAGTTCAAACCATTTGTACTTCGAATAATGACTTCCTCTCTGTGAACATCTCACTGCTAAATCACTGTCATATCAATGAATTTCAAGTTCCTTGTCTATTTTGTGATATTCAGCATTTTCTATTTTTGATAACGATATTTCCTAATTACGTAACATCTGGCTTTCTAATTTGTTTACTCTCAAACATAAAAAAGCAAAGACATGATTGGTCTGCCAATATTCCTGCTGCTATTTAAATAATTCGACTGATACGCGATACGTGTTTGCAGATTGCAAAAGTACGTTGGCATCCAAAAGGAGTTACAGAACCATACATCATTTACGATCTAGTGATAATAACAACAAAGACAGAAATCAAGTTTTCTGATAAAGTACAACCAGCATGCCTTCCGAAATACCAAGCGGAAAGAGAGCACGGTAGGCAAAAGTATGTGCCACCCGGGGGGTAACCCGTTTGAAAAAGTTTTTTATAAGAGTGTTCTATCTTCTGCCTAAAACAAACTACTAATTTGCGTTTTATCACCTTAAAGCAAGGCAACAAGGCGAAAAAAAAATGGTAATCGTGTTGGGAAACGGTCATCTCTTTTAGTTGGCTCTGATAGTGACGCTTACCTCCGTACTATTTGAGATATGTACCTCACGCATGGCGAGTCGTTAAAACAATCGCTTGAATTCGCGAAAATCTTCCTACGGCTTACGCTAACAGACAGAAAGAATTTGATTTTGATTTCTTTCCGGGCCTATCATATCTTTTCAATTCCTAGTTTCGCATAAAACGCGTCAACATCATTTGGTAAATACAGAAACGTCAAACCAGATAAAGATAATAATGTATTCTATGAAAATTTCCCGAGATATTTTGGGAAATTATTATTTTGACCACATTGAAATGCCTTTATTGCCGATTTATTTATTCAATATTTTAACTCAAAGCACGACTTGGTTATCCGGCAATAACAAAGTTTTCATATATTATTCAATACGAAAATAACACGTAGATAGGATTCAAACGACGAAATCATAAAATGTTAACTATCAGCTTCATAAAAACCCGCATCCCGGGTCAGGTAATGATAATATTGTTCGCTTAAAATCGGAACCTAATTTACAAACCGTGATATGAAAGATCAAATATTACGCGAAATATAAAAGTAAGACAAAATTAATCCCGAAATATTGATCTATTTCCTAAGAAGATGTTTCTTAATAAAATGCCGTATTTAGAAATAAAACGGTGAAAAGCGTAAACATTAATTTTAAGAGAGAAGTACAACTCGCGGATGTCCGTGACGTTTTAATTGTTTATATGCACGAAAACAAGCTCACATGTAGCATCGATTACAGCGTACATGAAATAAAAAAATTATTACTTGTCGGGATATATTGTTAATGAAGTCAATTTTTATTGTCATTTAATGAGATATTTATATGCGCCGTGATAAGTAGTGGGCAAAATTACTTTATTTAATTTTATAATTTGATATTTTTACGCGAATAACGAGTATTATCGATACTCCCTTACTAAATGACTGAAGATTCGGTAGCAGTGAGCCATTTTTTCAAAATCAATCATATTAAAACGCCTTACGGCGTCGTGAATTACACTTATTTGTGACTGTTATAACTTCTAGTGCCCCCTCCTATTAAAAATACCCTGGCTGCGCCCCTGACCGTCTGTATATTTCATGTTTATACAGAGTCGTGGTGTTGGGCTGTCGGATGGGGAAGCACTAAGGGCACAGGTTCAAAAGATGAACTGAAACAAGTTAGACTTCAAATAGGAAATGCGGAAGCGTGCTCGCATATTTTGAACTATGAAGAGTCCTTTTTAAAAAAGGAAATAGCTGTTTGTGCTGGAAAAATCAAAGGACGTGATACTTGTCAAGGCGACAGGTAAGACTATATTTTGGGTATTTCAAATTTATTATTAAAAGTTATATAGTCCGAGTTTGCACATCAAGACAGAGGTACTATATGTGTTTACGATGTTGTCCATCGTTATAAATTGAATGAAGCTTGGCAAAAAATATCATACTTGTGGAATATGATATATATATCCAGTGATGGGATTCAATATTTTGTCAGCCGGTTCCATCACACAAATGTCATTTTTTCAGCCGGTTCTGTTACAAAAAGTCTTTTTTGTACAAAAACTGTTTTTTTCAGTAATGCCAACCGGTTAGCTGATCTCATAAAATTCCGTGAGACGGTTCTATAGAACCGGTGCGAACCGGCTAAATCACACTACTGTATATATCCATTCCCGAGGAGATACTTATAAATTTTCTTTTTAGTGGAGGACCTCTCACATGCGACGATAACGGCAAGGCAACTTTGTACGGAGCTACAAGTTGGGGTTTCGGTTGCGCAAAAGGCATATACGGAGTTTATGCGTCAGTCTCTTTTGCACTTGAGTGGATTTGTTGCTTCATGGCGAATATTCCGGGTTGCCGAGGTGTCAGCTGTAATCCCAACCCAGAATAACTCACGTATATATATATATATATATAGATTTCAGTAACAAATCTGGTGAAATAAAATTATATTTACTGACTGGTAAATTAGTTTCTATATTACTGGACTATATTATGAAAAGTTAAAGAAAGAAGTAATCGCATCCAGAGTAGTTCTTGACAATATTTCCTAAAATAGCGATTCGATTTTCAACATATCGTTAGTTTCTGAAGTTGAATATGAACTCTATTCATGTGCTTCGTCGTTGCTCGCAAACTCGACAATGGTCCGGACTCTAATTGCGTTTTACTCAACGACGCAGTGACTGTATTTGTATTATACACTTTCGAGCAGGATTAGAACAATCTAAGCGCACCATTGGAGGTTTTATTAATATGTATAGGTGCAATGCATTCATTCGTGCGAGCTAAAACTTCCGAACAGTGATACATTTAATTTCAATATTTTAATATGGCGAGATCCAACGAACAAAAAATTGTCAAATAAAATGGGATTCGAAATTATTTATGACGTATAAAAATCTATTATTGCATTCTAGTGGAAAAAATTGTATATATTTTGTTTTCGGAGCAAACATTACGGCACATCGACGCTTTTCATTTTTTGGATTTGTTTTGCATTGTGCATTATGTTAGAAGATTTTATGCGCTTCCATCATGAAATGGTAATGTGATTGTCTTTTGGATAGAATAATCTAGGTAGGGCACTTAAAACAAACGAAGCATTATGAGCCAGAATCAATGAAACCAATCCCACTCTTCTTGCTTTAAACAACTCTTAATCCTCTGCGTAGATCTTTTTCGCGTAGACCCATCATTTGTCTACATCAGTACAAACACGTTGAACCCCTGTGCAAAGGTTTAATTTTCTTATGCAAAAAATCATCAGTTAATTATTAAAATAAAATTCTATTGGCAAAACAAATAATCTTTAAAGTATAGAAAGTTTAATAATAGTGGCATGTATTTGAATATATTTGGACAAAATACATGCAGACTCTCAGAACTGAATTTGTTAATATGTGAAGTAAGCTCCTGTGACTCTTGTGATAATATAGGTTCTCAAAATCGTATCTGAAACTATTTGAGACGAAAGTATTGAGTTGCATCTTGGGCGTTAATAACTAAATTTCACAAAAAAACAATTGGAATATTATTAACGAGGATCAGAGATATATGAGTAATCAGATTATGCTCCGAACAACGTCAAAAAAAATTGCCACAAAATACTGACTTAACTTACTTGAAAATGTTGAGGAGGGAACGATAGGTCTGGTGAGTAACGGCTATCACCATTGCACAGCGGTACGCAGCAAGGCAATTTGGAACCACCAGAAGCCCTAGCCGCCATTACCATCGAAAAGCCCAAAGTAGTCCACACGTCGCAGGGAAGCAGAAGACAGTACTTTCCCGCGCATGCCCACATAAAAACAAAATGGCGACGCTCAGCGGCGATAATGAATACCCTCCATATTGATGATTGGATGTATTGGCATTATGACAAGCAGCCGGAAACAGGTAACAAAAACTTGGGGAAAGCTAAACATATGTTGAGCATGAGATTTCCCTTTTTTTAAACAAACTGCTAATTTCTCTGAATACATTAAATAAAAACTAATGTATAGGGTATACCCTGCCATATTCGGTGATATAAAATATGATATCAAGGTGCCTCGATACCACAAAATGTTGAAATGTCACCAACGACTAACATACCGAATGTCACTGAACAATATCATCGCTCATATTTTATTACATCAGAAACGACTGCATTTGTGACATCACAGTCCTAACTCAATTTTCAAAGGGTAGGTAGGTACCACCGGTATTATTAGCCTATGGAAAATACCCCATTCTCCTTTCGTTCGTTACATTGGTTAATGGGATTCTTATCATAGAAAATATGATTTTAAAGCCATCTGGCAAGGTAGAAGGGCCCAAGGCTAAAGGGGGTGAGTAATAAAACTTGTTTTACTAGAAATTGAAATACTTTTTGCGTCTAGCCAATTTATTTTTCCATAAGCACTGGATGAATTTTTATCAAAATCTGAAGTAGGTTACTGGTAATTCCGTTACATCACTTATCTCAACATAACGTAGCACAATGTGTAATTTAACTTACATCGCGATAAGTAGCAATTTGGTTACTTGGGAAGGAAAGCATAACGCGGTTAGCAATTTTCCTCAGAGGGTGTTTTAATTTTACCAGAAAATTGGCGCTGTTTTCGCCATAACTTCTCTTAACTGAAACCTTACTTTTGTTCTTGTCCAATCTCAAACAAAAAGAGTTTATTTAGTTTGTTTCCAGAAAACGCATTCACAAATACTATGTTACTCAGTTACTATTTATATCTGTTACTGTGTCTTACAAACAGGGCCAAGTCCAGCACAAGATAAGAATATTGGAATTCTGCTTTTCGTGTTAGATGGAATAATCATAGTTGCTGCTATTTTCCTGTTGATGGGAAAACCAACTTGCCCTGATCAAAGTGAGTTTAACTTCGCGCAGGCCAACCAGAGATCAGGGTTTCATCATAATAATCTTCCAACATGTTCGTGTATGCTTAAGTTTTACTTCAGTAGAGGATTTAGGATATGAAAAAAATTGAATATTATCTGTAAGGCATATCATTATGATATTTTAGTATTTTTGTTCAAGTAGAGTACTCCCAGGTACTTTGCCCCACTTACTTCAAATACTGGTGATCATTAGATGACAATGCAGTATATTTATGTATATTTTGGCAGTTGAAGGCAGCAGAGATCAACTCGCAGCAGATTACAATTTCGCCGGTGTTGGAAACGGTAAGCTATATTATCTGCAATGAATTTATGTTATAATATAGATTATAGAACTTGAAACGTTTTACTATATAGGAGTATGTGTGATCCCGGAACCTGAATGTTCTAATTGACTTTCTGGTAAAATTAGCCCAGCAGCCGAAAGGATTGTTAGTCGGATTGTATCTATTTTCCTGCATGAAAATCGGGATCTTTTGTACACAGCCCCCGCCGTTATAATGCAAAAGTGTGAGATATGAGGAAAACACAATCCCGCCAAGTTTTTAAATAACAAATTAGTAATTATCCACTTGGGGTTAGGAATTATTTAGAAATTTGAATTCCCAGCGAAATAAACATTCCTAACTCTAACTGGATAATTACTAATTCTTCTTATTTTGGGCGTTGGCGGGTCTCTGTACAGAAGATCCGATTATCACAGCTTAGTTTCTTATTTTCATAGTTCATTTTCACAAACACGCGAGAGCAAAATTCTCGGGTATTAAAGTAATAAAATAAGACGCATTTTCTGATTTAAGTTCCATATAGTCTTGTGCAGAGGATGATGCGTTGCTTACTCGTTAAAAATTTTCCACTATTGCTCATAATCTAAGATATGACGACAAATTAATTAATGACTCAAAAAGTGAACGAGAAAATTTCAGTCAGATCGTTTTGATGAGCAGTTCTACGTTGCAAAGTACTGGTATAGCACCAACCCCCATGGGTTTACCCCCTATTTCAGTTAAAATCATAAAAACAAAGTTAATTTTTTTCAAAAGACATTCGTAGGAATCAAATTACAGAACTTTAGCTTTTAGGAACATGTTTCGTCCGGTCATTATCAAATTAAAATTTATTTTCTCAGAATATTTGAGCACTAATTGAAATAATTATACGTAAGTTCTCATCCGTACGATGTACATAATTACCCGTATTAATATCATAAGAGTTTCTGTTTATAACGTGAATCACAAGCTCACGTTTTCAGTATATGGTCAACGTATAAATACGACTCGATATCTTTCAATGTTAAGTTAAAAAACTGATTCTGAAATTATCATTGTCAATTTTTTATAATCAGCAATCTTGATACTTATTTATTTCTCACAATTATTGGGCCCTTATCGGTACTCTTAGTGATATACTTTTGAATTAAATGCCACATGAGATAAATTTTGGATGACGGAATCATTTTTGAAGGAGTTGTACATTATAAAGACGATTTGTACCTGAGATGTCAGTTAACGGAAAAAAAATCGTAACCGTTAACCATCTAAAATCGGTTAACTGATTAACCGGTTAACCATTCCCAGCTCTAGATAACTTGGTATTTACGTAATTTTCATATTATTCGCAACATAACCTCTGCGTATCCTTGATTTTAACAGCTAGTTGAAAAACTGGTGTTCGAATAAATTATTGTTACTAATCACAGACATCCTTTTCCTTCTTATAATTGAAATAATACGATAACACTACAATTTGGATTGATGTTTTTCCAAAAATCTTACTCTAAAGGCAGACTTATAGATGTTCGTCGGGAACGCACATACTGTAACTGTTTTTTTTTAAACGAATTTTATGATTGTAAGTAGCAGTTTTCCTAATTGTCTTACAATCTTTCTACTTTTTGATTCACTTCCTCCAAGAACGAAGTGACGGCGGAGACGTCTGATTTATATTCACATTTTGTAAACGTAATGAAAATAACAAATGACAGTGAGAAAACTACAAAACGGCAACCAACGATCACAATCATACTCAAAAATATGTCCGAGTAAAAAATGTGTCTGAATGGCTGCGTAAATTCCAATTGTTTCCTGTTGCTGATTAGATATTGCCATGGAAATAAACAAATTAGTCGAAGCTCGGGGAAGGAGATATCCGCTATCGGAAAAAGGTTAACGACTATAAACCCAGTGACTACGATTAATATTGATTGATAATGTAATTATTGATGCATCTGGTGCTTACTAAAACAAGACAGCAAAGCTTACATTATACGCACACAGAAGCCGTCACAACACAAAGAGAAATTTCTGTGACATATTTTCGACAATTTTGGTTTACCCTCAATGAAAAAAATGTTGTTTCAAATTTTACGATTGTTGACTTCTAGACTCTAGAGCAGTGGTTCTTAACCTTTTTTGCATATTTTACCCCGTTATCAAACAAGATTACAAGATTTACCTTCAATACAGCCATTAATGATCATTTATTAAAAATTCGTCAAGAAAAGTATAAAGAGCTCTAACTTTAGAGGCGAAGGCTCTCTCCTTCTACCCTTGCTCCCACCCCATGTTCTCTCCTGCATTGAGTTTCAGTTCGGCGACAAAAGAAATGAGGAAACAGTGGGAAAGTTGTGAGAGGTTGGGGGTGAAAGAGAGTGGAGGAGCAAAATGTTTATGGGCGGAATAAGTGCGGAAAGAGTGCGGGCGATTTCAGACATTTCGATGTTATAAGCTAGAATTTTTTAAAAGTTCGAGCTAGAACCAATATTAACAAAATCTAAATAACGTTCCTAATACTTTTTGTTTTTTTCTGACATTCTGTTTCAACAAATTCCAGTATGCAATTTTTTGTGAGTAAATTTAATGTAATGGTTAAAATATTAACAAAGGACTCGACTTATTTAAAGGTGTTGATTTTCAATTCCGGCTGAAATATAAATCTACTGATAATAGTAGGCTAATACTGATTTCTCACGTTTTCGCAACAAAACAAACAGATAAATGTGGTTTTTGTTTACCATTTTAACTCTTTTTTTTACAATAACGGAATTTACTCCTAAGAATGAAGAAATTTACCCCCATGGCCCCATCCGGCCTACTTGTGCCTGCTGAAGTCACGACTCCTGATTTTATGAATATAAAGTTCTGTTAAAAATATCAATGAAAAAAAACGAATCTTCGACTAAAATAAATACCTTTATTCATCGGTTCGCAAAGGGTGCGTCGCGAAAGACAGGAGAGTTGCTAAGTGCGCCGCGAAAATTAACAGAATTGTGTTAAATAAACATAACTAAAATATAATTGAAAACTCTACATATTGTATGTATTATAAAAGTTTTATTGTTCTTATTTCAAATGCTGTGTATATGAATCGAAATATCATTTTACTTTCTATGTCGTTTTATTAGGACTTTAGGTTATGTAGTGTTTGCCTTTATTGTTACGTAACAATAGAGATAGACACCCCTTGCTGCAATATCGCAAGCAGTAGTTTATTATCTGCGGAACCGAGTTTAGTGAACATGAGTGATTTTTTTAGCATTTTAAAGGAAAATCAGGCAGATTTGAGATGAAAAATTTGATCTTTTATTTTTATTATTTAGACCTACATGTTTACAAACAAAGGCATAAAATACACATCATTAACGATCACAAAATTGAGTTTTATTTGAAAGCAGCTTTTTTTGTGTAAGTGCATAGTAACGGTCTCTAAGAAATCAGCACAATCAGCTTCGGGCCTGAACTGATTTCAAAAAGCTATTGGACGCGTTCATTGGGCTACATTAGTCCCATCTATCATTGTGCCACTTGGTACACTAGCTGTTTGTTGCGCATTAACTCTTACGCCGATTGTTTTTGAATAAACTGTATTTATTCATAGTTTCATATTGAGACTCCGGCCCAGCAAGCAAGTCTATTATCTGGAGCCGGCCCCTCGTAGAAGTAATTGCCCACCCCTGCTCTAGAGGGTACCATTTTATTGTAGCTCCGCGTTTCTAACATTCTTCTACACGTCCTGGCGCTAATGCTCGATAGACAGTAGTTTTCTATTTCGGTAATGCGGAACAAAGTCCATCTTAGGGTCTAGGTGAAATGACATCATTACTAGGCGTGAGTATAACATATGATGTAGTCGATTGCAAAGTGACTGATAAATTTGATTTACATAAGTAATTAATAATATTTGTTTTAAGTTGACCTCCAGCGATATGGACACGAGAGCCCCACATATAACCAATTTAAGCCATCGTCTTATGGCAGTTCGAGTTACGGATCAAGTGGATCAAGCGGATCAAGCTATAGTTCTGGATGGGGTTTCATTTCTTCATTAATTGGTGGCAGTCCAGTGTCGGAAATTCATGGGCCCTCATCGGGATCAAGTTATCAAACACCAACAACTAGTTATGGATCAACATATAGTTCAGTTTACAGTCCTGGATCATCTACATCGGGTTCCGGGTCAACATATGCATCCAGTTATAGCTCAGGTTCATCATACTATTCGTCTGGATCGCCGTATGGATCAAGTTCGGGATACGGTTCATCGGGTTCCACTTCGACATACGGATCGAATTATGCCTCAGGATCATCATCCTCCGGTTCTGGATCAAGTTCGGGATATAGTTCAAGTACCAGTTACGGGTCGACATACGGATCGAATTATGGTTCAGGATCATCATCTTCCAGTTCTGGATCATCATCTCCCAGTTCTGGCTCAACATATGGATCGAACTATGGTTCAGGATCATCATCTTCCAGTTCTGGATCATCATTTCCCAGTTCTGGCTCGACATATGGATCGAACTATGGTTCAGGATCATCATCTTCCAGTTCTGGATCAGCATCTCCCAGTTCTGGCTCGACATATGGATTGAACTATGGTTCAGGATCATCATCCTCCGGCTCGGGATCATATTATGGATCAAGTTCGGGATATGGTTCAACTACAAGTTACGGATCAAATTATGGTTCAGGATCGTCATCTTCCGGTTCTGGGTCTTATTCCGGATCCAATTATGCTTCAGGGTCATCGCCTTCCGGTTCGGGGTCGTATTATGGATCAAGTTCGGGATCTAGTTCACCTACCACTTACGGATCGACATACGGATCAAATTATGGTTCAGGATCATCAACTTCCGGTTCTGGGTCACCTTATGGATCAAATTATGGTTCAGGGCCATCAACTTACGGTTCTGGGTCACCTTACGGATCAAGTTATGGTTCAGGGTCATCGACTTCCGGTTCTGGGTCGTCTTATGGATCAAGTTATAGTTCGGGATCGCTTTACGGATCAGGTTCGGGATACAAGCCATCTGGTTCCGGTTCTGGATCAACATTTGGATCTACGACAAGCACGCCACCCTCTGGTTCTGGGTCATCGTCCGGATCAAGTTCGGATAGCAAGCCATCTGGTTCCGCCTCGGGATCATCCTCATTTCTCTCTGTCAGCTCATTATGGGACAGTGTACCGATAGAAGAAGAGGAGGAGGCACCAAATCCTATCACGGCGTTAAATACAGGTACACAGCTTCATTTATATATATAATTTAAACACGAATGTTATATCTTCCAATAATCTTGATGAGGAGAGTGATTTCAAAAAGTTTTAGCGAATTTTGCCAAACTGATGATCTTGGTTATATGCAGGTTCGAAAATTCTCCAAATAAATAAAAATTGTCTTCAATTTCTAGTGTGTATAAAATATCAATCCCACCATATTCATATTGATCAAAAGAAATGGATTCTCTGTAGTATAGGATAGGGGAAAGCTTTGTATCAGTGACATCTGACCTCATGTAATATTTATGGGTAACAATCATTGCCTGTGTAAAAGCAATGAATATTGTAATTTGGTGTTGACAGTTTTATATTTTATTTTGAAGCCGCAGCTATCACACCAGAGAACAAAGGAACTACAATATCCGATGCTAGCTATCCATGTGAGTTCAGGAATAATATAGGATTAAAATATGTTGAATTGATGAGATATACTTTATCAAGCGCAAGATCTTCCACCGTCTTGATATTTTACATTGACATTTACACTAGTATTTAGCTTACAAAATTCAAAGAACTTGATATCATTGGTAAATACAACGTTTGATGAATTGAAGATATTTTTTGATTACGTGTTGATGCATCTGAGAATTCTGTCGTTGGTCAAAAGTATAACTGGCTTTTTTCAGCGGTAAAAACTCACTGCTTAAGCCCTCTTACACGTTTGGTTTCAGTTCTTTGAAACAAATAAATTTTCGTTATAGGTAATTGAATAAATAAATTGAATATTTAGTGAAATCAGATCGCAAAAATCCAACATAAATATTTGTGTAATTCAGATAGTGATCTTGTCGATATCTACAAAGAAGATATCATCACCAACACCAATTTTAAGTGCGGCTCTACAGAAGCAAAACCCAATTTACAAACAGGAAGAATTGTAGGTATGGTTTCCACCAATGAGAATTTTGTACACTCTTCATACTGTATTAGATCGTCACTATCGAGCACACTATTCTCACACATTCATTCACATTACATACATTGAATGCATTATATTGATCTTCGTCAAAAATAATAAAATAAACATAGGGGAAAGTGGGAAGGTCGGGACATTTCCCTTGTGCATCTATTGGTCCTTATATTCTGCACATTCATTTGACATTACAGGGTAAATGCAGAGAAAGGTGAATGTAGTTCCCAAGCGACATACATTTTGCCACCAAAATGCTTTGAAAAACGTCCGTCTAGTGTCCCACTGCACCACACTGGTGGGGTTTATTCGGACACACACTGTTGCACAATTAAGCAGTACATTATGTTTGACAAAATATGCCGTTAAAATTAGCAACGAATCAGCATCATCATCTAACTAAAAAAATGTGAGACTTCAAATTTGGAGATTTAATATTTTTCAAATCAATACTCAACCAACCAATTAATTTTATTTCGGTCACTCTGAAAGGAGCAAAACAACAACAAACGAACAAACAAAATGCATAGGACCTGGAGGACGGGCATAACTTAATAAAAGAGTTGAAAACGTACAAATACGTGCCCGTCCACCAAAAACAGTCGAAATACACAATTAAACAAAAACACGATGAAAAATCGGTCAATGCATTTTAAATCAATTTTAAAATGTGAGACGTGTATGTGTATAACAACAGTGCTTTTCCCACAAAAATATGGAATAAAAACCCTCGCTGACGTAAAATGGTGATGCTGTAGGCGTAGTTCATTGCAAAAACAATACAGTGACAAAAAATTGTTACTAAAAAACAAGCTCGTTAAATAGATTGAATGTTCCATAACAACCTATGCACAAATCATGGATTGGGTTATCTAGTTCTTTTGTCGTTTTCGATTAGTTCAATTTAAAATTATTGTATCTGTTCCAATGTTTCCAACATTAATATCGAATTTCCACGAACGACCATCATTCCAACAGGTGCAGTGGTCCCGTCTTTTTCCGCTCTGTTCCATCATCCACAACTAGATTCATAAAAGGATCGAAACCTCGCAATATATCCGTAACAGATCGTCTACCATTTAGCTTTAAGTCCATAAACTTCCTCAATTTCGGTGTATGGGCTTTCGACTCAACCAAAATATTTCATATTTTTTTCCAAAAAATTCCTAAAACAAGTTTTCCGCACATCCAGTCTCCTTTTTGTTAATTATATCTCGGAATTAATTGTTGTTTTATGTATTTGTCGTTTAACGGTGTGCCAAACGTGAAGTGATGTTATTTGACATTAAAATGTATCATGCTGTTATTTGTCTCCAGCCTTCTAAAAGCTAATAAGGCCCGACATTAAAGCGGATTTTCCGTCCTTCAAAGAAACCGCCGGTCACTAATTTGAGTGGCGATTTATGAACCGTAAAGTTTTGCCGATTCGGCTGGCAATGACGGCAGGTGGCGGATGTACAGCGTGTTCTTATCAATTTCAATTCACCTGGGTATTGTCACACTGGGTATTCTTCTACCGAAACAAGCATGGTCTGATTATAACAGACTTCGCTAAATAAAATTTAAGACACTTAAGATTAATATATGCGAGAATTATTAGCCAGTTAAGCATAAAATATGTATTAATATTTTTTCGAAATTTTCTATGTCAATGCATATTACGCACTTCTTTATTCTTATGACAATTTTTGACCTCGGAGGTGCGTGGTATAAATGAAGAAATGTGGTGATTGAAGGAAAAGTTCCGAAACTTTCGTTCTCGACAGTGACAGTTGTTCGGCCATAAACATCAAATACGGGATTTGAGCGCTCAAAAAGAACAAAAAAACGAAGATGAATGTTTTTTTAATCAGCAAGCTGTTTATTGTGTTCAATAAAACAACAAAAAAAACATTCATATAGTAACAAGTAAAAGGTCTAATTCCAGTCCAAACCAAATAATTTACTCCTTCGAATACACTCTGGAAAATATTTTAAATATCTATGGAATGTATTCCAAATTGGGCCATTGACAAAAAGATAATCTAATATTACACGAAATATAACAGACAGTGGTTTGTCCAGTCGGAAAGACTGAAGTAAGAGAAACAAAAACGGCCGCTGTCCGTTCGAGGGGACGTCGTAGCTTACCGGAAGGCGGAGTTAAACATCAAAGCGCATGACCCATGCAGGATAGGCCTATAGTATGAGTGTGAGAGCTGACTGACCCACTGTCTCCTACATATTGAGCCGGACTTCGATATTTCTCAACTTCAGAATTTTGGGTTCATTTCCAAAAGTTTACCCTTTCACCTCCATAGCGACAAAAATTTGTACACTTTAAAATGTTTAAATGCTATTAGGGCTCGACCGATATATCGACCGGCCTTGTTTTTCGCAAACTTTGAACGGTATCGACTAATTTTACCGATAGTTATCGGCAAATCACGCGACTGCCAAAGTGTTAAAATTGCAGTTTTATCGCTTGTTCATCGATAGCGGTTCTGCCTAATGCTCTTTTTCTTCGCTATTTCTATTTCTCTCTTATCCAAAACGGACGATTGTGGCACGGGAATCTCACACATTGAAGCGAGAAACACCTGAACAACTTATTTGTGCCAAATAATATACTTTAGATTTTAGAATATTACTACGGAATTCTCGCGGTGGTTTCCACTTTCCACCGCGCTTTAGTCGTCGAAGGTGCGTGTGATATAACTTCTTGTATTGGTATGTTATAGAATATGGCTGGTTCTAGCGGTAGAAGCAAAGTAGGCACATTTCCATGGGAAAACTTCGCGTGCCACAATGATGGCGTAATTTGCAAAATATGCTCATCATTGTTAAGTCAAAGTTCCGCCGATTTAAAAAAGAAAAACACCAGTCATTTGTGGAGCCTTCTCGAAGCAAACACAAGAGCAAGTATGATTAAAGCCAATGTAGAAAAGCATTGGAGCCAATGCAGAAAAACTCTGCTTCTCAACTACAACTTGAGACTGTTGAACTGGAGCTATTGAGATTCATATGCTTCTTGCCCTTACATAAGTGTTCTTTCTTACCATGTACACAATTTTCAATTATTCTTTTCTGCTAGGCTACTACTTTAAAATCCTTTTCCAACATTTTAGGAGGCGGCGAAGCAGTTAAACACAGCTGGCCATGGACAGTTGCTCTTATGATGCGTACTGGAATGTGGAACGGTCACATATCCTTCATGGCGGTAAGAGAATGCATATTGTTTAATTAAAAATGCATCGAAGTAACTCGAATGTAAGTCATTGAATTTTGTGATGATGATCTATGCTTTCAGTTTAAACGTGAGTTGAAATACCAAATGATTCTTGTCACAACTGTGTTATCAAATCTTTATGGTACCGGTACCGTCGTTTATAGTCGATCGTATCCCATAAAAAACTTACCACTTTCCCTAAGCTCGAGATACGCTCACATGCGGTTACCGAACTGCAACAATTTATTTTTAATTTTGTTGACGTCACCACAAAAAACGTCTGAATGAAAAACGAATCCCATAGAGCCCACAAAATTTGAAATAAACAAAAGTATTAGATTTCTAGCGACAACAACAATCTTTACAACCACTGAAAATGCCAAATCAATTGTTCCAGTATTTAAAAAGAAAAGCGATTTTTTCACAACAAAAACAACTACATGAAGAAGAATTCAGAGAATACCAAAAACCACAGATTAACAAAACGATCCATAGGTCCATTTCGTGTCCAATTAAAACAAGAGAGCTACGCCCAAATATATGGACACGTCTGTTCGCAGTACAGTACGGTTTATCGTACCGTCAGATCAGATCAAAAATCCCAGTCTACAAATATATTCACACCAAGCGAAGCAGTACAGTAGGAGTTCCAACTTTCGCTAAGGCGGTACGGTAACGTCCCCGCAGAAAAGAAAACCAACATTATTGCAATACTGTACGGTACAGTACCGGTACCGTAGTAAGACAGCGTAAGGAAAAAATCGTAGCAAAGTACCGTAAGGACCTCGTCACGAACCATCGACGTTCGATAGCACGTGATCAAAAAGAAGAGGAGTGTCGGCTATGCGTCCGCACAACGTTCGGTGACGTCATAGCAAACAAAAACAAATCTCACTGAGCTAAAAGAAATATTTGAAATAAATAAAAGTAATAGCCTTCTGGAGAAAAATTTCATTTTTAACCAGTAAAAATTTCGAAGCAATCGGTCCAGTAATGAAAGAGAAAAGCGGTTTTTTAGATTTAGTGTCAAAGAACAACAACAACAACAACAAGACCAACACAATATTGAAACGATCGTTATGTCCACTACGTGTCCAATAATTGCGTTGTCTATATTCTCAGTTGATGCGTGTCGTGGTATACTGAACACACTTTATGCGAGTGCAGCAAAACTTTCTGCCCCACTTAACACATTGATGCACATAATTTTAAACGATCGTAAGTCGTAACGCGATGATATCGCTAAACTTCAGAGCACAATGCGTTAAACTTTTAGGTGTCTCACAAGTGCGCACTTCTGTTTTTCTGCTAAGCCGTAATTCCAGAATTGGATAAAATGTCGACGCTACATCTAACATACGGTTTTGTAAGTGTACGTGTTGGCGATCGGTTGAGATTTGTGATAAGATATATTGAAATATATCAGGCTAAAAGTATGTTCAAAAATTCAATTCCATCTTGGGATATTAGAAAACCTGCTACCACTCCACGTAGCGTAAAGCCATTCCGTTTTGTTGATTCGAATGTCTGTACACCCATGTCTGTTCTGTACTTACAGTTCTTCCCATCTCAGTTGCACAGTTTTAAGTGCGGGTATATGCTTTTCGTTATGGTCACACGCGAGTTTTGTTGCGCACTAAGTTCCGTTACTATATTCGATATACAGCACCAGATGTATCACATTTGATTCAGAATTGTTTGGACAAGTAGCTGAAAATATGCAAACAAAAATTGCGAGTTCAAAGCTGCGACAGTTGCTTTTTTATGTTCAAGATACTTACAAAAACATAGCATAGACATATAGTATCACAAATATGCTTATTGTTTAAGATTGGGACCAGAATTTGCAATTATATAGTCATTTTAAAGAGTTTATACTATGCTATTTGTGAACTATATATTAATTATATACCCGATAGTTCCAACTCATCACATACATGAAGATGGGAGTCCCATCAAATTCGCTGGAAGCGACCACTAAATTACCATCATTTGCATTTACCAGTCATGTGGAGGTACAATCGTTTCTCCCAGGCATGTCATTACAGCGTTTCACTGTTTCAAAAATAAAGCAAAAAGTGATGACGTTAGCTTATCAATACTCGATGGAGATCCCAATTACAATAGAAGAGTGTTCATCGGAAAACATGATGTCACAAAAATAATAGGAGAGGAGTATGAGGTCAGTGAATATAATTTATTATGTTGAAGAAGTTTCAACCAAAATAAAACATTTTCAATATGTAAAATCATATTCCTTTCGATTGCATAAGTCTCTCAATTTTTATTCTAAACAAATATTTTGTCGCCGAAGACGCATATCAATGCCAATACTTAACTGCTGCGGTTGGTCGTTTTTATCGGAACCCTGGTGTCAGACTGTAACCATCTGTAAAGTAACAACTGCAGCTTACGCCTGTGCGTTATGACACCAAAAAAACCGACGTCATAATACCCGTTTCTACTCGCAGTTTGGGACGTGGCACAATTTACTGAAGAATAAAATTATTTTTCCATTTTTATAATAAACGGGTGTCCGATAAAAAGATTCGAAATAGTGAAAAACAGGGTGTCCCAAAATAAATGAATCCCACAAAATTGGTAATCGAATTGTTGGGTTTCATTTATTTTGGGACACCATACACATTGCTAACAAAACAATACTCCCGAGTTATGTGAACCAAGATGGCGGACACTGGAACGTATTGTGTCTACCAGGTTAGAGTTGGGCCATAATTTGAGATACAAATACTACGGGAGTCACTTGGCTAGTACCCGAACTCGTAATAGAACTAAAATAAGGATATTGGAATAAAATTATGGCAGAAAATATGGCTCTACAAGATGGTGGTCTTGAAATTTTGAATTTCACAATAATAAAAATTTTGGCTGGACTTAGGACTATAATATTTTGTAGAAGTTAGGAACAAAATAGGCCTAAGTTCCAATATGATGGACATCAGAAATAAAATGTCGAAAACTTACATCCCTAAGAATTTGTTCAGTGCAACTTAGGCCTAAGTCACCTTGTTTTACCTTGCATTCCATACAACAGTTTCAGAAGTTGTTGAGAACTGAATGGGCCAAAGTCCTTTACTGGGGTAAAAAAAAACAGAAAGGAAGTGCCAAATATTATTGATTACAAAGGTATTCTCATCCGCATTAAAATAACAGAAGCTCAGGTCTCTACTAAGTGTGAATATCCATGAATATCCATCCATCTCATCCGGCGATATTGACCTTCATGCACATAGTCAGACATGTAGGCCTACTGATTTTTGAGTAAGTCATTCTCTGGCACTCGACGTTATGAAATTTATGTGATGAAACACGGATTCGCATGTATACGTTTTAATCGAAAAACTTTTACAACGTAACCCAAGCAAACGGAACCTATTACTTTCCTAATTACTTCAAGGAAAATAGAAAAAAAGTATTAACTTATGTTTACGCTTGAACTTCTGTTTGTGTATGACTGTACCCAATAATCAATGAAATTAGCTCTCAAGTCAATGAAATTAGCTCTCCAAACAGCTTTGTATGCGGAAAAAATGAATGAACTGCAGAGTAACATCTAGTTCTCGTATACCTCACAAATATTCTGCGGTCCCCTTTGGTTCATACTCCATACACCTATGAAAAGATAAATTGCGAGAAAATGGACAGATTAATTGTATTGTTTTGTCATAAAGGTTGTGACAATATTGTTATCAGTATCCGCATGTAGTTCACATATTATTAGCCTAAATTAAAGCCGTTTTTATCATCAATTCTTATCCTTGAAACGTTGGTACGCTTTAGTTACGTAGGTCACCGAAAAAACATGGGTCAGTGGTTCGTCATCCCTGGAATAAGTGATCATTCCCAGTCGCGACAATGTCGTCGTCTGAAGATATTTATTTAGATCCAAAATCACTCACGCGCAACCTCCGACGCAAAAATTGGGCATTCCAATGGAATTTCTGCCGTAAGGGGCAAATGCCATGCTCGATTGCAATTTTTTTTACCAGTTAATAGCTATATTATCGTGCCAACCAATCGATCACAACCTGATGAATGTTACATAGATTATCGACGAATATTGATTTATGATTGTAGTATATATACAGTACAATTTAGTTGAGAAATTAATTCTTTTGTAGCTCGCAGTTGTGCGACCACATCCAAGGGGAAACATGAATCTAATAGTGAACGATATAGCTTTAATCACAACCAAAAAAGAGATTAAGTTTACTGATAGAGTGCAACCTGCATGTCTTCCAAAGTTTAAAGTGATAAAGCCAGCAGGTGAGTCATTCAATCTTTAACTACCCAGGAAAATTTTAGCCGATATCAAATGCTTTGAAGTTATTTTCATGTAAGGTTTTTATGTTTCATAAAGTAACTCCAGTTTGACAAAGTTTCAATATCGGCACGATTGATATTTCAATGTTGAAATTTTGAAATTGCATTTATTTGGCTATAACATAAACTGTTGAGTAATATTGCTGGAACTATGTGATTCTCAATTTGAATGAAGTCGTTTCGTGCTTAGAAAAATTGGTTTATCATAGCGTAATATGTGTCAAATAAACTTTATTTTTTTGTACCATAATCGTAAGCACGTAGTTTTGTCGACAATTCAATGGTCATTTATATAGCCAGGGTTATCATTTACCTACAGCCAAAAATAAGCACGGGTGATAAAAGGGTATTTTTGGGTGTACTTAACAACGGCAGAAACGCAGTATAAAAATGTGAAATAAATCATCCAAGAGTCTATTCCACTCTCCCAATTTTTTATCCACTTAAGTTTTCTTTTATCAGAAGTCGCTTCGAACAAGAAATCTGTGGAAAAGCACGAAGTCACAGCCACACGCAACCTCTAAAGCGGTGGTTCCGAAGCGTAGGCCCGTGGCTCACGTAGAGGGCCACAGAGCAGTTGAAGTGGGCCACCATGCCAGACGCAAAACGGTTTTTTCATAAAGCGTTTTCATTTCGTTGAGCATGAATTGTTTGAACACAATGGGATTAGGAATCTGCCAATCAAAGTAGCATTCTTGAATGATAAATGAGGAATGACAAACAAGGGGGCCATAAACCCGTGGCTCACGTAGAGGGCCACAGAGCAGTTGAAGTGGGCCACCATGCCAGACGCAAAACGGTTTTTTCATAAAGCGTTTTCATTTCGTTGAGCATGAATTGTTTGAACACAATGGGATTAGGAATCTGCCAATCAAAGTAGCATTCTTGAATGATAAATGAGGAATGACAAACAAGGGGGCCATAAATGCTAAACGCCTCTAGAAGGGGGCCACATTGCTCTGAAGTCTTCATACTTTGGTTTCCCGCAAGGATTTTTGCGAAATTCTTATGTTTTGTGGTAGAATTGTGGGCACCAATTGCTGTTTTCCCCCTGACCTTTAAGTTGATATCGTCATCACAATAGCAGCTGTGAGCACAGCTCGACTTTGCGCTCGTGCTTACTCATTGTCTAAAATCTAAATTATAGTTTATCCCTAAAAACAGTATTCTTAAAAACTAACACCAACTGTTGTAACTGTGTCACAGTTTTGCCTGGAAATACCGCAAACCATACCGCTAACAGAAACAGTTCTGCGCTGCTGAGATTGAGCGAGTCCGAGGCATGAGGTTACGGTGGAACGTAGGTAATCGATATGTCACAATAATAACACAATGAATCGCGAATACGCGTTGTGTATAATGATAAACATCGTCCCATCATATAAGAGGCAAAAAAAGCACGCAACTCAAAAATAAGCACTTTTCTTAGAAATAAACACGATATGGTAACCCTGTATATAGCACAAATGGACGTGGTACTTTCTATTCAAGTATTGAGTGAGTGTTTGTGACTGATTGTAAACTGCCCCAGAAAGTTTGCGATATATGTATATCCATAAAAAATGGCACTTTATTCAAGGCATAAGGAGACTCTATTTTTTATTCGCAATGAATAATATGCCTCTAATACGAGTTGTTTGACGAGGTAAACTTTCGTAATCCATTTGAGTTTCGTTCATTTGTGCGATATTATATTCTGCTCTAATTTCATATTGGATTGTAAAAAAATCAATGATTTTAGGCACGCAATGTTGGGCTGTCGGATGGGGGAATACGAAAGGCACCGGTGATGAAGGTGTACTAAAGCAAATACGACTTCCAATCGTAAGTCTGAAGGAATGCGCTAAGGAGTTGGGGTTGGAAGAACATAACAATCATGATAGTATTTCACTGTGCGCAGGGGGAGACATGGGCCGGGATACTTGTCAAGGAGACAGGTAACACTTTATATAAATAAGAACTAAGATTCAGAAATCTGTATACGTATATGGATTTCAGTATCTCCCAAATTTCAGTGCTCTTGTGAATATTTTAATAAAGATACATACATCATCTAATAGTATTGGTGCTGCACAAATATGTTATTTCTAAGAAATTTCAAATTGTTACATTTTAATTTGCGTAAAAATACCAAACATCACTTTGCAGTGAAATTTGCCCCGAGCAAGCCAAACTCGGCATGTCAAAGTAGAGCTTAATAATTTAAATATTAGGTATGGTTAGACGTTATGTTCAAGATTTATATTTATAATCACAAAGCTGAAGTAAAGAAAGTCCACGCGTGAGACTACAGTTTCCATAATTTCGCCTAATTTTTGGTCAAAACAATCTGAATTAAAACAACTTTATATGTATATTTGACAGTTAAAATTTGAACAGCGTTTTACAAAAACTATAATAATGACTTCACTATGATTAGAACCGTTTACTGAAACTGAAATCTATAGTTAAATGCAGTGGGCCGTGTGCAGAAAAATGTTTCTAGCCATTCAAATAATCCCTTGTTACGCATGCTCGTATGCCATCTGAACAGATTACTATCTTGTTTGTTTTTTCAATATATTTATTGATAAGATCCGTTTTGTGTTTCAGCGGAGGTCCTCTCTATTGCTTTGACGATGGAAAAGCAACAGTATACGGCGCTACAAGCTGGGGATACGGATGTGGAAAAGGGACTGCTGGTGTATATGCTCCTACTTCTTTCAATTTGCGTTGGCTTTGCTGCTTCATGGCCAATATTCCAAGTTGTCGAGGTGTCAGTTGTGATCCGGATCCACAGTTTACATAACATGTCTGTTTTGAGATTGTTTTATTGAATAAAGTTTGCGGTTGTCATAGTTCCGTTGCTATCTTTATACAATACAACATTGCTCTCCGTGCTGATATTTGTTTCAATATTTTTATACATTAAATAAAATGACAGTGTATGAAATAGTAAAATTTTATTCAGGAATATATTTATCCCACCTCACTCAGATGGGAAGGGAATTTCTACACGAAACGCTGGGATCGGACAGGCATAAATACACCAATTACACCATTAAATACAAATCTTTACTTCATTCACCAAGTCAGAGAAGGCCTTAGGGTGGTTCCAATGTTTCATAATAATTCAATGATACTATTTCTACCGAAAGTTATGTTTACTCATTTTTATGATTATGATCCTTTTGGTCAGTATGGTTGCGGATGTGTGAGAGTGTTATGAGTCGACTACTTTGAGAAAGTACTACTTATTTTGTTATCAGATTTTCATTAAAATTTCTCTGAGGTGGGCCTGATTTTCTGATTTTGTTTTTATAAATGATTTTATTACATGTTATGCATATTAAGTTGGAGGTATATATGACAAATATATATCATATATAACCATCTAAGAGCATACAACAAATGCTATTGTTTTGGAGCAAAACGCAGGAAGTAGAAGACAAATTCGATCAGTTTTGTTCGAATTGTTTCTCAAATCATGTCCATGTTTGTCCAAGATATCATGTAAAGAATACTTGTTAAATAAAGTTAAAATTCAGTTGCATCCGTAAAATGGACTATGTACTTTTTAAGAAAAATTTACACTTTCAGACGAAGACATGCCTTCTGAGAAACCTATCATTTTTTCTAAAGATTGGAGAGCAGTCACCCAATACACACATATTGAAAATGACTAATTCTGGGAAGAGATCAAAAAGTTAAAAACATTAGGAATATAATCTGCCCGATCTCACAAATACCACAAACCTTTTTCAACGAAGCTTGGTCTAGAAATAAACACACACAAAAAATACGCGAATGTATTGAACTCTCGAGCTGTTGTACTTTAAAACACGTAAGCAAATGATAACCAATTCAATCTGATACAAAGAAAACGTGTGGCATGCAATGTGATTAAGTAAAAAGAACAGTCGAAAACTACGCTGATTGGGAATAGCTGAATAGAGAAAATGTGGTTTAAGATACATGCAAACTGAGATCGAAATTATGCTAGTAAATTCTGTGCACTAGTCTAGGGATGCCGCTTTTTGATTTACGAATCGAATCGCATCTTTTTCGAAGCGATTGGAATCAGATTTACGCGATTCGGAAAAAGAGAGCGTTAAAGAAGGAAAAAACATTGAGTGTCTTTATTATTCAGGGAAATATTTTGCTGTCGTAGTCGGTTGAACGATTATCTTTATCAAATTTAGTTTTATGGAGGTCAATTTTTTTGTCTTCAAGCGTATTGCTGTAAGCGTTTTCATTTATTGTAATTCAAATGTAACTAAAATTCTTTTTGTCCTATTACACTATCCTGCTAGCATAAATATATGTCGAGTGTCTTCTTGCTTATAAAGCTCTACCGCAATAATGAGCCTATATTGAACAGAGATGGCAATGTACTGAAACTGAGTGTGAAAACATAAAATCTGTAATAAGGCCAGACTTAATGCAATAAATTATAGCAATAAGTGAAATATCACAGTCACATATACAGGAATGAGACTACTGGAAGCAGTGCTGTTACTATGTTTATGATATAACGGTACAGCAACTGTTTCCTGAACTTTTTTCCTATGTGAATTTCATCAAATCGATGCATTCGCAGATAACAGCGAGTTTTTCATCAATGTAAATATTGGTCATATCTTTGACCTACATATTTTTTATAATAATGGAAATATGTGTGGCTCATTCACTGAAAAAACTTTGCCATCCTTGTTATCTATCATTTTTGTGTGTCAATATATATATCCCATTGTCAAGTTTTTCTCTTCTATATTTGGGCTTAGGCGTTTAGTGACTTCCGGAAACCTACGCATACAATAAAAAAAAGCCTAACAGATTCAGATTCGATTCGAAAATTTTTGATTCGATTTGAAAAAAAAATGTATCCATAAATGGCAACATTAGCACGGACACTCTATAAAAACAATATCACGAAACGCGACCACTTCCGACGATTGCCAAAGGGTTAATCAAATCAAGCGGTTCATTCGAATCAAGCCCGAACTAACTTCAACAGACTCACACCGTTCATAGACCGGACGAGAGGCCACGGTTTAGCCTAATTTATGACCATCCTGCCTCGCCCGCTTTCCTCTACTCTTGGTTAAATATGAACATCCGGGACTCATACAGTGTACAGTCGCTCGTAAAAAGCTAGCGCCAATGCATTTGTGACGTCATAGTCAATTTATTATAATTGAATACTAAATGTTCAAAGGCCCAATCTCAGTATTGTAATCGGGAAAAGAGTAAAGTTTGCAACAATTTTATTGAACATGAGCTCGAAACCGTATGGAAAACCTGTAAATCCCGGGGCTAAATATGGTAAGTAAGCAAATAATACATTGAAGAAACCACTTAGTGACAATTCAGTTGTAATCATGATGACTTTTTTCACATTCTAACTTCTAATTGCATATCATCACTAGACTCGCAGTGATCCCCATGACTTCTAGATTTTCAACTCTGAAGCTCAATCAATACTATTTTCTAAAATTTACTTCTCTTATGTCTATAACTCCGTAAGTATAATTGTCAGAGGTAGGCTGAGATTTGGAATTGGAGGTAGAGCGTCTTTATATGAACTACCAAAGTTCTGGGAGCTACACAAAACTGTATGGGCAAATATAGTACATGACGTCACGATAACAAGTAAAAAGATCACATGGTACGCGATTGAATGGCAGGTGTCAGATTGCTGCAGCATAGAGAGAATGCTTTATCAAAACGACGATACAGGGGAATATTTTTGTTGCACATACTGATGCACAATTCCTCTAATATTCAAATATATTCGTGCATTTTAACCTAAAATATAATATTTCGTGACCCTGACATTCACAACTAAATGGTTGTTTTCACTATATGTTTCACTATATAATGAGTTAAATAAACCGCTAAAAGTATATAATATATATACAGTATATAAGGGTCTTGTTGAAAATGAATATTTGGATCAGGTCGTATCACGTGGGTCGACATGTTTCTAACAAACTGCTTACAACTCAGTTATAAGATCAGTTTTCGATGTGATCTCGAGCCAAATCACTTGCTGCGTACTCTGATTATCTTGTATTTCAAGCATCGCCATTAATATTCATAATACAAAATATTTCTGTTCGGCAAAGTGGATACATGTTTTGTGATATTAAGTTTGTAATATTAGTAAGGTGCATGATGTAGATTGTAGGCCCATGTTATAGAAAGAATGTAAATTTGCCAATGCCAAAATTTGGCTCCAACTCTGTTAAAACTTTATAAATTCGTTTCATTTGCAATTCTCACATATGGTGTTTGTCTTCAATTTACAAGTGTTGATAGCCTCCTCCGGCAGCACAAACAACAACTATTCTCTCTTACATGCAGGACAGAATGCAGCCCGAGATAAACAAATTGGGATACTCCTTTTTGTTCTGGATGGACTCATTTTGACTTCTGCTATTTTCCTATTCGCTGGAAAACAATCATGCCCTGATGGAAGTAAGTCCATTATTGGTCTGCTATTTTTCGTCTAGTGAACTTTTGTTGATTTCTATTGGCGCAGATCAAAATCTACATATAATATTAAGTTGACTATATGTTTAACTATAGGCTTTATTCAGTATTGTATTTTCACGATGCGTAGTAAAGGCTTAATTCTTAGTCTTGTGCTGATGTTATTCAATCTCACCGAACAAAAGTCATCGAAATGAAATCAGATTCATTCATACCTCATTTATCATACTCAATTTATCCAACAAATATCTATGCTCTAGAATAGATTCATGTTACGTCAATTTTTAAAAGAAGTCACATCCAATATATATCGAAGTATAATAATGCATACTTTTGCAGTTGACAACAACTATTCGGCAGATTATAGCTTCAATATATCCGAAACTGGAAATGGTAATATTTATGTACATATTTAAATTATTCATCAGTGACAGGACGTCGCGACTTCGGAGTCTTTTTCAGAGTCTAATTCTATTTGAGTCGCTCGATGACTAATCTTAATTTCTAGATTAAAATGCATTGAATAATTTAAAATTGTCAATCCATTTTTCGTTTTTACAACATGCTTGCTGTAATACACGATATGCAATTAAAGTTTAAATTGTATAACGAGACGGTTTTTCATGAAAAATATTATTTCAGGAATAGCCTGATTAAAACAACGGCATTAATATGTTCAGTGATCGTGAACCGTTATCTCCACACCGCGGGTATTTTAATGAAAAATATATACTCAATGTTTAGCTGTGGAAATTTACACATTTTTTCAAGTATAATTTGAATGCATTCAAAACGTTTGAGCCGAAAAGGGTTTTTGTATTTTTAATACCTGCCTCTCTGTTCACATATGTACTCGAAAATATTCATTTTAGTTAATCTCCAGCAATATGATCACGATAGTCCAGCGTTTAATCGATTTCAACCATCTTCGTACGGTAGTTCAAGCTATGAATCGTCCCCGTTTGCTTCAAGTTTCGGATCATCATCCTATGGATCCAGCTACAATTCTAATTATGGCGGCACATCGCCGTCATCGTGGGCGCCGTATGGATCAAGTTCAACCAATACGGGATCCGGATATAATTGGCCATCTTATAGTCCAACAGTATGGAATTCCGGCTCCACATCTGGATCAACCCATGATACTGGCTCATCATCTTACGATTCCTTGTCATCTTTTGGATATAGTCCCGGACCCAATTATGGTTTTGGAACTTCTTCGTCAACGGTAACATCTGGTTCCGATTCATTGTACGGATCGTCGTATGGTGAATCGAGTTTCACGTCTTGGACAGGATCATCACCCTCTGATTTAGGGTCTACATACGGATCGAACTATGGTTCGGGATTTCCTAGTTCATCTTCGGGATCGTCTGCGGGTTCAGGGTCGACCTACGGATGGAACTATGGTTTTGGATCCCCCAGCTCATCTTCCGGATCATCTGATGATTCAGGGTCTACCTGGAACTATGGTTTTGGATCTCCAAGCTCATCTTCCGGGTCATCTGATGGTTCAGGGTCAACCTATGAGTGGAACTATGGTTTTGGATCCTCTAGCTCACCTTCCGGGTCATCTGATGGTTCAAGTTCGACTTATGAGTGGAACTATGGTTTTGGATCTCCTAGCTCACCTTCCGGGTCATCTGATGGTTCAGGTTCGACTTATGAGTGGAACTATGGTTCCGGATCGCCAAGCTCATCTGTTAGTTCCGGTTCCTCTAGTACATCCTCCGGGTCATCCGCTGGTTCAGGGTCGACTTTTGGGTGGAACTATGGTTCTGGATCTTCTGCTGGGTCATCGGTCGGTTCATCTTCCGGTGCCGGATCATCAAGTGGAGAGAGTATTGACACTGGATCTTCTTCATCTATTTCGGAAACAACATCTGACGCTGATTCCAGCAATACTCAAAATCTTACTGGATGGGAGGCACTCATCGCATCCGGCTATGGCACAACTTGGACTTTTGGGACCGGCGTTGGCACTGTTACTTCGCTGGCAGATAAGGGAATTACTGTCGGAATTGGAACCGCATCATCTTCAGCATCGTCGAACGGGAGTAGTGGAGGCCCCCATCTAGCCGCCGGAGAAACCATCAGCTACTGGGTGTACAAACCTTACAAGCCAAAGCCAAAGCCAACTTCACCTTCAAGTGGTTCAACAATTGATCAGGGAGCAACAAGTGGAGTCAGTTCAAGCTTTAGTGTGGCTCCATCTCCAAGCGGGACAGGGTCAACAAATCAAATTGCTGGAATAAATGCTGGGGCAAGTATGTATGATTTTGTCAGCAACAAAAAAGGGAAAATTGCGATAAAGGCGTAAAACTACTAAGTTCTCCGTATGAATTCCATCAAAAATAATTATGAACGGAATCATCCTCAGCCCAATTTTTTATCAGATTATAGAGTATCAGAAAGTAATGAAACTTTGTTGCATCCTAAACAAGGTGAAATTTTTTTTACAGTGTGAACAGTAAATAATTTCAACGTACATTTTTCTATAAATAAGATAAGGTTCACACCCAACCATTGATTGAAAAATATTCTAACATAACTTTATCTATTTAAAAGAGAATAAACGCAGTTTTATTGAACTCATTTATCTTTGTTGAATAAATTTATGAGATCTGATAAATGTTCAGAAGTGTATTTTTAATCATGAATAAATTGCGCTGGTGTTTCATCCTAGATGGATTTGGTTCCACAACTGGATTTGGGTCGACTTCTGGGGGTTTTGGTGATACTTCTGGTGGATCACTTCCAATAGGAGGTGGCTCAACTGCGATATCTCAAGGAGAATATCCATGTGAGTTTTGTGAATATTCATATACCAATGGCTCAGAATCAAATCGTAAAGAGCATGTCGTGCAGAGAATTAAACTGAAAAGTACATATAATTATTAGACAGGAATCATAAAAATGCAATATTTTGAATCATGATTAAATAAATTTCTCAAGTCTACCGATTCCGTGAATATGGAAATTGTACAATAAACTGCGTACGACAAAACTTGGTGAACATCGTAATTTCATATACGTAATATGCAAAATATGTATCGATCCACTTTTAATTTTTGAATATTTTTGAAAAGAGAATATACGCTTTATAATGAGGGAGGGTATAATGATGAACAACAATTCTAATTCTCCTTTTTATCGCACATGTAGGTTACGTCCAGCAATCGGCCGTTAGCGATTTATTTGTGATTCCAGTAATGTTTAATAATATTTCAATTGCATATTTGCAGTCAAGGATCTTGTCGACATCATACCTGAAGATACAATTGTCAACACCGACTTTAAATGCGGCATTCCAAAAGTCAAACCAAATTTAAAAACAGGACGAATCGTGGGTGCGTTGTGATCAGTTTAATGTCTGTTTCTTCTTTGTCATTCTTTTTAGATGAGAGGCTTTCTAGACAGACGTTACGAGCTATCACTACTAACCATTTCTGCCTTGTCACTTCTGTGTATATGTCAAAATAAATTTAATTCTTTGTTGGATAGGTGGAACAGAAGCAGTGAAACATAGTTGGCCATGGACAGTAAATGTAATGGCGCGGGATGCAATATTTTCAGGCGAAGAATTTTTCAATAGCGTGAGATAAATATTATCGAATATCAATAAATATATGCCGGCCCTATCTAGCTCTGTATTATACAATCTGAAATCTTTTAGGTTGCTTTTGAACTAGCTCAGAGGTTTACACGAACTGACGTTAAATATATTTTGTTATTGTCAAGCAGCACGAGCCTAATTCAAAATTCCCGAATCGACCCGAAAAAAGTGCCCGAGTTACTTTTATATTTTGTATTGCATTTCAATTTTTCAAAATCTGAAACGTGGATGCTCATTTCTCGGAGAATTTTTGTAAAAAAGAAGAGTGAACTCTTTATTCGCGCATTTTCAGGTATGTGGTGCCACAATTGTTTCACCAAAACATGTAATATCAGCATTACATTGCTTCGCCTCAAACTCAGGCCCGGGTGTCAAGGAAAAGGTTAAAGTGGATGTAAATAGATACTGGCGATTGTTTATAGGAAAACATGATCAAATGCACGTCAAAGGAGAACAATATGAGGTTTGTACATAACATTAGTATTGAATCACGTTTGATGGCTCTATCTGTTCCAACCACTTTCCATTCCAACTGAGTCCCATCGCTCTATGTGGGCATTTCGCTGTTAGATCACTGTCATATCAATTTTTTCTATATCATTTAGTATGCTTGGTTATGATAATTATATTACCTAATTCGTTTTTACTGCTAAATTTAGAAGGCAAAAGTGAAGTAAGCTAACTGTTCTGTTAATTATCCCCACTGTATAAAGGTTTTGAATGAATCATATGTTTGCAGATCGCAAAACTACGTTGGCATCATAAAGGGGTAACATTTCCATACGTTATTTACGATTTAGTAATACTAACAACAAAAAAAGAAATCAAGTTTTCTGATAAAGTACAACCAGCATGCCTTCCGAAATACCAAGCGGAACGAAAGCACGGTAGGCAAAAACGTGTAAGACTAGTATATATTAGCTTTTAGCTGCCTTGAATACGTATATAATTATATTTTAATGATACAGGGTCGTGGTGTTGGGCTGTGGGATGGGGTTTCACTCAAGGCACAGGTTCGGATAATGAATTAAAACAAGTCAGACTTAAAATTGGAAATCCGGAAGCGTGTGAGAAGAATTTGGGATACAGCAAAGAATTGCTAAAAAAGGAAATAGCTGTTTGCGCTGGAACAGAAAAGGGACAAGATACTTGTCAAGGCGATAGGTAAGATATATAGGCTACTGAGCATTTCTATTTCATTTAAAAAGTATGATAACAGATTGTATAGTAAGGGTTAACGGAAGAGAGAAGCACAGTGCTGGTTTGCGTTGTAGTCGATCGTTATGAATCTTTGCAAAAATAAAATGTCGATATATTTTGATATAAATATATATTCCCGTGGACATAATTTTTTCTTATTAGTGGCGGACCTCTCACTTGCGAAGATAACGGCAAGGTAACGTTGTACGGAGCTACAAGTTGGGGAGGTGATTGTGGATCAGGCAACTACGCAGTTTATGCGTCAGTCTCTTTTGCACTTGAGTGGATTTGTTGCTTCATGGCGAATATTCCGGGTTGTCGAGGTGTCAGCTGTAATCCCAAACCAGAGTAATTCATGTATATATTTCAGTAACCTTTTTTTTTTAAATAAAACGATGTTAACTGACTGTGAAATTGGTTTCTGTACTATTCAAATTATTTAGGATCTTAACTATGCAAAATTAAAAAAAGAAGGCGAATTCAGAAATCAAGAAATGTATATATGCACAGAAACCTACTAACGGAAAATGCATTTAGTTGGAAATACGCTTCCGATGCCGATTTGTTGTTAAATATTCTAAGGAAATTCTAAATCATTACTGAATATCTGGCAATTACTTATTGTAGCTTACTTGTATATTTAGTTGCTACAGAACATGGATTTCGTGCTAAGCAGAGTAGTATAATGTTTATATCCAGGCTGCGAATTCGGGTAAATCTGCCATTGACTCCACATTGAAATTTTTTTGGCTCCGACTCCGGGCTAAAATTATGAATGAAAATTATAAAACAAATTGACTGCATAAATAGGCTTATAAACACTGCCAGGTAAATTTGAGCGTCTCGTCTGTATTCCTGCATAAGTGGTATACTGTGGGCTGAGGCTAATATACAAATATTCACTTAAATTCTTGAGGCTTCTCCAGTTTATAAATTTTTGAAATTAAAGATGGCGTTTGAATTAGTATAACAATTAGAGTGAGGTTTGAGGCTACAGATGAGAACAGAACCAATAAAATTGTCAGGTCATTCAACAAAGCAATGTTTTTGTCCAATAAAGCTCAGCATATAACAACTATCGGTTAACGTAGATCTCGAATGTTAGTGTTGCAATTCGAAGATTCTACTGTTTCGCTGCCTATTCCTACTACCTCGCCGTATGCAATTAACTGGGTAGAAAACAATGAAGCACTTTATAAAATGTAGCAGGTGCCCGCGTATCACTAACCGTTTTGTACGATTGAAAAATGACTTTATTTGAGCACGATAGAGTTTCCTAGCAGTTACATATGATTCTCTCCAAGACATATTTTGAGATGGTGACCTAAACAAAAAATTGTCAAATCAAATGTGATATAACATTGTCATTTCAGCGGTATATAAAATAAATAATTCCGAGCCTGTGCCATGAATGAAATAGAACTCAAAAAACACCAATCAGAATGCATCTTACATTACAACTTCGCATCGTACAATACAACTTCTTCAACTCTGGGAGTTATCGGATCATTCAGGACCAAATCCGGCTTGACATACGAACATGCAAAGGAGCTATATACCGCTGCAATTGAAATCAGTCCGATGATTGGGAAACAGCGCTTTGACTTCCTTCCCTTTTTAAAATTCTCAAATTTCATTTCAATTCACCTATTGTATTATTTCGAACCAATACTTGATCGTCAAGAAGAAGACTCGGCCCGTCTTTTCGCACCGGCATTAAATTAGCCGAAATAATTTGTTGCCAGTCACGAACTCCACTCCCTTGGTCTGCGATCCTTCAACTTGGTCGTAATTCCTGTATTTTGCTAATTTGAGACCACAATTAATTTGTCTCTGTAATCTACACTCTACAGCCACAATTAGGATTTCGCATGTAGGCTTCGGGTACAGGAGATCGATTGCGATGTCATGCTGACCGGTTTGCGGTTCGATTACTTGCATCGATTGATTCTTAACCTCTGTATCTATCAACGACTTAACAACCATGACAAGGTTCACCCACAGTTTCTGCATCTTTGTTAATTTTCGCCTACTGCGTAGTAAATTCTTTATTTTAATTACCCTCTGATGACACTCGTGTTCAAGTTTCAATACCTCATTTATTAAATTATGTGATATGACCGTCGCAAGTGCCGCAGGATTCAGGGTTGCCACTTTTGTCTGACTAAAAACATATAGATTGACCTCGAAAATCATCTAGAAACATCCAGATTGAAAAATAAAACATCTAGAAAATACATCTAGATATGAAGTCATCGAATTTAATGAAAAGTAACCATAATACAGTAATATTAGATATCGAAGAAGCTAACATCATAACCTAGAATTCAATTCCCACCTGCAGAACTTACAAAAAGCCTTGTACTTTTCATCTGAAGGAGCAAACTATTCTATAAGCCAATCTAGTGTAATTGGCAATTTGAAAATGTGGCAGACGATGCCTTCCATGCCTTCACGTTCGGGGCAATCATCACCAAACAGAGCAATAATCAAATCAAATCACAAAAACAAAAGGGTAAACAACACACAGAAAAATCCCATCTCTTTCTCGTCGCCAAACGTGGTGGTCATTTTGTCTACGAGTAATCAAACGAAGTGTCCGAGCGTGCGATTTGTATGCAAATTCTGTACTTTATCTATACCGTCATTATATGTCACACAGACTTCCCAAGACTTAACACTACTTGATTACAAAACATTGTTATACCAGTGGTACAAAATGCAACGAGACTGCAAATTTCCCGCTACACATTGACAAGCCCTTCGTACAGTACATCACTACTTCCTCACGAGTTACTATTCAGTAAGCAGCGCGTAAAAATTGAATACAATTATACAGGGTTACCATATCGTGCTTATTTCTAAGATTTGTGCTTATTTTGTAGCCCGTGTCTTGTGAAGTAACGATGTGCTTATTTCTAAGAAAATTGCTTCTTTTTGAGTTGCGTGCTTATTTTTTATTGAAAACATGGATGACTTGTTCTTGTTTTACGTACTGTTATGAGAATTAAGTTCAGTTATTCCTGTTGCAGTGTGCTACACTTTGTTTATATTCCGTCATTATTACATTATCGTTCTTTGTGTTGTGATCACTGATTATCGTCAAGCGACAACGGACTGCATTTGCCTTACTGCATTAGTTACGTGCCGTTACGAGTATTAGACCGCCGTAGGCTTGCACGTAATTTACGGATTTACGGAATTACGTAATTATTTGGAGTTACGGAAGGGAAGTTACGAATTATATCCATAACCTTTCAACACGACGATCTTGTGAAATTTAACGAAGAGCTTTCGCGACGAATTGGAACCAAATAAGCGAAAAGAGCGATTGATCACTCGCACCAATACCTCGCCGTGATAATTAATGTCGCGCTTATCAAATAGCAATATGACGACAAAAGAGAGATTGCGTAATGAACCAACGCAACTTCGTCTCCTCGGCATCGGTAAAGCGATTGAGACGGCAGAGAAACAGCAAAACGACGGATTCCTCGCGGACCGCTAAAAATTTAACTGCTATCATATATAATCAAATATGAGCCAGTGTGTTTATTCTGTGCGAGATCCATTTTCTATTACAAAATCTTATGTTTTCTGTTAACGGTTTTATCGTTATATATCAGTCCGGACTTGGCCCTGCTCATGATGTTTTTCACAATTCCTCTCAATATTTCGGCCGTATATGATTAACTGTCTTACCAAATGCGGCAACTTATTTTGATTTATCGTCGACTTGAATACCACCGGCACTCGACCAAACTTGTGTCAATCTTGGCCGATAGGATCGCCGACTTGAGTTAGCAAATAAATGTCGTGAGTGTAAAATAAATGTCACAAAATGCATTGTTTTGCGATATAACTTTGTATTTTCGGAGAAGGCATATCATATAAGTTCCATATTTAAATTATACTCAAATAAATAATATTTGATCTAAATTTATCGCAAATAATGTTATAAACATTCAGTCCGCGAAATGATTAAATGTAAAATGAAGCATGGTAATCGGAATATCGTCAATAAGTCGACATCAATAATTATTATTATAAAATGCTAACAAGGCAATAATGTCGGATAATGCAGAAGACGCTGCAAAAACAAGTCTTCGTCGCGAGGAAATCGCAAGTATAATCAAACGAGAGAATACGCTCGTCGTTAGTTAATAAATTAGAAACCCGTAATTTTTATTCAGCACTAAGGTGGTTTTAAAAAACTATCGTTTCCATAAATATCCGTATACCAGTGTCGGTATTGATAAAATAAAATTGATCGCATAAAAATGGGACGGTTAATTTGCGAAGGTGATAAATGAAAACCAAAGCCAACACAAAATATAAAAATCAGAATAAAATTAATTTGAATTCACTCCTTGATATTTGTCTTTAACATCTGCCGACGGCGTGTAGTACTGCCAAGAATATGGAAACCCAACTTCAATGTCCCATTCGGAAGAGAAGTGGATTTAATTGATTGTTATGATAGGTTTAAATGCGTGGAAAAATATCGCAATTACGGGGTCATTACGTAATTGATTTTGCCGTAATTACGGAATTGATTTTTGTCAATTACGTGCAAGCCTATAATAGACGGTAGTCCGATTAAGTTTGGCTATACTTAGTGACTCAATGTAATTATGTTGCATGTTCTTGTGTTTAGGTTAAGATGCGTTTTTAGTTTCTTAAAGCCATAACTTTGGTTATAATAAATAAAACTGTCATAACAATTTAAGAAACTAAAATCTTAAATATGGATGCATCGATGAAACCAGTGAGACTTGACCTAAATCTGAATTCTCCAAGCGCGGCAAAGGAATGGAAGCACTGGAGAAAAACATTTGAGAACTACATTGAAGAATTAGAGATGAGTGTACAAGAGGGCCAGTCTGTGAATAAACTCAAGAGGCTAATCAACTCAGTATCTCACAATGTTTATGAATATATTGAAGATGTGGACGCTTATAGTAAAGCTATGGAAGTGCTACATAACTTATATGTCAAGACGCCGAATGAAATATTTGCACGACATCTGCTAGTTACGGCAAAGCAACAAACTGGTCAATCCATCGACGAATTTTTACAAACTCTGCGTAATCTAAGTAAAGATTGTAATTTTAAAGATGTTTCTGCCGCGCAGTACCGCGACGAACTTATACGTGATTCTTTTATCAATGGTATTTTGTCAAATAACATCCGACAACGTCTTTTGGAAAACAAGGACTTGACTCTTGAATTAGCGTTTTCACAAGCTTCATCACTTGATCTGGCGCAACGTAATTCGTCAGCATATGAAGCATCTCGAATCGACGAATTGCAACCTTCGGCATTGGCCACTTCCGAAACCTCTTTCGACAATGAAGGTATAGTAACTGGCCGTATAACAGGGCGAAAATGTATATTCTTTGGATATAATTACCACAATCGTCAAAATTGTCCCGCACGCAATGCCAATTGCTACGAATGCGATAAAAAAGGCCACTTTGCCAAAGTTTGCCGATCAAAGATGAATAAATCTGAAGACTCTTCATCTATAACGGCGTCAGTAAATCCATCAGTCCACGATGTGCAATCAGCACCACGGTGTTTACTGCCGGCAACACTTCCAGTTGTCATAGCTGGTCGCAATACAACTGCGTTGATAGATACCGGAAGCTCTCTCTCTTTTATAAACGAAAAGACTGCGAGAATGCTACGTTTGAAAATTTTGCCCTCACGGGAAAATGTAGTGATGGCTGTCCAGCATCTGCAAGAAACTACTATTGGATCCTGTTTAACTGATATGATAATTGGTACTCGTTCATATACCAAAGTGCCTCTTAAAGTATTTCGAGGTCTTTGTTGTGATTTATTGCTCGGTCAGGACTTTCAAAGACAACATGAAAGAGTCATTTTCCCTTTTAACGGCTCTCGTCCTGAACTTCTAGTTCAATATGAATCAAAAGTATGTGGTTTAGCTGCTGCAAACTACACCCCGGCTTCGTTATTTTCTAATCTCATGAAAAATTGTCATCCGATAGCTGTCAAATCTCGCCGTTTTGGCGCGTTAGACAAAGAATTCATCGCTAAAGAAGTTTCGAGAATGTACAACGAAGGAATTATCAGGCCAAGTTCTTCGCCGTGGAGAGCACAGCCTTTAGTTGTGAAGGACCCATTGACCTCAAAACGACGATTGTGCATAGACTATTCACAAACGATAAACATTTATACAGAGCTAGACGCCTATCCATTGCCGCGAATTGATGATATGGTTAACGAACTTGCTGGATATTCCTGGTTTTCCACCTACGATCTGAAATCCGCGTATCATCAGATTCCAATATGCCAGCAAGATAAAATTTTCACTGCGTTTGAAGGCGATGGTAAACTCTGGGAATTCAATCGTATTCCATTTGGAGTGACCAATGGAGTACCAGCTTTTCAGCGGCTAATGGATGAAATTGTGGAAAAAGGCAATCTGAAAGATACATTTCCATACCTCGACAATGTAACTATAGCTGGACATACAAAAGAGGAGCATGACTATAATGTGAAGAAATTTCTCGATACTGTTAAGAAAAACAATTTAACACTAAATGATGCAAAAACAGTATCAAGTGTACGGAAAATTAACATTTTGGGATATACAGTGGGTAATAATTCAGTAGCTCCAGATCCCGAACGCCTAGCTCCATTAAGAGAACTCCTACCTCCAACAAATAGTCGCGCTCTGCAAAGAATAATTGGAATTTTTGCATATTATTCGAAATGGATTGTAAACTTTTCAGACAAAATGCGACGACTCCGCCAAGCGAAAACATTTCCTTTAGATTGCGCTACAGTACAAGACTTCGAATCACTAAAAAGAGAAATCGGAAATGCCACTTTGAGCTCAATTGATGAGCATGTTCCATTTGTTGTAGAATGCGACGCATCGGAGATTGCAATTTCAGCCACACTGAATCAAGGAGGGCGACCAGTGGCATTTTAGTCGCGTGTTCTACAGAAGAGCGAGAGGTTTTATCCCGCTGTAGAAAAGGAGGCAACGGCAATCATTGAAGCTGTGCGAAAGTGGGCCCATTTTCTGGCAAGACGTCCATTCACTATCGTGACCGACCAGCGATCGGTTTCTTTCATGCTAGATAACCGTCGTCGATCCAAAATAAAGAATAATAAAATTCAGTCCTGGAGGCTGGAACTAGCCTCTTTCAGTTACGACGTTAGATATCGACCTGGAAAACAAAATGCCGCACCTGACGCTTTAACACGTTCTACATGCGCATCAGTTTTTCCCACGTCATTGCAAGAAATACACGAAGGTTTATGTCACCCGGGCGTCACAAGACTTCTACATTTCGTCAAATCGAAAAATTTGCCTTTCTCGACTGATGACGTTAAAAGAACTTGTAAATTATGCCGCGTATGTGCGGAACTTAAACCGAAATTTTATTCCCCACCGTATGGCACATTAATCAAGGCCACGCGGCCATTTGAAAGACTGAGTATGGACTTCAAGGGACCTTTGCCATCGCGGACAAAGAACGTATACATGCTAACCATTGTCGATGAATATTCTAGATTTCCATTTGTATTTCCATGCACCAATCTTTCTTCCGCTTCAGTAATAAGCTGCCTTGAAAAATTATTTGCTCTGTGCGGACTACCTGGTTATATACACTCTGATAGAGGAAAATCTTTTATGTCTGCGGAACTAAGGGATTTTCTGCTGAAACGTGGTGTAGCCACCAGTCAATCCTCGCCTTATCACCCAATTGGAAACTCCCAAGTTGAACGATTCAATGGAATCATATGGAAAGCCGTGCGTTTATGCTTGCGTACATATAATCTGCCTATCACACATTGGGAATATGTGTTACCGAAAGCTCTTCAATCGCTCCGATCTTTGCTTTGCACAGCAGTCAATGCAACTCCACATGAACTATTTTTCAACTTCCAACACCGCTCTCCCAGTGGTCATTCATTGCCTACCTGGTTGTGCGAATCAAAACATGCTTTTCTGCGGAAATTCGTTCGTTCGCATAAAAATGACGATTTGGTTGAACAAGTGGAACTAAAAAATGTGAATCCCGCATATGCTCGAGTTCGTTTTTCTGATGGGCGGGAGAGTACGGTATCGTTAAGAGACTTGTCCCCTTGTCCAGTCTCCCAACGATCTTCAAGTCACGATAGAGAGTCTCAAGACTTTTCTCCTGAATTCAATATGGACGAAGATAGTGAAACAAGTACTAATGCGTCACCACTAAATGATGGATGCAACGTTGACCGAAATGAAGAGTTCAAAATTGAAATTCCAATTAGCTCTGACAATGCTAATAATGAAAGGATTGCCACACGTCGTTCAACTCGAACTAACATTGGTGTTCCACCAGAACGCTATGGTTTTGAAATATAGACGGGGAGAATGTTATGAGAATTAAGTTCAGTTATTCCTGTTGCAGTGTGCTACACTTTGTTTATATTCCGTCATTATTACATTATCGTTCTTTGTGTTGTGATCACTGATTATCGTCAAGCGACAACGGACTGCATTTGCCTTACTGCATTAATTACGTGCCGTTACGAGTATTAGACGGTAGTCCAATTAAGTTTGGCTATACTTAGTGACTCAATGTAATTATGTTGCATGTTCTTGTGTTAAGGTTAAGATGCGTTTTTAGTTTCTTAAAGCCATAACTTTGGTTATAATAAATAAACTGTCATAACACGTACAAAGCTTCCGTCAAAAAGGAGGGGCAAACTGTTTCTGTTAACGGTGGGGTTTGCTGTATTTCCAGGCAAACTGTAACACAGTTACAATAGTTGCTGCTAATTTTTAGGGATACTGTTTTTAGGGATGACAAACCACAATTTAGACAATGAGTAAGCGTAAGCATGAGTTCCGTTTCGAATATGAAAAGGAATTTGCTAATCACTACTACTATTGCGACAGCGAGAAAGGGTAAAACAATAATTAATGCCTACAGTACTTCCACAAAACCACGAGTTGTCCAAGTGTTCGCTCGTGATTTAATGTCTAAAATTTCAATCTTTGATTCGTGTAAATAACGTGATTCATCAGCCACCCGTTCAGTTTTTAACTTTCTTGAGAAAATATGTGCGGCCTGCCAAGATTTGTAACACTTTATTTTGGCCCGCGAGCGACAAAAGGTTACCGACCCCTGCTTTAGAGGTTGCATGTGGCAGTGATTTCTTGTCTTTCCATGGATTTTCACTATTTCGGGGCTGCATGTAACCGTGTTCGAAGCGACTTTTAATAATAAATATTTGGAGTGCAAAAGAGATTCGTGTATGATTTTTTCCTCTTTTTTATTATGTGAAAAAAAATGTGAAAAATGTGAATCCCGCATATGCTCGAGTTCGTTTTTCTGATGGGCGGGAGAGTACGGTATCGTTAAGAGACTTGTCCAGTCTCCCAGCGATCTTCAAGTCACGATAGAGAGTCTCAAGACTTTTCTCCTGAATTCAATATGGACGAAGATAGTGAAACAAGTACTAATGCGTCACCACTAAATGATGGATGCAACGTTGACCGAAATGAAGAGTTCAAAATTGAAATTCCAATTAGCTCTGACAATGCTAATAATGAAAGGATTGCCACACGTCGTTCAACTCGAACTAACATTGGTGTTCCACCAGAACGCTATGGTTTTGAAATATAGACGGGGAGAATGTTATGAGAATTAAGTTCAGTTATTCCTGTTGCAGTGTGCTACACTTTGTTTATATTCCGTCATTATTACATTATCGTTCTTTGTGTTGTGATCACTGATTATCGTCAAGCGACAACGGACTGCATTTGCCTTACTGCATTAATTACGTGCCGTTACGAGTATTAGACGGTAGTCCAATTAAGTTTGGCTATACTTAGTGACTCAATGTAATTATGTTGCATGTTCTTGTGTTTAGGTTAAGATGCGTTTTTAGTTTCTTAAAGCCATAACTTTGGTTATAATAAATAAACTGTCATAACACGTACAAAGCTTCCGTCAAAAAGGAGGGGCAAACTGTTTCTGTTAACGGTGGGGTTTGCTGTATTTCCACGCAAACTGTAACACAGTTACAATAGTTGCTGCTAATTTTTAGGGATACTGTTTTTAGGGATGACAAACCACAATTTAGACAATGAGTAAGCGTAAGCATGAGTTCCGTTTCGAATATGAAAAGGAATTTGCTAATCACTACTACTATTGCGACAGCGAGAAAGGGTAAAACAATAATTAATGCCTACAGTACTTCCACAAAACCACGAGTTGTCCAAGTGTTCGCTCGTGATTTAATGTCTAAAATTTCAATCTTTGATTCGTGTAAATAACGTGATTCATCAGCCACCCGTTCAGTTTTTAACTTTCTTGAGAAAATATGTGCGGCCTGCCAAGATTTGTAACACTTTATTTTGGCCCGCGAGCGACAAAAGGTTACCGACCCCTGCTTTAGAGGTTGCATGTGGCAGTGATTTCTTGTCTTTCCATGGATTTTCACTATTTCGGGGCTGCATGTAACCGTGTTCGAAGCGACTTTTAATAATAAATATTTGGAGTGCAAAAGAGATTCGTGTATGATTTTTTCCTCTTTTTTATTATGCATTTATGTCGTTGTTAAGCTTCGCCCCCCTCCACCCACCAACGACAAAACCTTTAAAAAAATCTTTGACACCTGTGGCTTCAAACTTCAATTTGAATTGATTCAAAGCAATTCAGGAACCGGCTTGATTCTATAACAAAATGGTAATTTAGATAACACGTGGCAATTGCGCGAACGAGTCTCAACATCGACCAAAAACGTTTGTTTTCCAATAGTTTCTTTCAATTTTTTTAGACTACTTAAAATGTTAGGAAGTTTTACAAATATGATATTTTATAAACGTTTCTTTTAATCACCTAAGTAATGTCACTATAATAACAACATTATTCCTATTTTAAAACATAGGTCTGCGATTCTTCCCTCGTTAGCATTTGCTTTCTTTAAAATCATAGCGCAAGCGGTAGTAATGCATGTTTCACTGGCGTTCATCATTTGGATGAATTTTGAAGGGTAATTTAGGAAGAAACGATCACTATACATCCGGTATTGTTTGTGAACATAAATTTATGTAATAAGTAAATATAACTGAGTGTACCTATATGTAATAAACATAAATTTTCTTTGATATTGATTTGATATTAGGTAGTTGATGCATTCATTCAATGTTTTTTTTTATTATCTTGCGACTCATTTTTCAGGTTAAATATTGGTATTTAAGGAAAATTAACGATGTTATACTAATTCGAATCAGATGGGGAAATATTCGAATCGGAACATTCTGATTCGAAATTTGATTCGAAAACAAAATATTCGAAACTTGATGTAAGTATTGATGTACCTGGTGCCAAGTTACAAACGACTTCGACATCTTTTTGTGAATTCATTTTGTTTGATGCGTTGATTAACTGCAGAAGGATTAATATGAGATCAGTTAACCAACAAAACATTTTGATATTTTTTAACAAGAACGAGAAGAATAGGTCTTCTTCTGGACAAAGTTGATCTACTCATTTCAATTTTTTGCCTGTCCGCGAGTACATTTTATTTAATTTCAACGGTCCGCCAGAAAGGTTGGGAACCACTGTTTTAAATGATATTTAACAAAAGTTTTCATTTCATTTATACAGAACATTAGTGTGAAGGTGAAGGCTGTCCCTGTTTATTGCAAATAAGTTTCTCAATTCGAGGAGCAAACAGCACATTGTCTTTTGAGATTTCCCAGTTTGGCTGCAAAGCTGTGGGTTTCACATTGTTTAGTCACAACACGCAAGATCAGGGAAAGAGTTCAATCGACACGCATTTTCTTCTGATAGTAAACGCCATTAACAATTAGCAACACATGAAAACTCAACTGCGATTTAAGTACCCTTGAAAATCTTTTCAAGGGTTGAGAACCCCGGATCTAGATTCTAACTTCGTGAACGTTTATTGTGTAAACGTCGTGGACAGTTTTTTAATAATCTGATAGAGAACAACATATTTTGTTAGTGCTTATTAGCACGATTGGTTGACAACGGAGACAAATTGTGATGTTTTTTTTCACTGTACATCATATCTAATAAATTAGCAAGGCAAAACACCCGAAAAACGTTTGCCAAAAGTTCTCCTTGGATAAATAAGATGAAGTGCCATATTGTGACGTCACAGATACACCGTGAAATGAATTGTGGTAGGTTAAAATTCTTTTGCGCACGATTAAGAAGAACTTGTTGGTAGAATGCATTTGACATGGGTCCTAAACCAATCACCAAAGGAGAAATCTCCTCTAATAGAAAAGGTAAGATCGAAAGAATGTGTTCTGGTATGATACAACTGGTCAAGTAGCTAGAAAATTCTGGTTTGGAGCCAGAAAACTATTGACATAGCGTTAAATTGGTAGTGGATGGCCGTGTTAGAATATGCTAGCACACACCAAAAAGCACAGATCATCATTCTAGATAAATGCTTCAAAACTTATGAATGCACAGTTGTAAATATTCTGCTGTTCACTTCCCAGGCCAAGCTCCAGCAGCCGATAAGAAGATTGGTTTCCTGTTGTTTGCATTGGATGTTTTTATTTTAATTGGAGCCATCTTCCTTTTTGTAATGAAGCCTGCATGCTCGCAAATGGGTAAATACAATATACAACTGGAATTGAAAATAAACGGCATGTTCACAATATTTTCTGGCATGGACCACTTGCTTGGCAGTTGTTTCACATTCGCTTCCGAGGAATGACGTACTGTAGAAAGATAGATCGATAGTTATATTCATAGATTAAAATCGGCAATTATGTATTCATGGCTTTGCTTTTGTCTGAAATTCTTTGGTTTCGTTAGTACATTGAAAAATGTAACTACAATGTAATGCTAAAAAATATTTATATCTTGACAGATGGCATGTATGATTATGATTACGCAAATGACTACAATCTCTCCGAATTGAACCGTGAGATACTTTTTAAAGTTACACACATAATATAATATTATATATACATTTTGACGTGATAATGGAGACTGCTCTATACTTCAAATTAAATAAACCAGATGTTATACAGTACGCAAGACAAATGCCTAAATGAGATCCGTGACGCACATTATTTGCCACATCAACGACTTCAATTTGCGATGAATATTAATCATTGTATAGATTCTATAGAAAAGTATGGACGCCTTATTTGTGCATTACACATTTGGGTATACTTGAATAAGTGCTTTCATTTCAATGTTTCACTATTATTATATCGAGATAGCATCTTGGAGAAAGATGAATTTTTTATATTGTTAACAAAACGCTTGGGCAGATTGCAATCAACTGTCTACTCGTATATGTTTATGGTATATCTAACTAAATTTGCTCTAGTGTTTTCTTATAGATGACGTCCAGTTTCATGGCCACGATACACCGATTTTCAATCAATTTCAATCATCGTCGTATGGAAGTTCCTATTATGGCTCCTCGTCAACATCCGGGTCGAATTATGGTTCGACCTATGATTCTGGATCAAATCCGTATGGTTCTACATACGGCACCGGATCTTCTTCTCAGAATTATTATGACTATGGAGCAGGGACATCTTCTTATGGCTCAACATATGACTCATCCTATGGCTCGTCATCGTTAGGTTCTTCTTATGGTTCGGCATATGGCTATGACTCAACATACGGTTCACCTTATGGATCCACATCTGGAATTGGATCATCGCCGTACGGTTCGCCTTATGGATCCACATCAGGTATTGGATCTTCTCCGTACGGTTCGCCTTATGGATCCACACCTAGCACTGGATCATCGCCGTACGGTTCGCCCTATGGATACACATCTAGCACTGGATCATCGCCGTACGGTTCACCCTATGGATACACATCTAGCACTGGATCATCGCCGTACGGTTCGCCTTATGGGTCTACATATGGCACTGTACCATCGCCGTACGGTTCGCCCTATGGGTCAACATATGACACTGGATCTTCACCGTACGGTTCATCTTATGGATCTACATATGGGACTGACTTATCATCGTATGGTTATCCTTATGGATCAACATCACCTTATGGTTTAGCATCACCTTATGGTTCAACATCACCTTATGGATCTTCGCCGTATGGATCCTCTTATAGTACCGGCTCTTACTATGGCACAGGATCTTCGTATGGTACTGGATATGATTCAAGTTCAATATACGGAACTGGGACATCTGCATACGGAACTGGATACGGGTCTCCATATGGGACAAGTCCTTCAAATGTATATGGGACGGGATACGGTTATGGGACGACTCCAGGCATTGGTCCAAGCCTTGGTGTATCGACAGGATCTGGAGGAATAGGTGAAATAAATGCCGGATTAGATAAAACACTAATAATAAACATACTACCTACTACCGGTTAACATTGCTATCGTGGCAATTATGATTTGGGTGAGCTAGCCCCATATTTCATACATATAAAAATATAGCTAACTTTAAAGAAGACAATATGACGCTACTGCACATACACAACAATAAAACACACGAACAGTAATCTTTAATTGAATTTCATCCAGGTGGAAGTGACGGCGTTTCTACCGCAGGCGAAGATTATGCATGTGAGTTTCAGTTAGTACATCCCACTTCAAAACAAAAATTTTTTATTGGAATATTCAGATTTATGAAAATATTCAGATTTTATGGAATACTACTCGACTTTGTATATTGTTCCCGCTTACTATTTCTAAAGTTGGCGAAATTCATTGGAAAACTATCAATTTTTCATAAAAAAATAAGCAAATTCTTGATCTGAAATAATTATTTCAGATTTGCATCATATTTGCATACAGTATTATTTCAGATGGAGATATTATCAAGCTTATTCCAGAAGATAAACTTGCCAATACAAACTTCGAATGCGGAGTGTCAGAAGTCAAACCAAACTTAAAAACTGGAAGAATTGTAGGTATGCATTTAAAATATATGTATTGTTTTTAGTCAAGTCAAAGGAATAGTAAATAGTTTATTCTTGGCAACTGTAAAGTGAAGAGTAAAGTGTGTTTATACAAAGCTTTATTAAATATAGTAGAAATATACTACACACTACGGTAAAAAAAACCTATATTCATTTTGTAGGCCAGGAGTATGACGTATATGTCAAAGCCAATTAAAATAGCACAATTTTAATGAATGTGAGCTGAGGTACCATTGCATAGAAAACTACAAATAATGAAATGTTGTATGATATCGATTCCATTATTTGATCCATAAAATGATGAGAAATCAAATGAGATGAAACTATCAAATTCATTCTGGAAAAATGATTAAGTCTATCTATCTACCCAATGTTTTTAACATTCGTTTTAGGTGGATCGGTCGCAGTACAGGACAGCTGGCCGTGGGTAGTTTCTGTAGCACAGTATACATCGAGAGGTGGTTCTACACACGTAAGAAAACTAGAAAAACGTGATGATAAATTTATGTAAAAGAATTCACTCCGTGTATTGAAGAATTAATTTGAGATCGATTCATTCAATTATACCAAGATTTTTTTTAATTGATGCATTCCTAACAAAGATTGCGTACATAAAAAGTATACAGTATACAATACAACTTCCTAAATATTCAGAAATGCGGAGGTACGATTGTTTCACCCAGACACGTCATATCGGCTATACATTGCTTCGAACCAAAAATAAAAGCAGAAGATAAGATTAAATTGAAGAAAGATTATACAAAAGAAACCAGATTATATATTGGCAAATATGACTTAGATACGCCAGGAGAAATGTACATGGTTAGCTAAATTCTTTTTAACAAATTTTCTGACGAGAGCGAGTTTGTTTTTTTCCATGATATATATAGGATTGATTCCCGATTTGTCACGCAAATTGAACGTGCTTGATCTATGCAATGTATGCATAATATTTCAAAGTAAGTAACTAAATACTTGATATATTATTACTATGCACTCACATACATAAATATACTTTGCTTATAGATTGATAAGTACAATAGTAAATGACCTCATATTTTTTTAGTTTAGGAATATTTGTGACCGACCTTTTTTATTCTATTCATATTTGCCTGTTATTTTAACGATATAAAAATTGTATTATCATTTATTTTATGCCAGGTTGCAAAAATACGAGCACATCCCAAAGGAGTTATGTTCCCAATAACAATATACGACTTGGTGCTTATAACAACAGCAAAAGAAATAACATTTTCACAAAAAGCTCAGCCAGCGTGTCTTCCACCATTGAATAAAGAATTGAGTAGCGGTAGGTGACACTTGTCTTGAATATTACACAACAATTTTTGCCTTATATAAAAGTGCCCACCAGCAGACAAACTTGCGAAGTAATAGAATAATATACTATGTCTGATATCCACACATGCCTAATATTAGGCTTTAATTGCGTTAAAACCAGTTCCATCTTTTGTGATTCATCATTGCCGTTATTTATTCAAAACTTTGTACTGGTTTAGACCAGGGAGTGCAACATACGGCTCGCGAACATCTGTACGTGGACCATGAGAATGTATTCTCCTATTTGTAACGGCACCATCGGCGTTTTCGACGTTACGTTACGTGACTACGTTACATTGGTATTAAAATTCGTCCTACAAGGGGTCAATTACGTGATATTTATTTGTTCTTGCCGAGTGGTTATTAAAAAGTTTAATGTCTACCAATAAAAAGCAAGGTTGATTATGAATGGCGGAATGAATCAATTACGGGTTGAAAATATTCATCGGAAAGTGTTTCTAATCTAGAAATATTCAGTAACGCAGTGGCTCGCCGAATTGACGATCTCTCGGAAAATATCGAAGTAGAACAAATTCACAAGCAATCATTGATCCAAAGCGATCCTATAAAAAAATTTGCATATTTGTACATGAGTTATATATATGTGGCCATTATACATTTCTGAAAAATCATGAATATAAATGAACTCTCTTTTGGGATCATGTACTGCTGTGAGCAGTTCTTTTAAAACAAAAACAGCTGATCGCTTCTAAGCTCAACCTCAAGTTGTTCAAAACTCACATGTTTTTCAATGGCCCGGTCCTCAGCGTCACCACAATTTTACCTTTTGGCACGTGGCGATAACGCACGCCCCTGAGTTAGACTGAGTGAATTATATTACGATATCAAATTATAACGCTGTGCTTAGTTGCAAATTATGAAAGAAAAAACATTTTAATCTTTTCCCTAAATGCTACATATATTCAAAAAGTCCTGTCCATAATAAATACCACTTATATTCATCGAAACATTATGCCCAAGTATGCTTGTATAACAAATAATGTGATTGTATGAAAGATCGTATAGTTCGCGTAAAAGATAATTATGCTACTTGTAAAGAGGTTCAATCGCAATATTAATATTATTCTTAAACATTTTGTTGATGTTAAATACTAGTTTTATTTTAGTTCAATTTTATGAATAACAGACACGTGGTGCTGGGCATATGGCTGGGGAGCGACTGAAAATACAGGTGGCGATTGCTGTTTGAAACAAGTCAAGCTTCAAGTGGGGAGCGAACAAGAATGTGTAAAAGAATGGAGTCCTATTTCTTCTATGGACCACAATTATAAAAAAGAAGTTATTGTTTGTGCAGGAAAAGAAAAAGGACAAGATACATGTCAGGGTGATAGGTATGAGAAAATATGAGATTGATATAGGGTCTTTTGTATATTTACTGTTGTGAACTTATATTTACCAGTATAATTGTTTCTTCTTTATAAATAATTGATCTCTGATATACGAGTCGCGATTTGAGTCAGTTTAAGTTGACCCTGCCAAACAGTTAAGCGGAAGGGGAATTCACTAATCCCGAAAGTTTTGACGAAACGGGGTGGCAACAATTCCACGGCATTACATTGATTTCTAGATTGATAAACCATCTGGAGGGTTTCGAATAATTCGAAACAAATTTACTCATGTCAATGCAACATTACTTGGTATATCGGGGCATAAATCGTAGTTTAATTTTTAGTCGAAACATCAATAATATGAAGTGTGAAAAATTTGTTAAACTACATTTATATTGACTATTATTTTCAGTGGAGGACCTTTCACTTGTCAGGAAAATGGAAAGACAGTGCTATACGGCGCAACGAGTTATGGGGGTGCATGTGGATCAGGAAAATTAGCCGCCTATGCTTCAGTTTCTTTCAACTTAGAATGGTTTTGCTGTTTTATGGCTGATATTCCGGGCTGTAAAGGCATTAGCTGCAATCCCAAGGGACAGTAAAATTGGACAGTATGATGTAGTATATAATATATGTTACTTGAAAGAATAAACTTTTGTTCATTTTATTTTACAAATTGTTTTTATGTTACATCGAGTTTAACAGAAGAGAAATTTATGATTCTGTCTCACCGATTTTTGACTACGCTATCAGATCAATGAGTTAGAGTCTGTTAGACGACGGATCGGCAACCTCATGTCCTGATTGTGCGAAGCGAACGAGTTTAGGCATTTTCACGACCTGATTGAGTTCTGGTGCGCTGTTACTAAATTCATTTTAATAAGAAAATATAATGACGACGGGTTTTGAAACATGTTGGGATCTCGAACAAATTACAGAAATCCGTGAAAAACGAGACAACACAATTTTTCAACCTTTTTATCCGATTATTTCTTTTTAACATTAGGCGAAATTAGATATTTCAATATATTAAAATGCGTGGTGACGCAAGTTGCCTCTATTGAAAACATTACCACATGACGCAAAAAATATGTTAAAATACTGTAGAATATGCTATCGTTTTCTTGTGTACAGTCTTTACAGATAACAGAGATAAAGTAATTAATTTCCTTGTCACTTTGTTTTGTTGAATGAATTTTTGTCAATTAATATCAAAAACTGGATGATAGAAGTCCCTGCAAGGTATGATTTATCGAAGAGCTTTGTTTAATTAATTATCAGCAGCATCCGTCTCGGACGGCCTCGATAAGACGCTGAGTTATATCGCATCTTTATTTCTGTGAAACAGTGACAAAATGCTTACATCTTCATCTGACTGCAGTTAGAAGTCTGAGAAATAAAAGGCTCGAATGTCATTATCATTCTCGAGACATCATTCCAGCTTACGGATATCTAAATTTGGAATTTTATCTTTGACAATTATCCCTTTTCACTGCTTTACAACCCTATATATACAATAAAAAATGACAACGAATAAACTTTAAGGCGATTTCGTTTGCATACATTTCCATCAATTAGTTCCATTAGTTGGTTGGCAGACAGTCTAACCTTTATATAACGGTCGAAACTAGTCTACTGATAATGACACAAGGCTGCAAGATAGCCATCGTAAACGTATTGAAGACGCAGAAAAAATGTATTTAAATTTATGATGCCCAAGAAACGGAAATAGAACGACAGTCATGTTGCATCACCGGTCACCACCACATTTCAGTAGATGTAAAAACTATATGAAGCTAACCAACTCAGCCGGTGTAATTTCCAATATATATATATGTACGGACGATGCTCCATTGATATAGTTACCGTCAAGCATACCGTTGTCACGCACGTAAAGATAAAATGACCCTACATAACGTCTCTCCCCACTGCTTTTCACTCGTTATGTATTTCATCAACCGACTTGACTTCAATTAGCCGTTTCTACTTTGGCCAACTATCTCAACAGTTTTACTCAATTTAATTCAGAACGTATGCCCTTATAAGACATGTTTAATTTAAGATCGAGATAGGCATAATGCTAGCAGGCAACTATAATTTATAATATTTCTCAGATCGCATACCGACCGACTAACATTAATCTAACTCCACCGTTTTTCTTTTGATTATTAAATTGTGGACGCTGGTCACTGGCTTCGAGTATCATTATTAAACATCGCATACTGTTCCTGTTCGTATAGCTCTCGTTCATCAAAATCGTCAATCGAAATTTAGCAAAATTTGTGGTACATGTAGGGTGCCTGCATACTTTGAAAAAATATAAGTAATCACCTTTTGGAGGACATTTTCTGAAATAATTTTAATATGTGATTTTGATCAAGAACAACGACAAAAATCCACTAACATAGAATGTAGGTCCAACGTTGCGTATAAATAGCAATCGATTGTTAATTATCTCTATCGGTCAGCATCTGACACTTTGTGACGTCATAAATGCTTAAAACACGGAGTATCACAAACACGGGTTTCAGAAACAAAACCAAATTTGAGGACGGGTGTGTAGTTGGTATGCTTTGAAATTTTTAAGTTCAAATAAACTCTAAAGAAGATATTAATAAGTTTTAAAACTTCTTCTACGTCGAATTTTTTTATTTCCATTAGCCTATAACTTTTGCACTTATACGGCCTCATACATTTGACTAATTCTGTTTTAAATCCTTCTCTTTTTCAAGCTTTCCTTTGTATCAAAAGAGAAACCGAATTTCCCGGTTTTATCCTAAATAGTTACTTGCTTTATATTCATCAAACAGTTACTTATCACAAGTTATCAGTATGTGTTTAAAATATGCGGATATGATTAGGAGGATGGTGTAAACTGAAAATATTTCAAGATGTACATTTTAAATTGGTTTCGTTATGGGATTTCAGGAAATGTAGAACTGATAGAACTCGTGCATTCGTGGAAAACCCTAATTTGGACTATAGGTGGCTCCGAAGCGAGAAAGCACAGCTGGCTCTGGACAGGTAACATGATCAAAGAAAGTCATATGCAACCAAATGTGTTCACTAAGGTGAAACACTTTTATACATATCAATTCGAGTATAATTAGTACATTTATCTATGCAGTAGTCGTTCATTATTTAGATCAAGTGAACAGGAAAATTGTGACATAATTTTTGAGAATGTGTGAAATAGTTTCATCCTACTGAATTTAAAACAACTTTTGGCGCACTCACAGTTTTGTGGAGGAACTATTGTATCACCTCGACATGTAGTAACTGCTTTTCATTGTTTTCCTGATGCTAATTACTTCAGTGATGTACGAGTTATGGTTGGGAGACATGACGAAGAATCCACCCCAGGTACGCCATATGAGGTCAGTGTTTCTAATGATTTTGTAAAGCAAATATAATAATCCTTCAAAGGCTTTCAGAACAAAACATTACTAATGTATCAATCCATTTTATTAATGAAGCAATGGGGACGACGTATAGTAATTTGTGCATTCGATGTACCAATCACTATTTCTCCAGAGTGTGGTTTAACTGATGTAAATATCTCGGCAGAGGAATAAGATATGGGTATCTTCAAATTCAAACTATTGGCCAATGCTGCAGATGATAATTTAAGATCAAACCATAGCTTGAATGTTATCGATTTAGTGAATATTTCGAAAAAATGTAATTTTAATCACAGGTTTCGAAGATTTCACAGATTAGAGCTCGCCCAGAAGGTTACGTGCCTGCAGAACTTGTTTTCGATCTGGCAATCCTGACATTAAAAAAAGAAATTCAGTTCAGCAGAATAGCTTGCCTAAGCCAAATTCTGTCTTAGAGTCTGGTGCGTATTATTCCAACGATGTTTATATAGAAAACAGGTCAATCACTGCAATAGGAGCTTTGGGTGGTTGAAAATTGCAGTAACTGCAAAATGCGTTTGTTATCATTCATAAAAGCCATTTTTATTTCAGGTAGACGGTGCTGGGCTGTTGGATGGGGAGATACACATGGTATACTGGATCAGAAGAAAAACTAAAACAAGTAAAACTCCAGGTCGCAAGTGCAAAAGAGTGTCAAAAAATTTACACGGCTATAGCACTGCGACCGAAGACATGGTATGGTCTTTGCAAGAGGAATATACTGTTTGCGCGGGTAACGTTGTTGGACAGGATACTTGCCAGGGAAACAGGTATGATTACCGCGAAAATTTGTATGTTTATATATCAGATGATAGATGTTACCTTTAGTAAAGGCAAGAATCGAGGACATCACATATACATCGTTTGTCGTAACACAACAGTCATAGTTTTATGTATTTTCAGCGGCGGGCCATTCCTTTGTGACGATAATGGCCAATGGACTTTGTATGGAGCGACAAGCTGGGGATTAGGATGTGCCAGAGGAATGTACGGCGCCTACGCTTCAATAGCATATTCAACCGAGTGGATATGCTGTTATATGGCGGATATACATAGTTGTTTAGAAGTTGACTGTGATCCATGAATTCTGCAGTAAATGCGGTGCTGTTTTAATAAATATTTCTATGCATTCTTATTTTTTCATACAAATAAAATTGTGTAAATAGTACAAATATTAGAAAAAATAAAAGAAATGAAACGCAAGTTATAGTGTAATAGATATTATTGGAAGTTCCGAGTTTCGTATATCTATACTACTGATTAAATTAAAAGAGTGTCATGGTATTATGTATGTGCCGGTGAACGTGGAGAAACCCTTTCGTTATCATAAAATTATCGTTGCGATTTCACAAACCCGACTTTACATTAGCCGGACGGATTTTAACATATTTTAGAAGCCTGTAAACAGGAATTGATGAGATGTCACAAAGGAGTAACAGCCACGCCGCCATCATTTTTGCTAACAAGATTAGAAATGACTATAACAACGGAATATAAAGAAAAGAATCCATTCGCATCTGTTAAGAGTTCATGACCAACAATGTAGTTCAGCAATAACGAAATGTATGCATGTTCGTGAACATTGCGCCTAGACTAGATAAATTCAAATTTATAACTAATATTTAAACACATGAGTATGTTCGTCGATCGCTCCACGGAGATGTGACTGACCAATTATGATTTTTAATTTGTCTTGGATTATTGGTGGATATAAATATTTAAGCGTGTTTTGGTATTCAAACTTTCGCATATTTCACTTATAATGGTAAGAAGAACAAAACAGTGCCATTATAATACAGCACAAAATAATCTAGATGCATTAGCTTCAATGAAATTTGTCATTTGAGAAACCGTATCTTAACTGTATCTGCAGCCTAATACACGTTCAAATGGCATACTAATTTTAATAGTAATAAAAATAAAAATAAAATAGAAAATATGTGTAGTTTTGCTCTATATGTGATGAATGTGGTCAAAATAATATAATATTTACATTGTTCCAGAATTCACCATTCTACACCCTGGAGAAGTTATCATTCTTTAACCGTTGACAAATAAGGCGAAACTCTTCGAATATTCAATATTACTCTTGAATAAACTTGTCGAAGTTACCTATTGTACAGTGTGGTCCAAAAGTGTTTAATATATAACTTACTTTTGTGTTATTTTGTATATAATTGAAAGCTATAGAACCTTCCCTCTTTCTGTCACAAGTTAGGAAAATCCATGGCGATTCCACACACATAGATGAGATGGAATGGCACGAATCCCTTGCACAAAAGTCAGACGACAAGATAATTTATCATGGTTTACTTTTTAATTTTGTGTAGTACATAAATAGAATACAAAAGTAAATTTCCAAAACGTCGTTTGCTAAAAATATTTTGACTCTCTTTTCATTCTAACCGTCACAATAGCTAAATATTTTTCACTACCATTTTTGTCTGAACACGAGGCTGTTATCAGATATACGACCATGATCACGTCAACGGTGCACACTCAGTTTTCAAAGCCGATTTATGCATTTGCAACCACTTTTGAATAGCTGAGCGATCTCACAAAATGCTTTACGTCTCCATGGTAGAAACTCGGCATATCTGCTGTAACTGCATTATGACGTCACATACTTTTTCTTAAATTGTAAAATGTTGATTAATTACCAAAGACAGGTCATAGTAGGAAGACTTTCTGCTACAAATCTGAGACTCGGGAATTAAAGTCATGGGTCCCAAGACGGCCGTTAGATCCTACAAAGGTGAGATAAATAAAGTTATATGTATATAGATATGATATTCGACTACCTTCTTCTACGCTCCAACTCGACATTCCAAGGAGAGTGTAAATATTAAAATGCCGAATAAAAATTTGTAATATAATATTTACTTTTGGATTAACTCTAAATCGTGAAATGATATACTGTACTGCTTCTTCAAACTCACGATAGAAACTTAGTTTTTGAAATTTGATTATTTAAGTAAGCCTTCGAAAAGTGATTATATCCGCCCATAGATCAATTTACAATGCAATTTAAATTCGAAATATACATGTTTTAGCATCACATCTTTTAATATGTCAGCTCTTCATTTATTCAATTTGTTTCTTATTTCTGATAATAAAATTCACTCAGCTTGTTAGTTTTGTTTAAACCAAGGTTCGTCAAAATCTGGTGGAACAGCTAATAGGAAAATTGCTTTTGTGGTGTTTGCGTTAGATGGAATAATTCTTCTCGTAGCTGTTTATCTTTTTGCTACGATACCATCGTGTGGGGAAAGAGGTAGGTTCAACATAAATTTAATTAAACTTATAAGTCCTATTTGTTGCAACAGCGTTGAAAACTAAGCTTGTTCCTCTTTTATAAAACTACCAGCTTATTGTATAGCTTCAAATTCAACTATGAGAAATACACTATGGTAACTAAAAGTAACAAAAACCAAATCCGTTATTTGCAATATGCATTTCCCATAAATGCATCTTAGCTATATATATCATCAGTCTAGTTCTGATTGACCGAAATAACGATAACGGAAGCAACACGTTGTTTTTTCAACATCTGAACTTACGATCATGGCATTGATTGCATTTAAAAGAACCCAATTTCTGCATTTGAGGAATTTTTCTAAACTGTAAACTACATTACAAACATTAAAATAAAAACAGGAATCAAAAGACCTTCATTTATTTTTACAGGTAATCAGGATGACAATTTTGGATATGGCGATGCCGTTGCAGATTATAACTATTCCGAAGCTGGAAAAAGTGATTAACATATTTTATCTGATTGATCTTTCATTTATTTAAAGTTCAAACGCAATCGTTAGCATCTTATAATATTCTAATTCCCGCTGAAAAAGTTTTTATTTTCAGTTGATATTCAATTCAATGGAAACGATTCAATTATATTCAATCAATTCGAACCATCTTCGTATGACTCAAGCTATGCTTCAAATTATGACATGTCGTCTTATGGTTACTATGGCTCAGATATCGATTCATATTATGGCTATGGAAGTAGTAACGCATATGATTCTACATACGGATCAAATTATGGAAACGGAGACATGTCCGGTTATGGCTCAACATATGGTACAGGACCTGTATCAGCTAATATCCTTAACTCTTCATATGCTTCCAGTTACGGACCAGGATATACCACTGGATCAATGTATGGAACTGATTCTACATATGGACAGACGTATGGTTCCGGATATGATCCTACTTATGCATACGGCTATGGTTATCCTTATGAATCAAGCTATGCGGGATCCGCATCGCAGTATGGCTATTACCCAACTAATGGATATGACTATTCGAACTCGGGTGGTTATAGTACCGGTTCTCCGTATGATTATAATAACGCATACGGCTATGACTCGTCTCATTCTGGTAGTTATGGCACAAGCTCTACATACGACTCGACTTACGGGTCCTGGTACGGAACCGATTATGGGACTGGTTATGGTTCCACTTATGGTTCAATGTATGGATCCGGCTATGGCTCTTCATATTCTGGTAGTTATGGCGCAGGTTCTACATATGCTTCGAGTTATGGGTCCAGCTATGGAACCGGATACGATTCAACTTATGGCACAGGTTCTACATATGGTTCGAGTTATGTACCCAGCTATGGAACGGGATACGATTCAACTTATGGCACAGGTTCTACATATGGTTCGAGTTATGTGCCCAGCTATGGAACGGGATACGATTCAACTTATGGCACAGGTTCTACATATGGTTCGAGTTATGTGCCCAGCTATGGAACGGGATACGATTCAACTTATGGCACAGGTTCTACATATGGTTCGAGTTATGTGCCCAGCTATGGAACGGGATACGATTCAACTTATGGCACAGGTTCTACATATGGTTCGAGTTATGTGCCCAGCTATGGAACGGGATACGATTCAACTTATGGCACAGGTTCTACTTATGATTCGAGTTATGGATACGGATACGATCCAACTAATGGATACAATTATGGCACAGGCTCTACATATGATTCAAATTATGGAACTGGATATGATTCCACTTTTGGACATGACACTACATTCGATTCGAGTCATGGTTCAAGCCCTGTAGCGGGGCACGGATCCAGTTATGACTCTTCAGGAGCTTCAGGATATGGATCAATACCAGATATTGGTTCAAGCTACGAAGTCGCGCAGTCGCCCGGCGAAACAGGCGCGGCAAGCGCAATCAGTGGAATAAATGTCGGTACAGGTGAGCCTCTATCGCCTTTTTCTACCCTGTCGCTCTTACATGATTCGTAAAAATAAGTCAACTAAGTTTATGTAGTTGCAAACGAAGTACATTTCCAGTTCTCTATTTACCCAATAAACTGACCTTGATTGAATGCTTCGTGCCCATTTATGCGGTATTGCGACTTCATATATTTGTAATGAGTTTGAGTATGTGGTGCAAGTATTCTTCATTGCATAAGCCCTACAATTTTCCTCATACTAAAAACGATAAATTTGACGACTTGGCGTACCTGCAGTTTTGTTAATCGCAAAATTCTCTGAATTTATTTTTCATTATTAGAGTCTCATGTTGGAGGAAGTGCAGATGGAGAATTTTCTCCTGATGGAGGGACAACTGAACAAGGCAGTTCGTCGGCTTGTGAGTTTTATTTGCCAAGAAAAAAGACTGCATACGTATAAATATATAGTGACGACAATGTAAATATTTGATTTTGTAGGAGTCGTCTATATACGTTTCCATTCAGTGCACCCTTATTCGTATATTGGACACTATGTTATACCCGGATAAAATAATCAAGCAAACAAATCTGGGCATTTTTGTAATACTCATTAAATTCGTAAACTCATTTGTAATACTCCTCATTAAATTAAAATATATTTACTTTTTCTTAGTAGTTAAAATGTAATTGCAACCGCATCACTTGCAATGAGATCAGACGTTTTACTTATTCATAAAAATGCCGCTTTTCAATTTAAAGTAACGACTTTCAAATGTATTATTACTAGTTTTGTAAACGAAATGCAATTTACATTTCAAGCCGGAGATCTTGTACAACTAATGCCCGAAGACAAATTTAGCAACACAAATTTCAAATGCGGAGTTCCAAAAATTAAACCAAATCTCGGAAAAGGAAGAGTTGTAGGCAAGTAAAATTTGTGGTAAATTGTAAAAGTTGTAAAATATGATTTAGAGTCAAAAAGATGCAGTGCACATGAGCAACCAAATAGTTCATCCTCCACGTGAATTTTTGAAAATTATATTTTTTTAATCCCACTTTGCGATTCTTACGTTCAGAATATTCATGATCGGAAAGTGGTAGTGAATCATCTACCTCTCATAAATTAACAAAATTTTGTGATCTTAAGAATTTTCTGAATAATTGGCGTATTTGACAATAATAAAGCTATAGCAATCTCGGAATCTTTTTATTGAATTTTGATCCAAAAGTACTGTGTATTTGCCATAAATGATAAGCCCCACGCACGACCTCTACCACGTCTGATTAGCGGAAAAATACATGGCCTTTTCAATTCAGGAGGCTCGGAAGCTGTCAAGCACAGCTGGCCGTGGATAGCACATGTAATGAACAAGTTTCCTCGGGTTTACGGCTATTTGAAGGTAACTCTGGGTTTCTAATTTTACTTCAAACACGTAGACTGGAGGGAAAACTGTCAATAAAACAGAATAATAAAACTTTCAATATTTACCTTACCATGTTTTCCCTGTTTCAGTCCGAATATTGTTTTCATATGTACTAGAGAATAATAGTATATGACGGAATTTAAAGATTTTTCATTTCTATATGCAAACGTTAACGATCATGCGACTCTATGACCATAAATCATCGTTATGTGTACGAAAGTACACATATATTGCAATATGAGTAGACGAATAAAGTGTTTACGGAAACCACGAAAGTTACTTCAGCCTACTACAAAAATTCTCATATATATTGGGTAATAAATTTAGAGACACTTAATTGTTTTATTTCTACAAAACATGTCACCATTAATATGATTTGATCTTGAACCTAAAAATTGTAGCACTGTGGATCAACAATCGTATCCCCTCGACACGTGATTTCAGCTTATCATTGCTTCACTGAAGAGAGAAATTGGAAAGATGAAATGTTTGTATTCGTAGGAAAACATGATGAATCAATTCCAGGAACGAAGTATGCAGTAAGTTCACTGTTCAATATTACTACTTATTAATACTGTTTATTAATACTGGTCAGCTAACAACAGGTATTCACTGACTGACCCAGTGTAAAGTGACAAACATATTGTGTCTCGTTTGGTGAATGTGAACAAAATAAAAATTCCCTCGTCAAGACACTCATTTTATATTTGAGCGTGTTCTTAGACAAAGTAACTGGACAAAACTAGTACATTGAGGAACTTGTCACGAGTGTATAGTTCTCATTGTTCTTCATTTCAATTATATAACTGCTATTACAGATAGCAAATGTTCGAATTCATCCTAAAGGAGAAGTAGACCCTGATCTTTATTACGATCTCGTCATTGTTACTACTAAAGAAGAAGTGAAATTCAGTGACATAGTTCAGCCGGCATGTCTTCCAAAACCACGTGTAGTTAAATCCAGTGGTAAGTGTTAATTAAATGTATTTTATGGTTGTAACGCAGTATCTCGCATTGCAGATATATCTATCGTCTTTGATGTACGGTTCCAATTCCCCTAATTTGGCACGTTAATGGGCAGCTTCGCATATTGTTAAGGACAGAATCGGTATGATGATTCCAGCATAGACTAGAGTAAAAAGAAAATATATCCAATCCAATACACGCTATTATGGTATAGATCAGGGCTACTCAACTATTTTTATCGAAGGTCCGCAAACAAAACTTCAAAATTATTTGGGTCCGGTCTTTCCAGAACTGATATTTCGGCATCCTTAAACGAGCACTTCCTAGACCGACTAAAGATTAGTAGCAAATCAAAATTGTTTATTATGGTGTTATATTTCTTTTCGTATATATATCAAAACTATGAAAGTCATTTTATGATAGGAAATTGAAAAAGTGGGGCTATTGATCCAAAATAAATAATTAGGTGCGGTCCAAATCCAATACTCGAAAGGTCCGGATTCGGACCGCGGTCCGCCACTTGAGTAGCCCTGGTATAGATAGTATTTATAAATACTCTCAATCAAATGATATAATTGCTAAAATTAGAAATTTTCAAACTTATTTGCTGTTTTTATGCTATATATCTAATGCTGGTAATTAACAGACTTCATTTTTTTTTTATAACATTACAATACATTACATAACACTTTTTCCTAACATTTTATATTTGCATTTTGAGGAACCTGGTGCTGGGCGTACGGTTGGGGATTTGTTGAGGGGACTGGAGCTGAAGATCAATTAAAACAAGTAAAACTTCAAATTGGAAGTGAAGAAGAATGCAGAACGGCTTGGGGGTATCCTCCCCAAGTTAACTTGTTGGACAAAGAAGCTGTGGTTTGCGCAGGAAATGAGAAAGGACAAGATACTTGTCAAGGTGACAGGTATGTGTATTATTAATCTCCGAATATAACTCTAGCGATATGCAATGAATTCAAGTAAAATTAAAAATGATACGGCAAAAACAAAATATTCATGATTATTGCTGTAGCAAGTTTTACAGTAAATAGTATTTGAGTAAATTTAATTTCCATTTAATTGATCGGTATACTGTCACTAACATGAAGTAAGCGATATTTTCGTCATTTCGTTTTTTTTCGATTTCGGTATTGGTCGAGGTAGTGAATTAAAATCGTCAGTAATTAGCTACAATGATTTTGAGAGCTATATTGAACTTATTACTTATCGATTTTAATCAGTAAGTATGTTAATAGATATTTTTCTGTCTGTCTGATGCACACGATATCTCACGAAAGCGAGATTGAATCTGCTCCAGATTTTGCAAGTGCATTCATCATATCTCGGACCAGAAGCCTATTGATTTTGGGCAAATTATGTCTCGTATAATTAGCGAGTTATTAAAAAATTAGTGATGGGACACAAGGTTTTGGGGATCCCCTAACTTTCGATCGATAAGTCTCCCGTCTCTGACCGATATTCTCGTTTATTTACCTTATTTTATAATTACCAGGTTAAGTATTTTGAGCGAGCCATGTGGATGGAGCAAGTCTATATATAGAAGTATGAATAACTTGATTAGATGAATAGTATAAATCACCTTTGACTATTTTTCTAATATTGCACAACCCCTACATTTTAGGCAAAAAAACGTAGCTCAATTATTTGGAATATATTCTTATTTTCAGTGGAGGTCCTTTAACCTGCGATGAAGATGGTAAAGCCTTTTTATATGGGGTAGTTAGTTATGGACAAACCTGTGGTTCTGGCATATATGGAGTTTATGCTGCCGTGTCTTTTTCTATGGAATGGATTTGTTGTTATATGCCGGATATTCCCAGTTGTGAGGGTGTTAATTGCAATCCTAATGGATAAAATCGGCGATTGTGTAAAATATATGCAATATATACAATTAATATGAGACCGTTAAGCGTGTCTTGACTTTAAACCGAATCATGTGTCATGTATTAAGTTTTATTATCAAAAGTAAGTGTGTGGGTAAATGCACAGAATCGTACGTAAAAATATTTAAAGTTTTGGCGACTTAATAACTTAATATTTCCAGTGGTATTAGCCAGGTACTCAGCTCTAAAGCTTGTGACAAATTTATCAACGTGATGTTATGGAAACTACACGAAGTTTAGAACAAATATTCTTGATTTTTTGGTTAAGGACCAAGCATTGTATCCTCAGAGTGGCTCATTTGTTTCATACCACATGAACGCAATTAGTTTATTTAAAAAAAACTTCTTTTTTAACATCGCGGACATTTGAACTTCTTAACATTTCCATATACGGCGTAACAATCAGGAATGAAAATCATCGAAACATTTCTGATAGTTTTGCCAATGGCACGAATAACACAAGTATTTTAGTATCGATCAACGTTTATTTTGTATATATACTTCTGTCTAGAAAAGTCATTACGATTTTGTTGAAGTTTTCTCAAGTTCCGACTTACCGTCGACCTAAATTTGTATAGCGCCCTCTTCGCGGATGTGGGAAAAATAAAATACAAATTTTGTACTCTAACCCCCCTGATTATTGACAACATCATTTATCAGAAATTCACAATTTTTATCATACTTCGTCTCTTCTACATCGTAAAGTTATATAATATATTTCGTCTACCTGTTTTATACATGCTTTCTGATGACATAAAATGTAAATCTTCGGAGAATGTAATTCTAACTATTTACATTAGAGTTATATTAGATGCCGTACTCAATTGATTTTACACGGAAGATTGCGAAATCCTGTATTCCAAAGCATTGCAGTTTTTGTTTATTGAAGTCACGTACAATTTTGCTAACACGACGCGCATTGTCATTTAGTTATATAAAGGAAACGCCTCCTTATAACTAAATAAAAGCAGTATACAACACCCACAAATTTTGAAGACAGTTTCATAAGTTCTATTATGACCAAGCATACTTTATCACACGCCTGCAAAGACTTGTTAACGTAAGTTTCACATTTCGAAGTCTTTAGCGTTTGGGTAAAATAGCTGTTAAATGTTATTAAATTTAACGGTATTATAGTTTTGTGAGCCGTGAAAATTACCAGACAATATAAAAATACTAATGTGATTTTTACGCGTCCGGGTATGAGCTTAGATCGAGTTTACAAAAATTTCCAAACGCGAAGAGCTGAAAAAACAATCGTTTTAACAATCGTCTGTTCTCGGCAGTTTGAAACTACTATTTCTGGATGAAAATTTGAACATACCGTAAAAAATAAGATAGTTTCGAATATGTAAGGCAAGAAAGAAAACTGAGATCAATCTCAATTTTGAAGATGTGAGGACGATTTCCTAAATATTAATTGTTATTAAATATTAATATTTGCCAACGGATAGTTGAGTTCGAATACAATATCAAACATGGCACAACAAACATATAGAGTACAATTTTGCTATCCACTGAAATAAAATTGATTATTTGTATGTGGTATATCTGAATTAGCGGACGTAAATTCATTCAACATACTTGTCCAAGCAAATATAATAAATATATCGTGTAATATATTATCACTGGTATGGGAAATATGAAATTTTTGATTAATTATATGAAGGTATTATGGGTATGATTCCCTGTAGATATTTAAAATACTGATATTTCTACTGATATGTTTAAACTGTGATCCGAGTGAATGTTGCGAATACTCATGGGAGGATTTAATGGACGACTGTAAATGGGAAACGAAAACAGAAATATATGCGCGTGCGAAGTTCTCCTATAGGCAGAGGTCATATCTTTTCAAGCCCTCGATTAATTGATGACCTAGATTTTTGTATATATGGTTTTATAAACCAGCCACAATCGAAAAGCGCGTGCAAATATGTAATATTATATGCTGCTGCTGATTGTCACTGATTTGTATTTACAAATATATTTAACACATTATTCAATATGAGAGAAAGGTACAATGTTTGCAACTTTTGTAGACCCGGTTAACCTCGCCTCTTTATTGATTTGAGTGAACCAGATAAATTGCAAGCAACTAAATATTTAATAAACAATACGCGAGGATGAGAATTCGGTCACGTATGGAAGTTAAACATATGTTCAGAGAATATTTGTACTATAAATAAACCCTTATTGTATATAATATTCCGAGGTGAGGGAATTTCCAACGTTTGCGATGTAAACAAATAACAACTAATCATTTTGTGGTTCCGAATCTGAATCACGCTCAAATTCTTTGAATCTCAACTTCAATTCTCGAATTGCTTTCTATATTGCATGAGTCATAAAATAAATGAGGCTGCTCTATAGAAGCTGGCTCGGAGCGAATATCTGAAACATTCAAACTCGAAACTAAAGATGGGAAGTTGCAGCGTATTATGAGTTATTGGCACAAGTTACAAAATTTAGGATCAATACAAAAATCAAAGCACAAATATATGGAAACAGACATGACGGGTTAGTATTTTTACGCGGTTTAACTATGATTGCTTAGTTGAGTAGTCTAGTTTAAGAGAGCAATACTTTTGTCCTGACTACATAATCAACTGCAATTTAGCTAGCAAGCCATGAGCCAATACGTGTCAAAAAACAAACATTTCATTGTCGCAGAAAAGCCCGATTGTTTACAATAATGAAGAAATTTGGCGTGTGAGGCTATGACCTCTAGTTTTGTTCTATATTATTTAGACATAAATTCTAATTTTTACAATTAATAGGTAACTTATTTTATAAGTACATCCATAACGGTATTGACACAAGACAGCTGGCACTTGCAAATCGAAATTGACTTGTATAGTTTCGTGTGATGATTATAAAAATTTGTACAATAGATGTCACAGTTCATTTAATTAAGCGATAACATTCACATTCTTAGAACTTTCTGGATGACTTACTTGAGTTTGATGTTCATTACACATTTTCCAACAAATCGCAAAAACTTCATTCTGTGCAAGTGCATTCATAAAAATAAAATCGAAAACTCAATTGAAATGCTTCAATAAAACCCTTTACCTCAGCACACCCTAAAGGACTAAAGAACACCTAAAGGGTTTTTGTGGCGTCCTTATCAATCCTACGGAATTAATAAATTGTGTCATTGAATAACATTTGCCAGGTTTTGTAAGAGTTTTTTCATTACTTTTAGTTTTTGAAGGAGTGTAAATTGAAATGGTGACTTGATGAAATGGTAATCCTGTATTTGTGTCTTCGTATATATATATGTTATTGACTATGTTAAATCAGTGTGGCGTTATGTCAGAATCTAGGAAACGCCAGAGAGGTTTGTTGTTACGCGCTTCTCAGGTGTACACGAAAACGAGACCGTAGTATCATATTTTGGATTAAAGGTGGATTACGTTAAAGCAGTTGTTTTATTTTTGATGTAGTATGGTATTGTTGCAGGATCAGTCACTAAGTAATAGTAAAAAGAAGCATAACATTCATATCGCATGTCGCACGAGAAAGTTGCATTGCTGAAAAATGATACAGGAAATTCAAAATATTATTCATCAAAAAAGTGGAATCTATAAATATATGAAAATACAAATAAAGTTTTGGAATTTGTATTGACGGGAGGACAGAGGGGAAAAAGTGCTGTTAAAAGTAAAGTTCAAATAAAACCGTGTCATTCAAAATGTGAATCAACTAACAATAGATTGTTGCGGGAGAAAAAAGGGACGGTAGCGCAACCCACAACCCCACATAAAAAGAAATTTCCGGACAAGGTTCATATTAACCTATATGAAGTATTCTTTGTCCTTATCCATCAGTCTGCATGAACCCTAGCGTTGATGAACTTTTCGTACAAAACACTGAAATTAATTAAATATATAGGTCGGAAGATAAATAGTTATATATGTGTCATATTACCGCCTCGAGAAAAAAGTAATTAAGCTCTTTATTTTTTATGGAAAACCAAGTTTTGAATAAAAGACTTCTCGAGTGTAGTAATATGCGTGGTCATTGGATGAGTTTGGAAGCTTTATAAATTTTCCACATTGAAATTCGGCACAGCACTATCAGGATGGAGAGCAGAGCTGGACGGATTGAATTCTACGCGAACTCATTAGTTTCAGCTTTACTTTTTTCTTAAAATCTGTTTTGCAACGTTGATGAAAATGCAAATTTTCGAGTAACGTATTTGTAATTTGCTTATGTGTCATCTGAAGTCACGCCACTTATGAAACTTCAGAATATACAAATAGACGATATAGACAAAGGGCGCCCAAACAGAAAGATCTGTGACTAATATTTGGTTTGCTTTAAAACAACAATACGATTTAAATGTTCCTCTTTGGACATGGAATATGGCAATTTTATATTCGAATCATAACTAGTCCATGACAGTACGTTCATTTACTTACATTGCCGTTGATAAACTATATCAAGTTAATTTTCCACGCTGAGGTGTGTGGATTGCTAAGACAAAATAAACTACTTGGTATGTTTTTACATCTTTTGTTAGAGCATCCTATTGTATTTCGCAAGAATTAAGCCCCTTATTTTTATGTTGGAAAAAGTTTGCCTACTGATGGGCTTTTTTCCACTGCTTTGCGAAATTTGCACCTTGATAAATGCTAAATCGCTCCCTCTCCTCCGTCAACTTGAAGTTTAAAAAACTGAAGTTGGTATATCAAACTAGAAAACAATTGAATTATAACACATTTACTGCTAAGTATTAGTAAAAATCCTGATGTTTTAAACCTCCGGTACAATTCGTTTGAATACGAATCGGACAGTAAGTAATGTGCAACCGCAAAATTTGTTTAGCGTGAACATTTATAGGATTCGGGTTCAATATAAAATTTGCTAGGTATTATCTCTTTTAGTGGAAATATGCATTCAATTATATCACCAGCGTAAGCCATGCCCATAGATGGGACGCCTCGTGGCCACTCCAAGCTTGTTATTCAGGTTCAAGCAAGGTTACAAGAACTCAAGAAGAAGAGCGTAAAACATTCCCAAAACATCTATTCCAGATGATTTTGAACCACTTTATTCAGAAGCACTTTTTCAGTGAATAATACCAGTTATTGAGAAATTGGAAGAGATAAATTACCAAAATAGAAAACGTTGGTACATTTACGGTGGTAATATAAGTACTGTGTAAGAGAGACAATTGTGAAAGTTAGCTAACAAAAACATCAGATTTTAGAATATTTCGAAAACGGGAACAAATTGCGTCATGAGATGTGTTCTAGGCGAGATTCAAAAAATAATGTTTTTGTTCTGCTTTATTCTGGTGCTTACAACTCTTTCCCAGAAAAACTAGATCAGCATAAAGTGTAGACAATAGATTCATTAGATACGTCACGTTCTTGATGTTCTCGTAGGGGTACTTTATGTGATTATCTGTCTATAACATCAAACTTCACCAACTATAAAGGGTACCTTATTTGATGACTACGCTATTTGATTGCATTGCAACATGTTCTTTGTTCGCCAACATCTTTAATACTCCAGTCATTTAAAACAGTGTTTATCATTTTGGAAAGTGTGTCATATGGTGTTTCAAAATTGATTGCATTAAATTGCGCACTTGTTCGTCGATTATAAAATCAAAGCTGAACCTTACCCTGATGTACAATTCAGAGTGGTGCCGCTTCCATATAAGTATTTTTGTGATAAAAAAATGTTTTTGTTCCTAACTAGGTGAGCAAGAACATTCGAATAACATAAGCTTGAATCATGCAAAAATGAAGGTAGTTTCTATGGTTGGATCAGATGAAATAGGGTTGAGATGGCGACACGAAGTCATTGGTTATACAGTTGTGCTTACTGTAGTTATTAGCTGTACCAGGGACTATCACTGATTGATATTATGCGGGGAAGGGGAATCGACAAGCACAATATATGGATAAATATATATATATATATACACCAATAAAACTAATATACTCTCAGTCATTTCCAAAGATCAGATTGAAGTTTTTTGAATAGCGCAGGCAATTTTTTTAGAGGAATGTTTGACACTAACGTACACATATGGAACAAATTGACTCCTGTAATATCACAGGGTACAAACATCCCATGTGACTTTATTTGGGACAAAAATATTATCAGGTTTTATCTTATGTATGGATAACCTTTCCACATTATTATTTAGTATATTGCTAATCAAAATCAGTGATGTATGTGTAATGAGGTTATGCTCAGTATAACAACAGAGAAAATTACTTTGGAAAGACGATGTAGTAAATATACCAAATAATACAGTCTATGACCAACTTCAGTAACGCCACAATCACCGATTCTGCGTCGGAAAAGGTTTGTCTAGTGTATTTTAACAAAAGACGAAAATATGTCGAAAATTGAATTTGAAAACCACAATTGTTAGAGATAACTCACTGTATCAGTCTCACTCAACGCTTGATAAGTTATAAAACAAGCTAATAATGAAAGAATATTGAAAGGTAGAAGGAAGTTAAACTAGGAATATGTTTGTAAAATATCAATTATTTTTCAATTTCGAATATGTAGTTATTTTAATGAGTGTAGTTTTTGTTGATAGTATTGTTCAATACTAACTTTTCATACAAAGCATCAATAGAGCACCACATACTTATTGAATGAGATTATTAGTCCCATATTCGATAGGTTTACTATATATATTATTCAACTAACCAGACTACAGTAGAATAAATTATCTAAGTATCACTACAGCATAGTATTTCTTCTTGAGGCTGGTGAATGCATTCTATATGAATTGTTTTTACCAACCTTGTTACCACAGTTGTATTGAGTGCTAACATGGAGAAATTAATAAGAAAGAACATCTGGGTACATATTGACCTCGAGTAGTAAGTATACAGTGTTAAAAGCGTTGAAATTATAGAACGTGTGAATTGTAAAATTATTATAACCATCTCTCGCGTCGACGAATCTAATAAAGATCAAAATTTAAATTAAGAATGGAAGTTTGGAAAGTGAACTCTTTTTGTATTAAATGATACAAGAGAATAACACCTGATTCGCGTTACTTTAGTACCTTTTTCAAATGAGTTTATAGTGCACTTTTCCACTTCAGTTTTATGCGGAAATGACACAATCACAGAACTGAAAACAATGGTCGCATATCCGGCAGATAAACTTTTGACTTTTCTATAAGCGTATAACAGTCGTGGTAACGAAAATATTTGTCTGTTTCCTTTCATTTTATTGCTAATCAAATTTCTAATGCCGTATTAATAATTATATATCGCATTTAGGAAGTTACAGACAGGCGTCAAATAGAACTCAAGTACTCTCTTTTTATCACTGTTTAATTTGATATGTTTGGTAATTATCGAGAATAATCCGAATCCAATCCGAATAAACTCGAGGTTGAACAATGTTATTGAAAAACCACGTTAACCTACTTGGTAGACGAATACGAAATATAAGATAAATATGCCATTGAAAGAAATTACGCAAATGGATCGGCACCGACCACGAAGGTTAGGTCGCGCTTGTTTTTTTTAATAGACAGTAACGGAATTCCTGCTGTTTAAATATCATTTAATTATTCATCCAAGTTTTCGTTACACAACCTCAGGAGCCACTAAATATAGAACACTGTAAGATGATATTCATTATTGACGGACAATACGCTTCAAAAATTGCTCAATAAATTTGTTCTGTTTTACGCAACTCAACTTTTGCGCAAATTCGTTAGGATCATTCACGCTACAATTTTCGAAAAATGGTATGTGTTAGAATATTTGTTCAAGGGGTGGAGGATTTTTTCTTAAGCGAATTATTGTTGCCGCGGACTAAACCCCACTAAACAAACTCAATTCACATTGCTCCCATTATAAATTGATGTACACATGAAGAGCAAACAAAGAAAATATTTATACGCCTTAGTATTTTTAAAGACTGAAGAGAGTGATGCATTGGCATGACGCAATGGTGTAACTGTAAGACGTTTACTTCCGGAAATATTCATAGTTCCAGAATGTTAAACATATAATCGATATTATTTGTGCTTTAGCCTTGCTGAACACGTGTCGGTTAACGATCCGAGCATTTTTAACATAAACTGATATATATATTTAATTTTATATTGTTGAATTTCATTGATTGAAAAAATATGTTATTCATTAATACACATATATTTGAGATCTCGCAGATCAGAACTTTATTCATAAGACAATAGTAAAGGTACACAACATCTAGTAGGTGATGTGTGAGTAAGATCCAAGAGTTAAAAACGTGAGCTTTATCAAATGAATATCAATAGCACTTAGATTTCGGATTCGTTCTTTGTCAGAAAAACCGTAATCGTAATATTAATTTGTTCTGAAAGTTGTATCTTTTATATCATTTATACAAAGCAAATACCTGAAATTTACTATTTTGAGAAATACTTAAATTGTGTGTAAGAAATAGCTTTGAGTCATACCCAACTGATTAATGAAGAGAATTCTGTAATCATAAGGCACATCTTGTTTTCAAGGTGTTGGACTGCATTTTATGCTTGTGCTGAACACTAGAAATGGTGGAGAAACGTTTATTTTATGAAAATTATGTTGGGTTTAAAATTCAGTAAGCTTTTTTCTATCCTATTTTTGGACGGGAGAATAGCATCATATCTAATGAAATTATGTAATAAAAAGTAGGGTTAAAGCAGAGATTGTAATAAAGACACACAGAATGTGGAGATACAAATTATTGGCGTTATACATTGCCATACTTTTCGGAAAAGCACAGCAAACGACGAAGAAAATAACAACATCCAATTCACTAAAAATGACAGAATTAACGAGCACAGAAGAAATAGATAAATCTACGATAACAATACACACAACTAATTCAGTTGCTTCGCAACAATTAAGTACAATGGTGTCAACGGTAGGAACGATTACACCCGGCACTACAGTGGAGAAAGTCACATCTCAAGCAACGTCTGAGCCAGTAACTGGAGAAGGCACAACACAATCAGTCTCTTCCAATAAAATAACTGATTCAGTGATGACACAAAAAATTACTGAGCTACCTGTTACTAATCGAAAAACTGAACAAGTGACGACAGGACAACGAATAACCATGCCAGTCCCTACAAAAGAAACAACTGAACGGCTGATTAAACAAAACGCAACAGAATTTGTTATTACACAGGAACAAGCTACGACTCAAAAAATACTTCAACAAATCTCTTCAAAATACACAACTAATGAACCAACAAAAATCGAAATTACAGATTCAGTCAATCTGGGAGAAACGACTCAACATAATACAACAAAAGTACCAATTAACCCAATGAGTTCAGATATAACTATTGAATCTGTCGCCACACAAAAAATCCTTGAAACAATCAAAGTACAGAATGCGACAAAAATAACCAAATATTCCACTGCAGAGGCATCTAACAAATCTTCGTCGGCGACAGATAAAGGAGGTGAGACATCTATTACACAAAAGGCAGCAGACATTTTTACAACTCTAGACACGACTGAACATTTTTTTACAGCAGGCGAAACTACTGCCATTACTTTGACATCTGGACCCATGTCATCTTATGAAACGACCGAACCTTTGATGACACAAGTAGCCGAAGTTTTCACCTCAAACGAATCTCCTTGGACGACAGAGAAAGTTGAAGGAGCACCTACTACACAAAAAACGACAGATCATGAAACAAATCTAGAAACAACTGAACAAGTAGCTGCAGAAGGAAGAACACATGCAGTTACTTCAGAACAATCGACTGAATTAGCGATTGTGGAAAAAACATCTGAATCAATGCCTTTTCTTGAAACAACCGAACCCTCTGCGACACAAGTAGCAACTGAACAAGTCACAACACAATATATTGCGGAGCCTGGAACAACACTGAGCTCTGCAGCTACATCCTCATCCACGACAGACACAGCTGAAACTTCTCAAGAGACGATTGATTTATTGACGACTCAAGAAGAGATCAAATCAGCGACTCCACAACAAATAACTGGAGCGTCGACAACACGGAATACAACTGAAACATTCGTCACAAAAAACACAACAGAATTTATCACGACACAGAGTACTGATATAATGACACAGCCTGTAGAAACAGATATACATCAAACAACAACTGATGAATTAAATACTACCGTGAAGCTGAAATTCGTCAGTACACAGGCATCGATCGAATTAGCCTCGGCGAAAGAAAAGAGGAATACAACTGAGATAGTGACAGTGCAAGAAACATCTCAACCAACTCCTACTCGAACGACAACAGCAAGTTTTTCAACTTATGAAATAACAGAACCAATCTTATTACAAAATACGACAGAATCTAGATCAACAAAACTAACTTCTGCTGGTTACGAATATGACACGACGCATGAAAATGGGACTGACATAATAAAACATACAACTGGGGAAGTGACGAGGACGGGGGTAACTGAATCTGCCACTAAATCCGTCGCTACACAAAATACGACAGAAAAAAGCTCCATGCAGAAAACCATTTCTACTGCACGAGTGACTATACAGACTACTGAAAGCAACAGTCCTCAACAAACAGCCGCGCAAATGATAACAGGGGCATCCGTGCCCGTGACTTTACAGGAAACAACCGAATCAGGGACCACGGAGAGTACAACTGAAATAGATGACGTGCAAAAAACGACAGAATTCGGTACAACTCGAGAAATGGCAGAAGAAGACTCATCACAGGAACTCACATTCACTACTCGGAAATCTACAAAAGAGTATATCTCAAAGCAAGCTGATGGGCTGGTGACTTTGCGAGAAACATCCGAACCAATGGTTACCTATGAAATGACCACACCCTCTTCGACATCAGAAATAGCTGAACTAATTGTTACACAAAACACGACCGAATTGGGGAAGTTGGTAAAAACATCCGTCGCGACAACGCCTCCGGCGACACATACAACCGAATCTGCCATTTCCACACAAACGACTGGGATATTGCCGACTAAAAAGGCCACCGAATCGTTAACTCCAGAAACAACTGAACCGCTGATGACACAAAGAGTAACTGATACATACGCTTCACTGGAAACAATAGAAGTCATTGCAAAAGATGAAACAACTGAAGAAGTCGCAAAACAGCAAATGACAAAACCATCTACTACACTTGAAAGTGGCACAGTAGTTACTTCATTTCAAACCACTGTACCTTTGATTGGACAAAATACATCTGAATTAACCTCTTACCATCAAACATCCAATTTATTTTCGACACAGGAAATAACTGAACAATTCTCTACCCAAAATACAACTGAAGCCGAAATAACACCGGGAACTATCGCCACTGAACTTGTGACGACGCAAACTGCGGAAAACGACATACAAACAACTGGACTATCCACATTGCAAGAGGCCACTAAATATGGCACTACGCAGGAGTTGGCTAAATTAGCATCGACAACACAGAAAGAAACTACAGTAGATTCTACACAAAAATGGACAGGTTTTTCTACAATACAAGAAACAACGGAACAAGTCACAGCACAGAAAAAGACCACCATGCTTTTTTCAGCGAAAACGACGGAACTAATAACTGTACAAGAAAAAACTGAACCGATGTCTACGTATGAAACGACCGAACCATCGGTGACAAAGAAAAGTACAAAACCGTTCACTACGAACAAAATTACCATAGCTACTTCAAAACAAACAAATGCGCCAGTTACTACAAAAGATGCATCAGAACTAATGTCTACCAATGAAACGAAAAAACCTTCATCTTCTAAAGAAATAACTAGCTCAGTCGCTACACAAACAACTGATGAAAAAGAAACGACACCAAAAACTACTATTTTTACTGAACGAGTAGTAACACAGTTGGCGGAAACTGGCTCAACTCGACAAACAACTGAGGTACTTGCGGTATCGGACACACACGAGTATATCACAACACAGGATACTACTGAATTAGTGACAATGCAAGAAACATCTGAACCAAATTCCGCTGCTGTCGAACCTGAGGCAATGAGTAATACGGAAACTACCAAAATACAACAAACAACTGAGGCATTGACGATAACAGAGCCAACGGAATCTGCCACTGAATCCTACGCCACACAAAATATGACAGAACTAATCACGTCTCTTAAACCCATTATCACTGCAGGAGTTACTATACAGCTTATGGAATCCGACATTTCTCAAAAAACAACAGCGCGACTGACAACAGGGGCAGCCGTATTAGTGACTTCGAAGGATACAACTGAATTAGATACCACAGAGAGTATAACTAAAACAGTTGCCATGCCAGAAACGTCCAAATTCGTTACAAATCAAACAATAGCTGTACATGACGCAACACAAGAACATACTAAACCATTCATTACACAAAAATCTACAGCAGAGTTTACTACAGAGCAAGCGACTGTACTAGTTACATCTCAATCAACGTCTACACATGAAACAACCAAGATGTTTTTGACGCCAAAAGTAACTGAACAATTTTTTACACAACATACTACTGATGCCAGAGTAACAATGCAAACTATCGCTACTGGGCGTATGGCGACTGAGACTGTAGAAAATGACATAAAAACAACTGAACTATTGACAACACCAAAAGCAATTGAATATGAACCTACACAACAATTAACTGAAATAGCGTCTACGACACAGAAAGGAACCGAAGAAGATTCCACACAAAAATCGACAGGCTTCTTCCCAACGCAAGAAACTACTGATCATGTCGCTACACAAACAAGGTCGTCTGAACAAATTTCTAACTATGAAACGAAAGAACTTTCGTCGACACATGGAAGTACGAAGCCATTCACTACACAGACAAAAACTACAACAGATACTTCAAGACAAACGATGGTAACAGTTACTACGCAAGATGCATTAGAACAAACGTCTACCCATGAAACGGTAAAAGCTTCTTCCACGAGAGAAATCGCTACCAAGTCCGAAGCGGAAACGACACAAAAAAATACAGTCGCAACAAGAGAAAAGACCGAACCATTCTCTACACTGAAAAAGTCCACGGTAGGTATTACAGATAAAACATATGTAATAATAAGTACACCAGAAACATCCAAAAAATCTAAACCAATGCACACACAGGGAACGGCACAGCCAACAGCGACACAGAGCATGACTGAACAAGGGACGATACTTATACCTACCGCAACTGCACATGATAAGACACAGACATTTGAAACTGATATTTCTCGACAAGCTACTGAGCTATTGACGACCATAGACACATCCGAATCTGTTACTATGGAGGAAACGACCGAACCAGTGACTCTGGAGAAAATACCTGAGACCATTGCTGTGGGCAAAACGACAAAATCAGCTTCTACTCCAAACCCAACCGAATCAACAACGTCACAATTTACATCTGATCAAACTACTACACAGCTAAGTAGCTTTTTGCCTACAACATTACCCGAACAAGAAACAACGAATACAATTTTGACACATCGAGCATCTACAAAAGCATCTTCAACTACATCTTCCGATTTTGGTATTACAACTTCGCATACATTGAAAAATACAAGTGTATCAACTCGAGCAATTCCGTCAACAACTTTTACCAACAAGCCATCTACTGATACAACTACTACCCAACAAAGTAGCATTTTGCCTACAACATTAACTGAACAAGAAACAACGGATACAATTTCGATACATCGAGCATCTACGACAGCGTCTTTAACTACATCTTCCGATTCTGATATTACAACTTCGCATAAATTGAATGATACTAGTATATCAACTGAAAAAATTCCGTCAACGACTCTTGACATCGAGCTATCCGCTGATCAAACTACTACACAGCTAAGTAGCATTTTGCCTACAGTATTACCTGAACAAGAAACAACAGATACAATTTCGATACATCGAGCATCTACGACAGCGTCTTCAACTACATCTTCCGATTATGGTGTTACAACATCGCATACATTGACAGATACTACTGTATCAACCGAAGCAATTCCGTCAACATCCTTTAACAACAAGCCATCTACTGATCAAACTACCACCCAACAAAGTAGTATTTTGCCTACAACATTAACTGAACAAGAAACAACAGATACAATTTTGAAACATCGAGCATCTACGACAGCGTCTTTAACTACATCTTCCGATTATGGTATTACAACTTCGCATACATTGACAGATACTACTGTATCAACTGAAGCAATTCCGTCAACTACTTTTAACAACGAGCGATCTATGTTTCAAACTACTACCAAACAAAGTAGAAATTCGCCTTCAACATTAATCGAACAAGAAACAACAGATACAATTTTGACACATCGACCATCTACGACAGCGTCTTCAACTACATCTTCCGATTTGGTTATTACAACTTCGCATTTACTGGAAGATACTACTGTATCAACTGAAGCAATTTCACCAACGACTTTTGACAACGAGCCATCCGCTGATCAAACTACTACTCAGCTAAGTAGCATTTTGCCTACTACATTACCTGAACAGGAAACAGCAGATACAATTTCGACACATCGAGCATTTACGACAGCGTCTTCAACTACATCTTCCGATTCAGGTATTACAACTTGGCATACATTGAAAAATACTACTTTATCAACTGAGGAAATTCCATCAACAACTTTTAACAACAATCAAACTACTACCCAGCAAAGTAGCATTTCGCCTTTAACATTATCCGAACAAGAAACAACAAATACAATTTCGACACATCAAGCATCTACGACAGCGTCTTCAACTACATCTTCCGATTCTGTTATTACAACTTCGCATTCATTGGAAGATACTACTGTATCAACTGAAGTAATTTCGTCAACGACTTTTGACAACGAGCCATCCGCTGATCAAACTACTACACAGCTAAGTAGCATTTTGCCTTCAACATTACCCGAACAAGAAACAACACATACAATTTCGACACATCGAGCATTTACGAAAGCGTCTTCAATTACACTTTTCGATTTTGGTATCACTACTTCGCATACATTGAAAAACACTACTGTATCAACTGAAGCTATTCCGTCAACAACTTTTAGCAACGAGCCATCTACCAATCAAACTACTAAACAGCAAAGTAGCATTCTGCCTACAACAGTAACTGAACAAGAAGCAACAGATACGATTTCGATACATCGAGCATCTACGACAGCGTCTTTAACTACATCTTCCGATTCTGATATTACAACTTCGCATATATTGAATGATACTAGTATATCAACTGAAGAAATTCCGTCAACGACTCTTGACAACGAGCTATCCGCTGATCAAACTACTACACAGCTAAGTAGCATTTTGCCTACAATATTACCTGAACAGGAAACAACAGATACAATTTCTACACATCGAGCATCTACGACAGCGTCTTCAACTCCCTCTTCCGATTATGGTGTTACAACGTCGCATACATTGACAGATACTACTGTATCAACCGAAGCAATTCCGTCAACAACCTTTAACAACAAGCCATCTACTGTTCAAACTACCACCCAACAACGTAGTAATTTGCCTACAACATTAACTGAACAAGAAACAACAGATACAATTTTGACACATCGAGCATCTACGACAGCGTCTTTAACTACATCTTCCGATTCTGGTATTACAACTTCGCATACATTGAAAGATACTACTGTATCAACTGAAGCAATTCCGTCTACAACTTTTAACAACGAGCGATCTATGGTTCAAACTACCACCCAACAAAGTAGCAATTCGCCTTCAACAACAATCGAACAAGAAACAACAGATACAATTTCGACACATCGACCATCTGCAACAGCGTCCTCAACTACATCTTCCGATTTTGTAATTACAACTTCGCATTTATTGGAAGATACTACTGTATCAACTGAAGCAATTCCACCAACGACTTTTGACAACGAGCCATCCGCTGATCAAACTACTACTCAGCTAAGTAGCATTTTGCCTACTACATTACATGAACAGGAAACAGCAGATACAATTTCTACACACCGAGCATCTACGACAGCGTCTTCAACTACATCTTCTGATTCAGGTATTACAACTTTGCATACATTGAAAAATACTACTTTATCAACTGAAGAAATTCCATCAACAACTTTTAACAACGATCATACTACTACCCAACAAAGTAGCATTTCGCCTTCAACATTACCCGAACAAGAAACGACAAATACAATTTCGACACATCAAGCATCTACGACAGCGTCTTCAACTACATCTTCCGATTCTTTTATTACAACTTTGCATACATTGGAAGATACTACTGTATCAACTGAAGTAATTTCGTCAACGACTTTTGACAACCAGCCATCCGCTGATCAAACTACTACACAGCTAAGTAGCATTTTGCCTTCAACATTACCCGAACAAGAAACAACAGATACAATTTCGACACATCGAGCATCTACGAAAGCGTCTTCAACTACACTTTCCGATTTTGGTATCACTACTTCGCATACATTGAAAAACACTACTGTATCAACTGAAGCTATTCCGTCAACAACTTTTAGCAACGAGCCATTTACCAATCAAACTACTAAACAGCAAAGTAGCATTCTGCCTACAACAGTAACTGAACAAGAAGCAACAGATACGATTTCGATACATCGAGCATCTACGACAGCGTCTTTAACTACATCTTCCGATTCTGATATTACAACTTCGCATACATTGAATGATACTAGTATATCAACTGAAGAAATTCCGTCAACGACTCTTGACAACGAGCTATCCGCTGATCAAACTACTACACAGCTAAGTAGCATTTTGCCTACAATATTACCTGAACAGGAAACAACAGATACAATTACTACACATCGAGCATCTACGACAGCGTCTTCAACTACCTCTTCCGATTATGGTGTTACAACGTCGCATACATTGACAGATACTACTGTATCAACCGAAGCAATTCCGTCAACAACCTTTAACAACAAGCCATCTACTGTTCAAACTACCACCCAACAACGTAGTAATTTGCCTACAACATTAACTGAACAAGAAACAACAGATACAATTTTGACACATCGAGCATCTACGACAGCGTCTTTAACTACATCTTCCGATTCTGGTATTACAACTTCGCATACATTGAAAGATACTACTGTATCAACTGAAGCAATTCCGTCAACAACTTTTAACAACGAGCGATCTATGGTTCAAACTACCACCCAACAAAGTAGCAATTCGCCTTCAACAACAATCGAACAAGAAACAACAGATACAATTTCGACACATCGACCATCTGCAACAGCGTCTTCAACTACATCTTCCGATTTTGTAATTACAACTTCGCATTTATTGGAAGATACTACTGTATCAACTGAAGCAATTCCACCAACGACTTTTGACAACGAGCCATCCGCTGATCAAACTACTACTCAGCTAAGTAGCATTTTGCCTACTACATTACATGAACAGGAAACAGCAGATACAATTTCTACACACCGAGCATCTACGACAGCGTCTTCAACTACATCTTCTGATTCAGGTATTACAACTTTGCATACATTGAAAAATACTACTTTATCAACTGAAGAAATTCCATCAACAACTTTTAACAACGATCATACTACTACCCAACAAAGTAGCATTTCGCCTTCAACATTACCCGAACAAGAAACGACAAATACAATTTCGACACATCAAGCATCTACGACAGCGTCTTCAACTACATCTTCCGATTCTTTTATTACAACTTTGCATACATTGAAAGATACTACTGTATCAACTGAAGTAATTTCGTCAACGACTTTTGACAACCAGCCATCCGCTGATCAAACTACTACACAGCTAAGTAGCATTTTGCCTTCAACATTACCCGAACAAGAAACAACAGATACAATTTCGACACATCGAGCATCTACGAAAGCGTCTTCAACTACACTTTCCGATTTTGGTATCACTACTTCGCATACATTGAAAAACACTACTGTATCAACTGAAGCTATTCCGTCAACAACTTTTAGCAACGAGCCATCTACCAATCAAACTACTAAACAGCAAAGTAGCATTCTGCCTACAACAGTAACTGAACAAGAAGCAACAGATACGATTTCGATACATCGAGCATCTACGACAGCGTCTTTAACTACATCTTCCGATTCTGATATTACAACTTCGCATACATTGAATGATACTAGTATATCAACTGAAGAAATTCCGTCAACGACTCTTGACAACGAGCTATCCGCTGATCAAACTACTACACAGCTAAGTAGCATTTTGCCTACAACATTACCTGAACAGGAAACAACAGATACAATTTCTACACATCGAGCATCTACGACAGCGTCTTCAACTACCTCTTCCGATTATGGTGTTACAACGTCGCATACATTGACAGATACTACTGTATCAACCGAAGCAATTCCGTCAACAACCTTTAACAACAAGCCATCTACTGTTCAAACTACCACCCAACAACGTAGTAATTTGCCTACAACATTAACTGAACAAGAAACAACAGATACAATTTTGACACATCGAGCATCTACGACAGCGTCTTTAACTACATCTTCCGATTCTGGTATTACAACTTCGCATACATTGAAAGATACTACTGTATCAACTGAAGCAATTCCGTCAACAACTTTTAACAACGAGCGATCTATGGTTCAAACTACCACCCAACAAAGTAGCAATTCGCCTTCAACAATAATCGAACAAGAAACAACAGATACAATTTCGACACATCGACCATCTACAACAGCGTCTTCAACTACATCTTCCGATTTTGTAATTACAACTTCGCATTTATTGGAAGATACTACTGTATCAACTGAAGCAATTCCACCAACGACTTTTGACAACGAGCGATCTATGGTTCAAACTACCACCCAACAAAGTAGCAATTCGCCTTCAACAATAATCGAACAAGAAACAACAGATACAATTTCGACACATCGACCATCTACAACAGCGTCTTCAACTACATCTTCCGATTTTGTAATTACAACTTCGCATTTATTGGAAGATACTACTGTATCAACTGAAGCAATTCCACCAACGACTTTTGACAACGAGCCATCCGCTGATCAAACTACTACTCAGCTAAGTAGCATTTTGCCTACTACATTATCTGAACAGGAAACAGCAGATACAATTTCGACACATCGAGCATCTACGACAGCGTCTTCAACTACATCTTCTGATTCAGGTATTACAACTTTGCATACATTGAAAAATACTACTTTATCAACTGAAGAAATTCCATCAACAACTTTTAACAACGATCAAACTACTACCCAACAAAGTAGCATTTCGCCTTCAACATTACCCGAACAAGAAACAACAAATACAATTTCGACACATCAAGCATCTACGACAGCGTCTTCAACTACATCTTCCGATTCTTTTATTACAACTTTGCATACATTGGAAGATTCTACTGTATCAACTGAAGTAATTTCGTCAACGACTTTTGACAACGAGCCATCCGTTGATCAAATTACTACACAGCTAAGTAGCATTTTGCCTTCAACATTAACCGAACAAGAAACAACAGATACAATTTCGACACATCGAGCATCTACGAAAGCGTCTTCAACTACACTTTCCGATTTTGGTATCACTACTTCGCATTCATTGAAAAACACTACTGTATCAACTGAAGCTATTCCGTCAACAACTTTTAGCAACGAGCCATCTACCGATCAAACTACTAAACAGCAAAGTAGCATTCTGCCTACAACAGTAACTGAACAAGAAACAACCGATACAATTTTGACACATCGAGCATCTACGACGGCGTCTTTAACTACATCTTCCGATTATGGTGTTACAACGTCGTATATATTGAAAGATACTACTTTATCAACTGAAGCTATTCCGTCATCGACTTTTAATAACGAGCCATCCCCTGATCAAACTACTACACAGCTAAGTAGCATTTTGCCTACAAGATTAACTGAACAAGAAACAACAAATACGATTTCGATACACCGAGCATCTACGACAGCGTCTTTAACTACATCCTCGGATTCTGGTATTACAACTTCGCATACATTGATAGATACTAATGTATCAACTGAAGCAATTCCGTCAACAACTTTTAGCAAAGAGCCATCTACCGATCAACCTACTACACAGCAAAGCAGCGTTCTGTTTACAACAGTAACTGAACAAGAAACAACAGATACGATTTCGACCAATCGAGCAGCTACGACAGCGTCTTTAACTACATCTTCCAATTCGGGTATTACAACTTCTTATACATTGACAGATACTACTGTATCAACCGAAGAAATTCCGTCAACAACCTTTACCAACAAGCCATCTACTGATCAAACTACCACCCAACAAAGTAGTATTTTGCCTTCAAAATTACCCGAACAAGAAACAACAGATACAATTTCGACACATCGAGCATCTACGAAACCGTCTTCAACAACACTTTCTGATTTTGGTATCACTACTTCGCATACATTGAAAAACACTACTGAATCAACTGAAGCTATTCCGTCAATACCTTTTAGCAACGAGCCATCTACCGATCAAACTACTAAACAGCAAAGTAGCATTCTGCCTACAACAGTAACTGAACAAGAAACAACCGATACAATTTTGACACATCGAGCATCTACGACGGCGTCTTTAACTACATCTTCCGATTCTGGTATCACAACATCGCATACATTGAAAAGCACTACTGTATCAACTGAAGCAATTCCGTCAACAAATTTTAGCAACGAGCCATCTACCGATCAACCTACTACACAGCAAAGTAGCAGTCTGTCTACAACAGTGACTGAACAAGAAACAACAGATACGATTTCGACTCATCGAGCAGCTACGACAGCGTCTTTAACTACATCTTCCGATTTTGGTATTACAACTTTGCATACATTGAAATATACTACTGTATTAACCGAAGTAGTTCCGTCAACAACTTCTAGCAACGAGCCATCTATCGATCGAACTACAACCCAACAAAGTAGCATTTTGCCTACAACATTACCTGAACAAGAAACAACGTATACAATTTTGACACATCGAGCATCTACGACAGCGTCTCCAACTACATCTTCAGATTCTGGTTTTACAACTTCGCATACATTAAAAGATACTACTGTATCTACTGAAGCAATTTCTTCAACAACTTTTATTAACGAGCCATCTACCGATCAAACTACTACAGAGCAAATTAGCATTCTACCTACAACAGTGACTAAACAAGAAACAACAGATACGATTTCGACTCATCGAGCAGCTACGACAGCGTCTTTAACTACATCCTCGGATTCTGGTATTACAAATTTGCATACATCGAAAAATACTACCGTATCAACTGAAGCAATTCCGTCAACAACTTTTAGCAAAGAAGCACCTAATTATCAAACTACTACAGGGCAAAGTAGCATTCTGCCTAATACAATAACTGAACGAGAAACAACAGATACAATTTCGACACACCGAGCATCTACGACAGCTTCTACAACCCTATCTTCCGATTTTGCTATAACAACTTCGCATACATTGAAAATTACTACTGTATCAACTGGAGCAATTCCGTCATCAACTTTTGGCAATGAGTCATTCACAAGTGGCCCCATTGATGGCGAGTAGCAAATATATTTTTTTGGCGATTGCATTTTGAATGACAAAAATTACGATGATAAAATTACACACACATCAAATTTCTCCACTAATATACAAATAAAATTAATTTATTCAAATATGTAAAAGTATTTATGATAGGGTTGAGATTTGTAGAATTAGGTATATTGTCAATACTTTTAAGATTAAGTTATATTCTAAATTGATACTTGAAAAGAAATTTGTTACTGCCTAATGAATTTATTACTATTGATTACACTGATTAATAATAACGATGTTCCGTGTTTCATTCAATCCTTTTTTCAGCAAACATTTTAGCATGTATTCATTCGCTAAAACTCTCCTATATAGTGTAATTTAAACGTTCAAATTCGCATTTATTATTATTTCACTATGACTTGTATATGTTGGATTTATCCGAAGATGTTTATAAGACATACACGTTCAAGAAAATGAGTTTACGCTTGTTTTAATTATCTTGGCAAGAATTTCTATTTCAAGATTATTCTTTTGCATTTAATTGGAAGATCTTGCTATTTTGTTCAATAGTATTACGTAAAGTTAAACTATAAACTCTATAATGAAATGTATGTATCTTTTTTCTTTCAGTAAATCAGTGCTTGGCGAATACAAACTACTGTTCCGGTGTTGCGAATTCTTACTGTAGGTTTCGTGACGGTATTGGATCCGATTGTCCCTGTATACCTGGCTTTTCTAAAAATGACGACGGGACTTGTGTTGGAGGTAATATTTTCATACTATCAGACTAGTAGATAAACAACAATGGTATTGTCAAATGCATTTTCTGAAATACCAAGACTACATCAGAACATATTTCGCTCTCAGCTCAGTTGCTGTTGTTGATATGTTCTGTGGCGCTTATACCATCATTAGTCTTTTCCGCCATTAGCCATGCGAATTAAAATTCTATACTACTACATCGTACAATATTTACCAATATTTTGAAATTTATGGTGTAATTCAGTGAACAATGGCGACGCCATAATATGACGTCATCAATAGTTTTTTCACCTCAGACGATTTGCGCTAATTATTTTTTGGGGAAGTCTGTTGTGAATTTTTACAGTGAAATTGCTGTATAGTATATTTAAAAACTCGGTCTTCAGCTTTGTCACCCCAAAGAAATGGCAATTGACAAGTATTTTTAAGGTCTTTGAGGTCATTTTATGGCGGATTGTCAAATGCATATACATATCATATGCCAAAACAGCGAAATTGTCGAGGTGCGCCACTTAAACGAAGGTCTATTACAGTACTTTATTCTGAGCTTGTCGACGAATACGCATGATTTCCGGCAATTAGTTGACCAGATTGTTTTCGACTAGAAGAAACAATGGGTGAATGTTGTCATCATTGCTTTATGAAGCCGCACTAGACGCTAGTCAAAATCAAGTTAAGAGTGTCGAATTTTAATTCAATTTCATAGCACCAGACGCCAGAAAGAGACGTGGTCCAGTGAAAAATGTACGATGGTGGTGCTTTATGTTCGTTTATTGCATATTTTTAATTTTGTTATCAGTCAAAGCATTTGGTTGTGACATGAGACTGGTGCAGGATTTCAGCTCAGACTTGAAGGACCCAAGTACAGATGCTTATCAGGAACTTCAAATACAATCTACAGAGCTGGTATGTGATGTTGAACATGTTACCGACCAAAATTAATAATTTTTTCATTGTTATATCGATTCAAAAATCATATTCAACAGAATTAAAACATTTTTATCTATAAAAACTGTAAATAATTGTTCATCGTATTGTGCACTAAATAACACTTCAATGTATATTCTTCCTCAACAATTGCCAAGCGTTGCTTTTTGCATGATGATCACATGTATCTTGCCAAACATCATAGTTACGTAGTTTCCTGTTTCATCTGTTCCGAAATTAGTAACGTTATACCTTCAACAGAAAGTTACTATAAAAACAATGTTTTTTGTAAAAGTGAAGAGCTTCTCTAGTAACTAATTAGTTATTTTTAGGCGTTTACAACGAAATGATTGTAAATATATATCAAAAATTGTACAATACTAAAATATATATATTATCATATCCAGCTGACAGATATATATCAAAACACAACAGGATTTATCGGCGTTATAGTGGTAGGATTTAGTGAAGGCAGCGTAATCGTTGCCTATACTGTGCAACTTGATTCCACATCCGCCGCAACAACACAGTCACTGCAAAACGATTTCACTACCTATGTGGTGAGTGTATTTCTTTAATTTTTACTCAATATCATGTGGTATTGCTATGCAAACGATCCAATCTATATTTCTTTCAAACATATTTGGATATTGAGTTGAGTTGAGTTCACTTGTAGAAACATATGGAAGATACGGGACTAAATTTAACACGAATCTGCAGCTTTGATTTAGTGAACGATGTAATAATATTATTCCAGAACGCCTCAAGTAGTGGAAATTGCTCACCGGATAACAACAATTGCACCGTGGGAGGCCTACAAGTAGACGTCAATAGTTCAGTCAATTCTATTGGAAGTATACTGCATATTATATCTTTACATTGAAAAAGATAAACACTTAAGTCGTCATTTTTATTGATCTTTCTGGTGACACTGTAAACTCAAAATCTGCATTTTAAATTGTCGTCATAATTATTCTAGATTCAGAAAATCAATGATACAATAGATATATCCAATTTATATTTTATTCTCATAGTTGTATCAATGCGTGAAGGCTGTGACACATTAACCGTAGAATTATATGACATTTCGCTTTTTTATAACGCACTGTCAATAATAAATATAAATAAATAGTGATTTTGTCGGTTTTTTCAGCTAACAACGATGCGTTGTGTCAAGATCCGAATGTTGTAGGATATTGTCAAAGAGATTCCACTTATTGCAACGCTTCATCTGGTGTTGCTGAATGCGACTGTTTACCAAATTACGTACGATTTCCAGGAGTGAACACAGTATGCGCAGGTGTATACTTGGTATTAAAAAACCCGAGTTTAGCATCAAAACGCAGTCCACTTTTAAATGATTTTGATAAGAATTGCAAGTTAACTTTAGTTTGATAAATCTTAATTTTCTGTACCAAAGGTATTTTCGCAGGGAATACCATGGCAATTGTAATACTCAAAGACTTTATTAGCCATTTCGGTTGCAAAAAGTCGACAAAAGTTGAGTATGTTAACAAAAATGGTGAGCGGAAAGCGATAGTACAAAACAAGACATGAAATAAATTTTAATTCGCGTTTTCCTTCTGGACTATTTTTGCCAGAAATTTTTTTCGCGTTTTGATATGGCATTTCCCATGTATACTTATTTTATTGTTTGTATATAGGTAGACAGAAATTTCATCCCTTGTGAAAAAATACGTGAAATGTGATAGTTAACTTATTCATTTGTCTCCTTTAGCTGTGATATGCTCTAGTAATACGAACTGTAACGCACCATTTGGAACTTGCAATATGAGCCCTCCCACCGAACCTCAAATAGGAAGTTGTTATTGCATGACGGGATTCAGTGGAAGCAAATGCTCAGATCGTAAGTAGAATTTGAAGAAATATTACTGAGAAAATCAGAACCTATAGCTATTGCGGTCTGGATTGCAGAACCGTAGTTTTGGTTTGATCGATCCGTTTTGATGTTGGTGCGCATATCAATGTACCGACTTTACATTGATCCACAATGCGCTTGAGCTCATCAAAGTGCTACAAAGTGAAGAATCAATTAAAAAAAAATATGCCTAATAATTTGTTAAGATATACTACAAAAGGGAATGTCAGAGTAAGAATAATTTTGAAACATTTGATTCAAAGGTAGACGGACGACCATGTTTATTATTTAAGATTGTAATGCTATTTTGTAACATGTTTGATACAATTTCTCAAAACTAAAACGACTTGATACCTAAATACTTGTTCATTTTGAACATATGGGGGTATTGTTAGGACTGTTGTTCTATGATCTTCCTAATTAATGTTAAAATCCTGTGTCCATTGCCACACAGGTAAAGCGATGATAAAAGAGAGGCGCTAAGATACCATCCAGGAATTTACGTATAGTCGACTCAGCGTCATACTACCATAAACATACAGATTTTTTAATTTCTCATGAAAATTTAAAAAAAATTTAGTTCTTAGCATTTTGTATCGTTTTCCTTCATGTGTATATATCATTTTCAGTTTGGCTTTTCATTTTTCTAATTGTGATGAGTTTTCTTGTACTCGTTACACTCATTGTGGTTGGAATTTATTTCGTAAGAAAGAACAAGATACAAAGGGATATGAAATTGTGGGATAACGAACCCCAGATCGAAAGAACATCAGATTTTTGGAGATCTCGCGTAGTGGTGGAGGTAACTTGACCTGTTCATCACATTTACAATCCAATAATATTTTATCGTTGAATATCTCTTTGTAATGCCTTAATCGGTAAGCTGTTAAGTCGGTACCAAAAAAAAGAGTACGTTTTCCCAAATTAAAAACGACTTTCGATTTGATATAAGACGAAAAATTAAAATTTAGATTTAACTATCCACGCCATATTATCGAATGTAAGAAATTTACATAAAAGAAAAAGTGTGGCATAGTCAAATACCACATTCTCTAATAACTGGTGTAGATATGATGATGAATATATTAGGCGCAAGAAATGCCAGCTGAATAAACAACAATGAACTTTCCTAAGAGACGAAGATCTTCATCATGACATTAAACACTGAGAGACAAATAGAAGGAAATCTGAGTGATCAATTTTTATGGCGACCACACATAATATTAATAAATTGTCTTTCGCTAAATAAACACATACAAGTGGAGTCTAAATATCGAATCTAAGTGCGACTCCTTATTAATAGTGTATTCCTAAGTAATCTCTCTACATTAAACAACATTTTCAAGTCCCACTTTGCTTTTCTTGTTTTGCATATGAGAAAACCCTGAAAATGTTATGTAAAGTAATATATTTTAGGATATGTACTTTGACCGTCCACATCTTAGAGCTGTCAGTCCAACAATTGAACAAATTGAAATGACTCAATCTTCAAGTAGAGGTGGTGGAGTCGAATATGAAATTCAATTAGAAGGACATGATATTACCGTGAGTTCTTAACAAGCCATCAAAGATAATCGATTGTTTTCTACGATTGCTAAATGTCAAATGAAACTAGTCTAGTCAAAATTGTATTAAATCTTGTGGACATTGCGACGTGTATTGTTTATTTACAATCCAGTCTTCAGTTAAGCTAATATTTATTTGAAAATGTCTTTTCAAATGATAAGTCTGTCATAATAAAGCCTTCGATACTCAGTTTATCTTTCATTTCTCATCCACAATATCAGAAAAGTGGAGTCGTAACCGGGGTCAACGCGTGAGTAACTTTTGTGGGCAGTGCTTACCCTTGTGAAACCCCTGATATGCTACTGGGCTTGGCAGAGAAACCCTATTATATAAAAATCATTTGAAAACACCCATAGATGTATGAAAAACAAATGTTTTGGTATTGGACTCTCCAACAACAACAATGAAAAGTTATTACAGAAGATAAAATGAAAGAAATTCGATGACCCTCTGCTCTTGGATTTTGCTCACAAACTTCTATAGCGTATCTCAGTGTTGCTCAATGAAATATTAATGCACTTATCCATATACTCATGCAAATTTCTGTTTTTATTTGTGATAGGTATTAAAGCAGAAAATTTCACACAAATATGTATTAACTCCACTCAATGAGAAACTTTTACCGAGCCTTACAGAACTCCCAAAACCCCGGTTGGAAAGCACTGGTTTAGGTGCTGGCCAAAGTAAAAATGCATACCAGTTGCTGATATATATATACCGTATTTATATGTTTTCTAGTTTATGGGAATGCTGAAATTCGAACCGATGGACCTTATTATACTTTCTATGAAATAATATTGCATTAGTATCTTAAACATAATTTTCCAGGTTATTGAAGATGATGAACTATAGGAGACATGATGAGCACATACTTGCTTGGTGTTCAATGTGCACGAGAGAGTTGCACAATATATTGAGGCATTAAATCATTGGTTTTATTATTTCTTGGGCTTAAAACTATTAGAATAGCCAATTTCCAAGATTTTTTTCACTCTAATATTCGCTTTTACAGTGCTATATGTGAACAGAGTTTGTGAATTGTGTTCCATACGTATTTTTATCCCATTTTTATTCTGTTTGACCAAGATTCACGCTTTTGTCATTCGATTTCCCATCAATTAAATTACCAATTCCTATTTCAGTTTTGTCTTTGTTATTTTGTGCACAAATATCACTGTATAATATACTTCACATATATACCATTAAATTTGAGCTACTGTATTTGCGATGAAAATTCACCAAAAATGTTATGTATATGTGCTTTCATATCCTTTATTTTTATGCAAATACGTCTTTAGCAGGCATATGTTTCAGTAAACGTTTTGTTTAAAAACATTACATGACAGAAATGCTAATTGATAAAAATTGTCAACTTTATTCTTTTAATCTCTTCGTTCCAGGTTGTATTTTTAGTCTTTACTTATATATGTACATGTTAGATCATTAGTTTTCTGATTGGTAACGCGTACTGCGTCTTTAACTACAATACGATATTAATTTTCACTGTTAGCGTGTCTTTGAACACGACTGGATTTTCATATAAAATATATATTTATATTTACTTTTACTTATAAAGCTGTATCAGTGTTTTCTATTGGATGAAACAACTATTTATTATAAAAAGACATTTCATCTTTGTAAAATTTCGGTATGACATACCTTCCGGATGGACAACGTTAATTTACAGTTCACATATATAATGAATATGAACAGAGATGGAGTAATTCGTGCACTGATTGACAACATTTCGACTACGCAATTAAGTCACATTATAATATGTGATAACCTTTATTCATCCTACTATTTTGTTTGCAAGTTTAAACTTTATGGTTATTGTATATTGTCTGCTCAACTTACAAATATTAGTATCAAATAAATTTTCTTGCTTGCGCATAGCATCAGTATGTCTAGTCCGAGATAGTGCTTCACTGTTTTCGCTTCCATAAACGTATTGTGATGAAGTTGTATGAAAGTGAGGTTTAATTAAACGTTAGATTGATCATGTTTTGTAGTAATTCACTTACTTATTCAGAAGTGACAAAAACTTCAGAGTAATGTTACAAGCAAGAATGGGAATGTCAGAAGCTGAGAAAATTATGCGAAATTATGTCTACTCTAGGTTCTAGTAAATACTGGTCAACTGGCGTTGTAAAGCATTCCATTTAAATACGTCTAGAAAAAAAACAATTGGGATGGGGGACATTTCACATGATTGATCTGGGATTTATATGCTTTTATAGAAGTTTGTAACTACCTTCATATTAGCCATGTTTCAGAATAACGCTTATGTATAACAGAAACGTTGATATAAGTATGACGGCATTTCATTTATTCAATCACTATTTTCCTCGACGTTGATATGGAGATAAATTAAAATTGAAACAATCAATAAGATTTTTGACTTCAATGCTGAAAACCAAAAACAATGTAGACTAATTAAGGCTTGTAATAGAATAGATTATTTCCACCATATCCGTTTTCGCAATAAAACCATTTAGTACTTTCGCATCTAAATAATACCATTTTACATAAATATCTTACGTTGGTTAGGGTCGAGTTAGTTAGAAATTGAGAATCGTTTGCTAGCAAACTCGTCTTCGTGGAAGAGAGCGGGTAATCCACTACTAACAGATTTAATATTTTATGCTACATCATAAAATATCTTTTCGTTGCCCTAAATTAAGCGGTATAATTTCTAGAGCACATGATATGTGCATGATGACGCAGTTGAATTAACGTTTAATCGATCGTCACCAATTAAATCTACGATCGAGTAGTTTATATAGTTTTTCATTGAATGGTGCAAAAAATAAGCGAAGTTTTTCCATATATTCCGGGTTCGCGATACCCCATGCTCCTTTTCTAGTCCTTCCTTTTCCAGTCATACAAGAAGTACGTGCTGTTCCTGCGACTAAAACGCCGTTTCTTTCCACTACTAAAGGTTTGGCAAAGCAAGAAAACCCTGACGGTCCTTTTGGAATATTTTCTGGTAAAACAAACTCTGGAATGTGAAGAAAGTCTTGAACCTAAAGCAACCAAAAAACAATTAAAAATGAGAGAATTATATAAACAAGAGTCATGGCAAATTTTTCTAATTGCATTAATTTAGTTATTCAGTTTATTTCATTTCTGTGCGTAGAGCATTGTAATAATATAAACAGCTTGTATTTATTAATGAAAAAAAAATAATAATAAAATGCTGCTTTAAAGCATCTATCGTTGAAATTAGGTTATAATCTCTAATTCCTGGAGCAACTGCTTTAATTTGATCTTGGATCATAGGTATTGGTCAAATTGTTTATCTATCTATACTCACCTCTTTTATGACTTTAGCAGGATTAGATATAAGTTCCTCACCGTCTACGATGTATATATCGCTCATATTGAACACCTTATACCATCTGTGAAAAATATTGAAAATAAGTACAGTAGCGCAGTGTCAAACGGCGTTTTGCATCTTCATCGATGTGTCACGATTGGCGAGGCGAAATAAACTAGAACTTCATTCTATATTGTATTGTATCAGTACTTCCCTTCGTGAAGTTACCTACTTCGTGTGGTTACCTTCGTGAACTTCTAGCATGACATAACAAATTCTCTATTGCATCGTCACGTTTATCATCCTTATTGGGACTGAGAAAAAACTGCTTTAAGTTTTGCATATTCATCGATGCGTCACGATTGGCAAAACCAAATAAACTAGTATTTCATTCTTTAAGTTTTTCATCTTTATTGGGACTGAAAATAAAACCCCCAAAAGAGAGAAAGCAAAGCTTAAATATATGGAAAAAAGGTACAATATCTAACCGCGGTGCCGAAAGCCGACGCGACCAATACGGAGTAGTTGCACCGAGTTTGCGAAAGTAAAACGTCATGCTTGGCGGAATAAAAACGGCGTTCCCATTAATCTAAACTAAAAGTAATAGCTTAGTAACATCAACAATATTCAACCACTGAAAATTGCAAAGAAATTGGTCCTGTAGTTGAGGAGAAACGAGATGAAAAACAATACCACCAACAACTAAAAAAAGAATATCTACTACCTTAGTAAATGATAGTAATACAATCCAGTTGTTAGTATATGGTTAGTACTGTTTTTTTCAATCAACTGCTCTATATACACCATTTCCGATTCGCTTTCATTCATTTCTGCCGTCAACTTGACGGAGTGTATAAGAAGATCATCAACCATTTGTTCAAACGTTGTTGTTGCTTTAAGAGTATGCATCAATATCTGTTATAAAATGTATTACTGAAATCATAAAGACTTTTTATTTACATTTACATGTTGTTGGGCAAAAGCTGAAAAGCAAGTTCCGAAAAATTCAAATTTAAATAGCAGTCATATTAAATTAAATGAACTTTTTCAATACCAAAACAAGAGTTTTATCACAAATGCCACATTTTTTCACGTCAAGCGATATTCTTCCAAATGTTTCACAACAATGACTATAGAGTTTTCAACAGTAAATATTATAACAATAAGACAGTAATCCCCCCCGCGAGGTGCGCGATTCAAAAGCTTAAAAAAGAAACACAATATATATGAGTCGATAGATCGTTACCTCCTGGACATAAATTTGAATATGTTCTTTTTGTAGGATCGCACAAAACAAGTAAAAGTTTGGCATTAGGAACAAGTTCCCGAAGACGTTCTGGTACCGTGAGTCCCCAGTTGAAGTAGGCCGGTGTTTTTTCAAATGATATTTCATGAGGTAAAACTTTTGCCAACATTGGTCTAAACAAAAATATTTTAAAGATTAAATAAATTAATTGATATGTTTGAAACTATTATCTTTAAGGCTTTTGCCTCAAAATGTTTTTGTTTATAGTTTATAATATGATGCGTCCCGTCTGATTTTAATTTAACGGTGTCCTTAGACCAGCAAATTAATGTCCAAACAAGGTTCTCGACTGCATGGCGGTAATTATGTATATGGATTTTTGGATAATTTTACATGACACTTTAGACAGTGTTTGAAAAAGAATATGAATTAGAGTGCTTGGCATGAACTGACAAATCTATAAAAGAGTGTCATCAACATGTGTTTGCTGATTGAAAATTCAAATTATTTTTCCAGAAAGTTCTTATATATATATATATCCTCACTGCTAAAAATGGGGCAATAACTCAAAATTTAATTAAAATATCATTAAAAATGTTTTGAACTTTTTCATTGCAAAAACAGTAACAATGAAAAGAAAAAAGCACGTTTACTTTACATATGACGTTAAATATTTTATTTAATATTTGACCGCCTGGCATTACATATATTTGAGAAATAAAATTTATTTGAAAGTTGTTCTGAATTGTGTTTCTCCCAATATATACTTATCACATTAAACATTTGTTTCAGGTTAAAACAGTCACCATAAAAATGAATTACAATGAAAAGTTTTTTACGTGTATGCTTTTAGGCCCGATTTATATAAATACGGTCGGTCAAAGAAGTGAGGTTCTTTGGGTGCAACTTTGATCATCGGATGCATAACAAGTAAAGCCCTAAGAGCCCCTGTTCCACACTTCTCCACCCCGATTCCAATGACATCTGGTGCACGCTGAACTGCTGGCTGAAGATATGAAATTTTATTTTAATGTGGAGCAGAATAAAATAAATTTCTCAGACTCGGCTCGTGCTGGGAATTATAAAGAACGTGATTGGCCTCGCACCGCGATGATTTGTAGGTGCAGGTTCGAATCTAGTGGAGAATAAGACCATCGGTCCACGCTGTTGGTCATCCACAACTATTGATTCAAATAAATGATGACTTTACCTGGTAATTTGTTTTTTGGAAAGTAAACTTCGGACAGTTAATAATATTTTTATGATAATAAAAAAAACGAAGTCAAACGTGTTCATTTACGCCATTCAAAAAATAAATGTACTAAAACTTGATTTAATGGCAGACATCAGCAAGCTTAACTAAAGAGGTATACTTAAATATATAGACACGAAGCCCACAACCAAGTAGTAAGTAGCCTACCAGTATTGGTATCAAACCTTTCACAGTAGCGGTGGTCTTACCGACTTCGACTGATTCGAAAGTTTTTGAAATGATTAAGTAATAGCCCTTTAGCGACAAATGTGAAAGTGAAAATTTCAAAGCACTTAGCTGTATTAAAAAACAACATAATAACAAAACAGTCCATAGGTGTATTTCGTGTCCAATAATGCCAGGCCATATCGACATGACTGGACCAGTTTCAATGTATTATATCCAAGTTTCACAATTGATTGTAACATATTTATGCATCGCTAATTGGATACGCAGTAAACCTATGGATCTTTTGGTTATTAATATTTTGTTCTTGTTTTTGTTGTTATTGATATTTTTCTTCTTATCGTTATCAAAAATAGCTTAAATACTTGCCAATTGCTTTAAAATTTTCAGTAATTGAAGATTCATTTTTTTGCTAGAAGGCTATTACTTTTATTTATCTCGAATATTCATATGAGCTCTATGGAATTCATTTTGTGTGTGCTATGACGTCACCAAAATGTACGCACCTTGTGGCGGTTTCGCGTGCGAATATCAGTGGATCTCTTGATCAGCGAACGCAGGTGGATCTCGTGTTTAGCGAAAGTTGGAAGTTTTTTATAGAGAACGGTAGACTGTGTGGCCTCGTAATACAGAAGTGATCGGATCAGTTGGTATTTCAATTCACGTTGAAACTAAATTAAGAACAATGGCTCATTGTCAAAAGACCTGGAAAAGCTTTTGAAGAGGACTGGCTGAGTCTAGTATAGTTTAGTACCACAAGTACTTCCAGTAGCATAGCGTAGCATAACGAATTTTGCATATGTTATTCCTAACCCCCACCTGAATATGCCATCCAAACATTACGTCACTACGACGTCACCATCACGATATAGGCTTGCAAAAATATAATTACGATCGCCCGAAATGGCATCTGCGCCGCCGATAACGAGTCGCTAACGTCGACGATCTCTCTCCAATCGTGATCGTTGTGACGTGAAAACGAGAGAAATAGCTTGCTCGATTTCGGGTGATTGTCTGCGCGTTTTGGACGACTTTCCGCATACTTTGGTGGGCCTTATTACGCCAATGTGACGACGAAATGACGTAATTTTTCGGTGACGTAGTCAGGTGGGGGTTAGGATTGACCTATGCTGTTGTTGACAAAATTGTTGAGCCAGGCCAACTAGAAGTGCATGTGGTACCAAACGGTGTGGCGCATCGTGCTAAGCGTTAGGAATACGCTCGCCACCGCATCTCTGATTACCCTTCGTGGGATCGCAGGTTCGAATCTCATGCGGGGATGATCATGTGCGAGAGGATTGCTGGACTCCTCGCCGCCGTAAGGTGGTTAATGTAACCGCTGGTCAGTTACGGCTTCCTCCACCATCAAGTCCATGCTTCCGAAAACAAATAACTGGCTAACTAATTCCATACCCGACCCGGACTGGTAACCGGACGGGAGCCCGTGGTTCGCCATATGATTAAACCGTATTATCGGCTTTCTTCTCCATTGGGATAATTATGTAAATCCTATCCTATCCTATACCAGACCCATACAGGTACTGGTAAGACTCGGATCAGTTGGTATTTCAATTAACGTTGAAACTCAATGAGGAAAATTGGATCATTGTCACACGACATGGAAAAACTATGACAGTCCCCGTGCCGTCACGGTATCCCAATACAGGTATTGGTAAGTTACCGTCTATGATTTTCGGTGTATTGATGATAAAATATTTAGTGTCCACATATTTGAGCACAGCTTCCTTGTTTATTATTATTAGCTGTTGATGTCATTGTATGGGTACAAAAATCTATACTATTAAGCGGATTATAGTGGCTTAGCGACAATAGTTTGCCGAAAACTGGATCATTGGGATGTTTGACAAAAGATTTGGGCAGTAGGTATAGGTAAAGCGCTACCGCGATCATCAACAACCGAAGTAGAATATTTCCTCGAACTTTGTTGAAATTATGTTGTTATTATAAATGATGGATGGAAATAAATAACTAAAATGTTTTGCGTGATGAACCTTTTTCACAAACGTAAATCATTTTTCAAATAAATTACAACAAAACTTTTCTGATTGCGTTCCTGTTTTTTTTTAAATCTGCGTTTGCAATGGCCAATGTCTATAATTTGGAATCAAATTGTCCAATACGACGATTTTGGAACAAAAAAATAAAAAGTATACCAAATTGAATAGTTCAATCGAATTTATTTTCAAAATATATTGTGGTGGCAAACCTCACCTTTTGAAAAACTTTCGATAACGTTCTCTTTGCTGCTTCATATTCAACTAATAGTTTATCGCGATCTCTTTCCCTTGTTGTTTTTTGGTAATCTTGTTTGATCTCATATTCGATCCAGCCATTTTCTTGAATAGTTTGAAAGAAATCAATATATTTTCAATAAAAATTTAATAATATTTGGGATTTTTTAGTAATCGCTGAGGCGACGTTGTAAGTCTAGAGTAGAGTCTGTCTAGACTAGTCGATCACAATGTTTCATCGCATGGCAGTTTTGAATGATATATAACATAGTGACATTATAGGATATGCACTTTGGAAATGGCGAAGGTCGTTTACAAACATGTCTTTTTTAAGATCGCAATTGCGTTCTGTTTGTTGATATTAGATGACGAAATCTCTTGCCGAATTATAGAAGTAACTAAGTCTGCGAGGTGCAAAAATAAGGACCTACAGTCAGCCAGACGTTACAGTAACCTGACGCAATCTTTGTATGTTGCTAATTGGCATAGCTTCTTATTATCTTAATTCTAACTATCCGTTGATAGAACGGTACGTGCACCACTGCTATAGCCTAATCAACAGTCAGACGGTATGCAGACTATGACACCACAGCCCGTCTATACTATCGAGCAGCGTGCGTTGACGAGGCGCATCAAAGATGGGAATCAATGAATTAGATATTAAAGAATAAAAACTTGGTATTTAAAATATTTCTCTTCTTACCTTCATATATTACTCCTCCTTCTGATTGATTCATGATATAATTCCCATATATGATAAGCAATAAAATGAATGCCACAAATACAAAGGAAGCGATCCACATTATCCTATTGAAGTCAATTCTTTTATTGCTCAAAGCAACAGAAAATCCAATTATTTTCAATCGTTGTACAAAACTAGACGCTATGATTTTGTGTAAAACAAAATCATCCGTAAAGAACAACTTAACTCTGATCTGGGATAAATTGATTTCAGCAAACTCAAACTTTATTCTTCAGCTTTCTTGGCTTGCTGTCAAACTGCTTCAAAAACTGACACATCTCGCCATGAATGTCAGCTTTGTACCCTGCGGGCGTACATCGTTAAGACAATCCGTGCCATGGTCAAGTTTTAAATTATTACCATTGAGTGTCGCGGTGAAAACGAGAGAGCTTCCCTCCAATGTATTCTCGCTCGTATTTCCTTTGATCGGAGAAGGGATGAACCTAGTGATGTCATCAGTTATCGGTCACCCTGATACATCAAGCGTGGGTGAATTAACTAATGCAAACCAAGTCGGCCGAAAATTTTCACCATTACATACAAATACATATTGAAAAATAAACGTAAAACGTTTAACCTATTTTCTGCCATAGTCTCACATTGGCGTCCGTGTGCTCAGCTGTCGAATTCCGGTACTGAAAGTGTCAATAGCGACTGTTAACTTCAGTTTTTACGTCACCATTGACATCTTGCTGATCAGCCAATGCAAGCTGAGTAAACAAGCGAGTCGATGCTCTGGGAAACGTTTATTACTTCGACATTTTTCCTCAGTGGGTTAGCGAATAATACATCACGAGTGTGAAATAAAACGAAACGATGTATTGAAAGCCAAGAAGCAGTTGCGGTCCAATTTAGCACTCGAAAGGTCCGGACTCTGACCGCGGTCCGCCAGTTGAGTAAACCCGGTGCTAGAGTACATCCGGTTGCGACTTCTTGTAAATTATTGTTCTTTTTTGCTCTACTATGTTAATAATGTCTAAACTCTAAGTAGACAAAAAGCTGAAAATTGTCTAAATGAATTTCCCCGAAGTACTACTTTCACTACAAGGCTTAAATGTGAAAGGAAAAGAAATGCTTGGAAACATAGCAATTTAAATAAAAATATATTTTATTTGAAAAGCCAAGTCTTGACAACTTCAATCGCCCTCTAAAATTTGGAAGTATAGACTAAAGTAGACTTTTTTTTAGACTATGTACGATCCGGATGTTGTTTTATTATAAAATTTCATATCCACGCATAAATACATTCTAAATAAGTTTATCTGGAAGACGTTGGGAATGAGTTGGACTACAAGAATAATAATAATTCATGGCTGTTATAAACTTTCCGATATTATTAGAAAAAGAGATTCACAATACTTTACACTCATTTATTAGCGTAAATGCAATTGGTGATAGTTAACCCTAGGTAAGGCTTGTAAGACAGGTTAGTATGCTTTCACGTGCAGTCACTCAAAGGATGTGAGAAATCGACTTATCAAACATGGTCAATTTGTAAAATCACCGTAAACCGCATAATTTGTACCAAGTAGACAGACGGAAGCTACCCACATGCTAGATAATTTAAATATCGGCGGCATACTACGCTTGATTGTAGAAAATGCGTCATTGCCGTATATAAAAACAACCACGATCCGTTTTATTACAATTAATTGTCATTCATTTAAGCATTTAGTCGCTTCTACTACGTCGCATCAGTAAGAAATTGAACAGTCGGAACACATTTGTAAATAGCAAGATGACACAAAATAGCACTTCCCCTATACCAGTGGTTCTCAACCTTTTACTGACCGCGTACCACTTTACTGATTTTTACTCTGTCCGCGTACCACCGATAAAAAAAAACTTTTTGGCGTGGGGAAGAATGGCAAAAAGACACGTTCTATGGGGGCATTTTATAATGTCGCACTACATCTTTTGTGACCTAATTCGCAAAACGAACAAAAGCAAGCCCATCTTGATTCGACAATAGCAGGCGAGGGCGATGTCTAAAGACTAGGCTGGTCCATAGAACGTTTCCCCGACCCTTGACCCCAGACAAATTCTTTCTATACTTTACTATTGCAAAAAATTTATACTCATTTTGAGAATGTTTTCATGTGTTGTCGCCCAAAAGCTTATTTACGTGTTTGAAACCGTCAATTTCATTAAAATTAATCAATCACGTGACGTTCACAGGCACTGATAGCTTAGTTTAGACTAGTCTATCGCAGCATTTACGAGACTCATTTTTGATTACAGCAACTAAATTGATGCTCCTTTGGAGACATAATGACAATCAAGATATTTAATTCACAACTATTTTTTCGAAACACAACTGAAAACTGGCAAATAACCCGCAAAACTACAAAAACGAGGCAATGTTTACTTTACAACCATACTTGAATACCTATCTGCCTGAGGGGCGGAAGTGTCTGAGCGGCTGCAGAAATTGCAATTGTTACATCATTGTTGACTTTTTGTTAATTGGTTATGGTTATGAAAATAAACAAGGAAATTGATGCCCGGGAAAAGATGCATAAAGGCCGTACAGCGAATACATACAGTATGGAAGATAGAGCGTTGTCGGCATATTTTAGCCAACTCAAAAGTTTAATTGTTGCAATAATTCAAAACTGCTCGCATACCACCTGATCATGTTCCGGTACGCGTACCACAGGTTGAGAATCACTGCCCTATATGCAATTTTACATATACGACCTAAAACCCAAAATGTGTAAAATAACAATCTTGAACTTGAGTTCTTTAACGTTTTCTCAATTAACGTTTTTCTAACAAAACGATACTACAATCATTATGAAAGTTAACCCCGTTACCGAGAAATTCACTACCCCAGTCAAAATGCAACGAATGTAATTAATTCCCCCACTAACAGTCGCGATTGTCCCTTTCAGTACCGGAATTCGACATGTGAAACTATCGGCAGAAAATAGGTTGAACGTTTTTCGTTTTCAATATGTAATTGTACGAAGTGGTGACAATTATCGGCCGACATGGTTTGCAGATGTATCGGAGTGACCGAAAACTGATGACATCACTAGGTTCACCCCTTCTCCGATCAAATGAAACAGGAAATAGGAGAGAGAATAAATAGGAGAGAAGTTAGTGTTAACGATGTACGCCCGCAGGGTACAAAGATAAAATCCACGACGAGATGTAGCCGTTTTTGAAGCAGTTTGACAGCAAGCCGAGAAACCTGAATAAGTTTGCTGAAATCGAATTATCCTAGTTCAAGTTTGTAATTACGGATGAATTTGTTTTATAAATAAATCATGGCGTTTAGTCTTGTACAACGATTGAAAATGATTGGATTTTCTGTTTACTTCAATAGAAGAATGTGGATCACTTCCTTTGTATTTGTGGCATTCATTTTATTGCTTATCATATATGGGAATTATATCATGAATCAACCAGAAAGAGGAGTAATATATGAAGGTAAGAAGCAAAATATTTTGAATACGTACCAACTACCAAGTTTTTATTCTCTAATATCTAATTCATTGATTCCTACCTATCTTTGATGCGACTTGTCAACGCGCTTAGCTCGTTAGCACAGACATAGACTGGCTGTGGTGTCATAGTGCAGTGATTCCCAACCTTTCTACCCTGGCGGACCGGTAAAATTGAATTAAATGTACTCGCGGACCAGAAAAAATTGAAATGGCTGGGACAGAAAAGAATAACATATATTTGCGTAAAATAAAGCAATGTCGGGCACTCAATATGTTTCTAGACAAAAAGGCACACTTGAAAACATTGCACACGAAGAAGAAAAACTATCAAATAATGTGCCGGCCAAAAATTGAAATGGGTGAAACATAAGAGAATACCATATATTTGCGTAATGAAATTCGTAATGGAAATGCGTGAAACAAAATTTACGCTAGTAAGAATTTTGCTTCTGTTTCGTTTCCAATATAGGATTGCAAGCGAGACTTCAAAGATGTCTCTGCAACACATGGCTCGGCAGCGGCGTGCAGCCGATTTCTTTGCTTCGTTTCGATAAAGCTAGTGATGAAAGCTAAGCGATGAGTATTCGTTATCAAGAGATGTTCAAAATCGTGACAGTGATTCTTTTTTAAGTCTGGACTGCGAAGTAGAATCACAATTTTAATCAAGCTTTGTATTTTTCATGGGGTTCATCATATTGATACCTCTGCAGTTAATTGACGCCTCAAACAAAATAAATTTACATTACAATGACAAAGTCGCCGGTAACTTGGTACCAGGATCAAAATCCTGCTGTGTCTCTGGAAAAGATCAATGCGGCCCATGCTTTTTTGCGCGTCACGTGACCACCTGCAGGGTCGCAACAAGTTCATACCTTACTGGAATGTTATGCTGTTCTTGACTGCTTTATGGTTTAAAGTTAAACAAAGAAATATGCAAAACGTTTTAGATGAATAGTCCTAGTCGTATTAATCGGGAAAAGCACGCAGAACAGGAAAGCACGCGTGCCGATTTTTAGGTTTCCGAATCTTGCGAGATTTGATGGAGCGCATTCGCGATGAATCGGAACCGAAAGGGCGAAAAGTGTGATTACTCGAATACTCGGCGCCAAGATGTCGCGAAAGACGTCGCGAAGATGTCGCAATATGCGGCGGAAGAGAATTTGCATAATAAACCAACGAAACCTCGTCTCCGGTAAAGCGATTGAGACATCACCAAAACAACGAAATTTCTAGAGGACCGGAAAAAAAGCTTTGCGGACCAGCGTTTGGGAAACACTGTCATAGTGCATGCGTCTGACTGTTGATTAGGCTATTTTTGCACCTCGCAGACTCAGTTACTTCTATGATTCGGCAGGAGATTTTGTCATCTAATATCAACAAACAGAACGCGAATGCGATCTTGACAAGGACGCTTTCACTATTTCTAAAGTGCATATCCCAGAATGTCACTATGTTTATTCCCAAGCGCGAACATTCAAAACTGCCATGCGATGAAACATTGTGACCGACCGACAAGACTAACAAGGTCGCTTTAGCGATTACTAAAAAATCCCAAATATTATTCAATTTTTATTGAAAATATAATAATTTCTTTCGAACTATTCAAGAAAAAGACTGGATTGAATATGAAATCAAAAAAGATTACCAAAAAACAACAAAGGAAAGAGATCGCGATAAACTATTAGTTGAATATGAAGCAGCAAAAAGAACGTTATCAAAAATTTTTCAAAAGGTGAGGTTTGCCACTACAATATATTTTGAAAAACAATTCAATTCAACTGTTCAATTTGGTATACTTTTATTTTTTATGTTTCCAAAATCGTCGTATTGGACAATTTGATTCCGAATTATAGACATTGACCATTGCAAACGCAAATTTGAAAAAAAAAAATCATACAGAAACGCAACCAGAGAAGTTTTGTTGTAATTCCTTTGACAAATGATAAGTTTGTGAAAAAGGTTCATCATACAAAACTTTTCAGTTATTTATTTCCATCCATCATTTATAATAACAACAGAATTTCAGCAGAGTTCGATAAATAAAAGTAATAGCCTTTAATCTTTGACCACTGGAAATTTCAAAGCAATTGGTCCGGTAGTTAAAGAGAAAAGATATTTTTTATGACGATAAATAGGAAAAAAAATACCAAGAACATCATAAGAACAAAACGATCCATGGGTCCACTACGTATCCAATTAGCAATGCATAAAAATGTCACAATCATCATTTGTGAAACTGGGATATAATATATAGAAACTGGCCCAGTCATGTAGATATGGCCTGGCAGTATTGGACACAAAATGAATAGGCATATTTTGCTTTGTTATTATTATGTTGTTGTTGTGAAAAAATCGCTTTTCTACTGAACCAATTGCTACAAAATTTTCGCTTTCACATTTGTCGCTAGACGAACATTACTTAATTATTTCAAAAATTTTCGAATCAGTCGAAGTCGGTAAGACCACCGCTACTGTGAAAGATTTGATACCAATACTGGTAGGCCACTACTGTGTTGTGGGCTCGTGGCATTCATGTCCATATATTCGAGTATTCTTCTCTTGTTAAGCATGCTGGTCTCTGCCGTTTAAACAAGTTTCAGTACTTTTAATTTTCGGACAGCGTAAATGAATTCGTTTGACTCCGTTTTTTTTATTATCATTAAAATGATTATTAACTGTGCGAAGTTTTCTTTCCAAAAAAGCAAATTACTGAAAAGTAATCATTATTTTTAATCGATAGTTGTTGATGGCTAACTAATCAAACCGCGTGGCCCGATGGAATTATCCTCTACTAGATTCAAACCTGCACCTACAAATACCATCGCGGTGCGATGTCAATCACGTTCTTTGTGATTCCCAGTACGAGCAGAGCCAAATGACTTTATTTTATTCTGCTCCACATCCAAATATAATTTCATATCTTTAGCCAGCAGTTCAGCGTGCACCAGATGTCATTGGAATCGGGGTTGAGAAGTGTGGAACAGGGGCTCTTAGGTCTTTACTTCGTATGCATCCGATGATCAAAGTAGCACCCAAAGAACCCCACTTCTTTGAACGACCGTATTTATACAAACTGGGCCTGAAAGCATACACGTAAAATTTTTTTCATTGTAATTAATTTTTATGGTGACTGTTCGAACCTGAAACGATTATTTTATGCGATATGGGATTATTGGGCGAAAGAAAGTTTAGAACAACTTTTAAATCAAATTAATTTCATGAACATCTGTAATGCCAGACGAATAAAAATTAAATACAATTTTTAACGTCATATGTATAAGGCAGACTCGAATCCGAACTCTATACCATTAAACGTCGTTTTGACTTAAAACTATGACTTAGGTTGAGGAAACGTGATTTTTTTCGTTGACAATGTTTTTTCAGTGAAAATGTTTATACCACTTTTAATATTATATCAATTAAAGTTTGAGTTATTGCCCCATTTTTAGCAGTGAATATATATATATATAAGAATTTCCTGGGAAAATAAACTGGATTTTTGAATCAACAAACACATGTTGATGACACCATTTTATAGATTTGTCAATTCACGCCAAGCATTCCACTTCAAAATATTTTTCCAACACTGTCTAATGTTTCAATAATCATCCCAAAGTCGAGAGCTTGTTTGGGCATGGATTTGCTGGTCTAAGGACACCACTAAATTAAATCATAGACGTGACGTATTAGATTATAAACCAAAACATATCGAGGCAAAGGCCTTATTGATATGTGTATCAAACAAACCGTCAACTAATTTAAAATATTTTTGTTTAGACCTATGTTGGCCAAAGTTTTACCTCATGAAATATCATTTGAAAAAACACCGGCCTACTTCAACTGGAGACTCACGGTACCAGAACGTCTTCGGGAACTTGTTCCTAAAGCCAAACTTTTACTTGTTTTGTGCGATCCTACCAAACGAACATATTCCGATTATTTCCAGGAGGTAAAATTCTATCGACTCATATTGTATTTTCCCGTGATGCTTCTGAATCGAGCACCTCTAGTTGTACATAGACATTTCAGTTTTTGTTTTTAGAATTCCAGTCCATTTGGGGGGAATTACTGTCTTATTGTTATATTCTTTATTGTCTCGTTAACACTATAGTTATTGTTGCAAGACATTTAGAAGAATGCTGCTTAGCGTGAAAAAATTATAGATTTGACATTAGTGTTTAAACTTTTGCTTTGGTATTGAAGAAGTTCATTTACTTTAATACGACTGCTATTTTAAATTAATTTTTTTCAAAGTTTGCTTTTCAGATTTTCCCCACAACATGTAAAAAAAGCATGGCCGGGTCCTTATGATTTCAGTAATACATTTTGATGTAATACATTTTATAACAGACATTGATGCATAATCTTGAAGAAAAAACAACTTTTGAACAAATGGTTGATGACCTTCTTCTCTACTCCGCCAATTTAACTGCAAAAATGAATGAAAGCGAATCGGAGATGGTGTATATTGAGCAGTTATTTGAAAAAAACAGTACTAACCATATACTAACAACTGGATTGTATTACTATCATTTACTAAGGTAGTAGATATTTTTATTTTAGTTGTTGTTGTTATTGTTTGTATTTTTCATCTTGTTTCTCCTCAACTACAGGACCTATATCTTTGCAATTTTCAGTGTTATAAACTGTTGGTAAGCTATTACTTTTAGTTTAGAATAATGGAAACGACGATTCCATTCTGTCAAGCGTGACGTTATACTTTTGCGAACTCCGTGCTATACTCCGTATTGGTCGCGTCGGCTTTCGACACTGCCGTTAGTTATTGGACCTTCTGTCAGTATATTTGAGCTTTGCTCTTTCTTTTTTTTTGAGGTTTTATTCTCAGCCCCAATAAAGATGAAAACTTAATATAATGCAGGACTATTTTATTTCGTTTCGACAATCGTGACGCATCGATGAATATGCAAACCATCGTAAGCAGTTTGACACTATTCTACTGAAATTATTTTCAATATTTTTATCAGATGGTATAAAGTGTTCAACAACAGTGATATATACATCGTAGACGGTGAGGAACTTATAGCTAATCCTGCTAAAGTCATAAAAGAGGTGAGTATAGATAAATAAACAATTTGACCAATACCTATGATCCAAGATCAAATTAATGTAATTGCTGCAGGAATTAGAGATAAAAACCCAAATTCAACGATAGATGCTTTAAAGCAGCATTTCATTATTATTATTTTTTTCATTGATAAATACAAGTTGTTTATATTATTACAATGCTCTACGCACAGAAATGAAATGAACTAAATAACTAAATCAATGTTATTAATTTTTTTTTTCCATGACCCTTGTTTATATAATTCTCTCGTTTTTAATTCTGTTTTGATTGCTTTAGGTTCAAGACTTTCTTCACATCCCAGAGTTCGTTTTACCGGAAAATATTCCAAAAGGACCGTCTGGGTTTTCTTGCTTCGCCAAGCCTTTAGTAGTGGAAAGAAACGGCGTTTTAGTCGCAGGAACAGCACGTACTTCTTGTATGACTGGAAAGGGAAGGACTAGAAAAGGAGCATGGGGTGTCGCGAACCCCGAATATATGGAAAAACTTCGCTTATTTTTTGCACCATTCAATGAAAAATTATATAAACTACTCGGTCGTAGATTTAATTGGTGACGATCGATTAAACGTTAATTCATCCTGCACATATCATATGCTCTAGAAATTATACCGCCTAATTTAGGGCAACGAAAAAATATTTCATGATGTAGCATAAGATAATAAATTTACTAGTAATGGATTGCCCGCTCGCTTCCTTGAATATGAGTATGCTAGGAAACGCTTCTCAGTACTACTCGCACGTGCCAGATTAAACTAAATTAAAAACTCGTTTCGAGGACTGCACACCATTCAAAATTGGCACTTTTCCGCGGGCCGCTTAATTTCTTTTTGTGGCCCGCGGGCCGCAGGTTGCACACCCCTGCCCATAGAGAGCTAAACTGTCTTTTTTAGACAGGAGGCCTCGTAGAAACTTGAAATTTTGACTATTTAAGTTTAAATGAATATTCAGCTGAATCTAGGCTACTTATATATGCATTGAAAATAATTGATTAATTTAATAAATATAACGAAAAGATTCATAGTAACCCCTAGTTATTCGAAATATTCATTTTCTCTGACTAATACGAACACAACACTGAAACTATACCTTTATATTATTATATTTAAGGCAGCATGATTTTTGAATGACGGAGGAAATGGGTGTCTCCAAAATGTCGTGTCCCACTTGTACCACGTATCCCACTGTACTACGTGTCCCACTGTACCACGTGTCCCATTTGTACCACGTGTTCCACTTGTACCACGTGTCCCACTAGTACCACGTGTCCCACTTGTACCACGTTTCCCACTTGACACGTGGTACAAGTGGAACACGTGGTACAAATGGGACAAGGGGGACACGACATTTTGGAGACACAAATCCCCAAAAAAGCTGAGTTAATGTCACATGCCTGAAAAAATTGCACCTATTTCAAATGAAATAAAACTCTACTTGATTTCATAACTTTGTTTTTCCTTGGATAGTAATCTGTCAACACGCCTTCCTTTTCACACACATAGAAAACGATCACTTGTTTCTTGAATTGGCCAGTGCGTTATCTTCCCGTATGCACATTTATCTATTTTAACAATCGAGAACTGTATTTTGTTTATCACGATTAATATAATGCAACGGACACTTTCCGACTTCCTAATTAGGTATGTGCCTGAAACTTCAGCGGAAGTTAGGCGACCCTGGAAAATCATCTCGCGACCCCGCCCCGAGTACGTGTATGCAATCTGTCACAATAGACTACTGGATACCGGTACGCACGGCAGTCTACACGCCACATGGCGCACACTTTTTAATGACGAAAAAAAAAACGAATCCCTTAGAGACAACAGGATAAAAGCCTTTAAGCGAAAAATACAATTTTCCACCACTGACCAACACAACAACTGACCACCACAACAACAAAAGAGCGATTCTAAATGAACAACAACATAAGAATAATACAATCAATATGTACCTTTCGTGTCCAATAAAAAAAAAATTGCCGCTGAGTTACTTGATTCATACCTAAATTCCGAAACAGTAAAAACATGACCAACGACGCTTGACATAACGAAAACGAGTCAATGTTCATGATCACGAGTACATGATTGAAAATGGTTGGTTGAATTTAAATTGTTACGTTTCAGTTAACATTTTTCTGTTTGTTACGGAAAGCCCGTTCCCGGGGGAACGTTACACACAACAAAATCTTCTTGGTTATATAATATTATATATAATATAGGGTAAGCTGAGTTGTAGCTCAATATTTAATATTGCATTCATCCAGCTCTTAGTAAATTTGACTTTGTTCTCGCTAACTTTTTCGTATCTTTGCTTCTCTGAACCTGCCGACTTTCCGCGGGACGAACGAGTTAACCCCACAAGTGGGCTTTGTTTGTTGTAATATATAAATTATCAAATATATAATTAACAATAACCTGTACCATTGGTTTCTTAATATCTTTTCAGAGTGAATGATAGATAGTTCTTGATAATTCTTATTGCTTTTTATTAACTTGTGACTTTTATTAACACAATTTCAACTTTTGTTTGAAAGCTTGTCGACTACTTCCAACCTAACAATAGATTGTTAGCTAAAAGCTACTGAAATCTGAAACATAAGAAATTATCGGTGAGATAGGTCAACATGTAGTGCTATTCAAGATATGTTCTCATTAGCTACTGTGGGTTCCATTACATTTGAACCCACGTACATTTGAACCCATGACAATTGCACCTGTATGCTATTGCACCTATGGAATTTTTTTTGTTTTTTCGGATAGTTGAACTCATACTAACCCTAACCCATGGGTTTTAGCACCGGCGTATAGATTGAACCCGTGGATATACACATGGGTTCAAATGTACATGGGTTCAAATGTACGGTCACCGCTACTGTGGCATGTGAAAGAAATAAAAGTCAGGAATTAATTGACCATATCATTTATTTGCATATCTCACAATATAATTATTGAAAGCAATTTGAAAAATATACAGATATAGGTACACAAACTATTATTAGCCTGTACAATAACAAGCATATATAGCAGTTAGAAAACTCAGATATTGAGATTTTGAGACATGATGATGATGCCAAATACATTAAGCATTCTGAGCCATTACCAAAAATTATTGGACATCGAAGAAACCAAAACTACTCTATCACAATTTGAAGGTGATGATAAAAAGCACAAAAGTATATTTACGTACTTTATCACGATTTACAAAATATCGTACCAATTTTCAATATTGAATTTATCAGAGTTTATTTTCAAATCAAAGCTATGCTGGAATAATTTTTAAACTAAAAATGTAAAAATAAAAAAAGCAATTCCACAAAAGAACGAATTTTTATACGAAATGAGTATTTTTAGACAATGTGATCATTTAAGATAGCATATTAAACATTGCCACTGGGTATTCCAGAATATTCAAAAGAAATATATTTTAACTGCTTTTTCGAACTTGTTTTGCCAAACCAATTGTTTACTGGAGGGTGTTGTTATGATCTAACCAAAGATTGAAATTGATTATAAAATACCCATCAGATGAACAGAATATGCAGAATTTTCACACAATACTAAATTCAAGCAGCTGAACACATGGTTGCGGAAAAACCCTAACTAGCAGACTGTCTAAATATCTTTATTCATTTTTTCAAAACAATGGTGAATATAATTCTAATTAGAAAAATACATTGATTCGATTTAGTACTAGAAGAAAAAAAGCTTTGGCATAAAAGCATAATGATAAACATCTTATATATTAAAGTGAAAATTGAATCAATCCACATTTAGGTACTTTTAACCAAAGTTCCACACATAAGGTAGTAGATTTTATATTGTGATATTTGGTGTGCCACAAGGATTACCCACGGGCAGGAAACATGAGAAAAAACGATTGACTATGTATTAAAGTGAGCATTTTCCAACAAGCTCAATTTCATTCAGTGATAAATTCATGAATGTGTTCAAACTTAACAACATTAGAGATCTGCTTAGAAGGTCGACCAAATGATGCTATGATGTTATTGATTTGTACGACATCATTTTTCCACCTGGTAATAATACTGCTACCTATCTTGCTTCATCAATGATGCTTCTCAGATTTTATCCATTGAAATACTCTATATTTAAAATATATCGGGGCAGTTTGACCAGTCTCGTTTCTTGTACTTTGTGTCAAATATCCAATCAGGGGTATCAGTGATAGGATTGGTTCCATGTCTGAACCATCTGTAAAAGAATGCATTGAATGGGTTACATAGTAATACAGGTAGGAATTAAAGCAATTTATACATTCCATGAAATTGGATTGACAATACAATAGATTACCTAAGTACATTACACACATAAACAAAACCGAAAAAATGCATAAGTGGCTGTTTCTATACTGGTGGCTGTGTTTATACTATTAAAACTAAACTTGTACTCTAAAAAAGTAAATACTAAATGGCGACATCAATAGTTATCACAAAAAAAAAACGCTTATACAAATCAATACCTTGGTGTCCATTCATCCTTGCTTTTATTTCTGAGTTTTCTTGCTGATCTTTGTTTTTCTTCCAACCTCCATTTCTGATCACCGGCACCATCTAGAGGAGAACAACACACATTTCATTTAAAAAAAAATGGATACAAACTCCTAGTAGTTTGTTTAAGGAATATAGAAATATCATTAAACATTTGTACGTTGGTTCTAATAAATGTTCAAGAGAAGAGTGAGGGAAAGGCAAACTGATGAAAATGTTAGTGATAATTGTGGGTCATGTTAATATTCTGCATTCATTTTTCTGGCTCAATGTTCTGGGCCTTGTTGAATGGAAAAGAATCCCAATGTTATACCCATGAAAGTTTGGTTTATAATTACAACTATCGCAGGTTTACAGTGATAGGTGTTAATACAGAGTTAGGATAATATTCTCATACTTATCTCTGGGCAGAGGGAAGTTGGGAATAGTTAACCAGTTATTCATTTTGAATACCATCATTCACACTACTAGTATAGTGCATGTGTAGCATTCTAGAGTGTGGACAACCAAAAATTAAAAGAATTAAGATGAGGTGTTGTTGATATAATCAAAATTATTTCATTTTTGATACCGAAAGGAAAACAGGTAATTTTAAATAATACTATTAATTAATTCTTACCAATATCACCATTTTCTTGGCACCTAACATCAGGTCTTTTCCTTGTATCTGTTGGAGGTAAGATATCTTCTTCACCTGGTGAATATTCGTTCAATGTCATCGCATAACTCGTGAAACTATAATACTGAAATAACAAGATCAAAATTATTTATATCTTACTAAATCTTGACCAGCTTACAAACTTTTAATGCGTAAAGACGTGGCAAATTGCTTTTTGTCAAATGACTAATCTGTTTCTGCAATTGTGACTTCGCTCCAAAACACCAATCTAAACATGTTTCGGATATAGATCACAATTTCTTCATTTTATTCATAGTTTTCCATAGAGCAGAAAATAGCGCATCAAAAACCAAACAATGTCTTAATTAATGCTTATATCAATGATTCTTAAGCATGATTCTTACAAAGTAAAACATGGTTTCAAAATGATATCAAATTACCTCTTTAGAAAATGAAGGTCTTTCTTTGACTTCCCATATTTTGATGCAATCATCGTCTTTAGATTTTTCCAAAGAGTCAAGTACCTCTGCTGCTGTTGTGGAAGTTCGAGAACTCTGTAAAAAAAGTTATACAAAAATATTATATATACAAAAATACATTATAATCGAAGAATATGTTGGACACAATCAAAATACTATCGAGATAATTTATTCCTTCTGACAGTTCATATGAAACATGCATATATACAGCAAGGGTGTGGGATAGAGAAATCTGAAGCAGATTCCAAACTACGTCGAGTCATTGGAGACACAAATTTAGACTTCGACTGCCGGATTGAAAAAATTTTGAATCCAAGTCGAGAAACTAAAAATTCAATTACAACAAATTTGGTGAATACAAACTGAACACACACTCAATTGTCACAATTTTGACAGTTCTGAACAAGTCTGAAAGACTCCTACAGTTCAGCTCGCGCTCTAAACAGATTTAAAATATGACTCTTGCTATGATTCCAATATCAATAAACACATGACAGCTTGATATACAGTAATAAGACACATATATCAAATCGCATTCAATATTCACGACAAATTATGCCAAATTAATCGCGTTTGTTACTTCAGTGTATTAAAACGAAGGATATGTTAATGTGAATATTATTTTCTAACGCACCGAAGATCCTTTTCTTTCTTTCCCAGGATTAACTTCACGTTTATACTTCTCATGAGCCTCGGGACTCAGTGAATACATATGTGTTGTCCAATCTCCTTCTAGATATCTCAATTTCTTTTTTCTATAGTTTACAAATAGACATTATTAACAAATAAGAATGCATGCATTTCAGAAAAGCTGGTTCAAATAGACTGAAATGTACGATAGTTTATGTTTAAATTCTTCAAGGTGTATTTGAAGAAAATACTGAGCACTGTTCAATTTAAGACTCAAACCGGCAACATCCACACAGCTTGCTTATTCTCAGACTCTCAATCTCACTCTGATAAAATGATAGGACTCTGATGGGATTTTTATTTGTTTCCTTGGGGAGAGGAAGCAGGCTTAATTATATGGCAGACCCCAGCTCATCTGGTTGCCAATCCATGTCGGGTATGGAATTAGTTAGCCAGTTATTTGTTTCAGATGCTTGGACTTGATGGGTAATTGGTATTATCTTTTTCAAATACTCTCGGTATTTGAAAATATACAGATATTTCAGTATAACTTCATTTGCTCTGACACCATAATGATACAAATTTATCACTTGCATCAAGCTTTCACTCTAGCTTACTTGGAGTCTTTAGCAATATAGGACATGAGTTAACAATAAATCAACAAAAAAAAGCAAAAAAAAGTCGAAAATGAGTGAAATGTATTTGTCATCAGTTTCTGCATCGTGCTATTGAACTCAACCCGGTTATGTGATATTAAATAAATTAGAAGGATTATAAACTTACTTAGAATTGACGATATATCCTTCGACTTTGTTAATATCATGTCGAAACCAACTGTGGGATTTGAAATTCAAAACACACTTTTCATCTGTACTGTAATAACAATGAAAAATAAATTATTGATAATATAAGTGATATTTTAATACCTACCTAGGGACATGATAACCTGCAGCTACATAAAAGCCTTACCTTCCCACCTGTAACTCTGCTCTTCAGAACAAGTACTGATTGTTGGGGTAGGTTGTGGAAAGGTAAAATATTGTTTCATGTTTAAACTTGATAATGATTACACAAGAATTTTGATCCAGATGCAAAAATCCAGAATATACCAGGTTGTATAAAACACCATGCCACTCACATAGTAGAAAAAAATTTAATGACAATGATCAAAATTAAGTCACCACAGACCTTATTGCAGTTCCATCACACAAAATTTGAATATTAAACAAATTTATGTAACAATAAAACTACAAAATTCTTTCCAGGTTATATTCAAGAGTTTATACCAAGTTTTATTTAATAATTTTTACCAAAATTCACCAAAACTTTGATTTAATTTATTCATTCCTTGATGTGGAATATACTTCAAAAATTTACAAACCTATGATTAACTATATCAACAACACCGTGTTGTTCAATCCATGGTTTACCAACAACAACATTCTGAACACTGCAATGTGGATTTGACCAAGTGAAGGTTTCATTTAACCTGGAATATATGGTATAAAAGGATAACTCATATTCTGCGATTTCTTGCCAATTCAAGAAGATTAGAATGAAATCCAAAAATTATATCCAAAGTAATGATACATAAAGTCAACTGTTCTACAAAAAAGAAGGCATGAGATGTGCCCAAAAAACACGGAAATAAATTTCCTAATTGTTTCTGCAAAAGTGAAAATTTTTTTTAACACTTAACTACTGTTTGTGTATGATTGTACCCAAAGTTATTCTAGGACGCTTTTCACAAAAGTCATGCTCTCTCCGGAATATGTTCCAAATGACCTGGATTCTGTTACTTGGGTCACCCAGTGTAATAAACATTTAAATCTTAAACAAGGGTATTCGATTACTACGATTGAATTTATTTGAGTAACCTTTGAAATGTATTCATGATACTATACTTTATAGTTGTTTGGTTATCAAAATTGATATAAACATGCAAAAATGCAATATCATGTACTGTGCACATATTACAATTTTATCAGTCTGATATACTATACTCTTGAAGTACTAATTTGATACAGAATTCGTGTAAGCAATTTTCTTACTCATTTAATGTTAGAGTCATTAATCCTTTGGGTTCCACTTCTACACTTTTCCCCCAGAATTTAAGTTTTGGATTAACACTTCCATGAAAATCAAATTCTGCATTTGTTCCAGTCACATGAAAGGCCGAAATTGGTGGATGATGAGATACTTGCTCAGATACCCAGGAAAATCCAATGTCTGGCCTGAAAGATGGAAAAACATGAAAAAAAAATTTTAAATACCGGTATGAAGGCTTGACAAATCAGAATGGCAGTGAGCTCTCGTTAGACTAAAGTCTAAAACAAGATATAACCTATCAGTTCAATGCACAGTATTCTAGTACCCACTGCATAATATACCATCAATACTATTACAGTTAGTACTTAATTTCCCCAAAAAAAAGTTTTTTAATGCATTTTCCATACGATTGTTTTATGGAAACTATTTGAAAATACACTGTAGTATAAATACCAAAAATCATATATACCACCTGCCTATATAAAATAATATGAGACTGACCTATTGCACTCAAAAGTTTCACCAAGTAATGGATTATACGGTTTTCCGACTCGTCCCAACTGTGACGCAAGAGCTGATACAGAGAATGCTGCAACAATCTAGTAAAAGCAAAAGTACAATATTTTGAAAAATTATCTCACAGATATCGGAGATATAAAATACAAAATTCAATACTCATTAAACAACATCACCAATGAAAATTGTGTAAATTTGACAGCTCAGCTTGTCCAATGATGTGAAATTGATTCAAATATAGTCAAACTAGGCATAGATAAATCAAGAATTAGTAGAGATTAAGTACCAGAGACTAAGCTTAAGCCATTATAAAAAAGTTGCATTCTAGCTTTTAGAATGAATACTATATGAGAATATTTTGACTCAAGAAGGATTCTGTATGCAAGAAATGAGATATTATATATATATGTAAATAAATACGCTTGAAAATGAAATATCATAATTATTCCACTACAAACTATGACTAAATATTAAGTTGTTTCATGAATAATAATAATAATATCACTGCTGAATAATCATTATTATTGCAGTGAATCAGAGGTCATTTGTGTATAACAAAAATTGATAAGATACGAATGTATTTACAAGCGATATAAAATGATTTGTATTGAAAATGAGCTAAGTTATTAGCTGAGTTAAACATAAGTATAAAAATTCTGCAATAGGTTTCAATCAGGGGAAAATCATACAATGAAAAATTCCTACTTATTTAATTTGTTTATAAAAGAATAAAACTTTAGATATTGATGACCAAATTCAATATTTTCACCTCTAATCGTTTTGTTGAATCTTTTATGGTGCAAGCTTCCCTAAGTAGGTGTGTATATTCCATATATTCAGAAAAACGTTGTAGAAAACTTAGAGGTTCATTGAATATAACAGGCATTGTAATCTTGGATAATTCCTGAAAAATTAGAATTCAACAATAAAACCGATGAAATGCATAAATATTTTTTATCAAATTTGTCAAATACTCATATATTGACTTGAAAATTTAAATTTGAATCGAGAATTAAAGAACACCACCAAAATATATTAAAAACAAACTTTTTTTCTTTCTTTCACTTTTTGCCACGATTTGGGCCTTATATGGAAATGACTTCAAGTCTAATGTTGAAACTAAATTTGATCCAGCGAGACGAGACACAAAATCAAGATAAAATTGATCCAAAGCAAACATAATTAATTCAACGACTAAATCAGCAGAAATCCTTCATATAATGTAAACATGTTGGGTGAGGGTATTTGATTACATAGCATAGAACAAGGTACCTCTAGCAAGGTGACTCTTGCTTGTGGCCAGGTTATATAAATAACAAGAAATTTTCATATCAAGGCTGTCTATATTCCAAAATTTATATACCGGTACTATAATTATACAGAATCGGAAAATAAGATGATAACCTATAATTTCATAAATTTTGTTTTGAAAAATTACATATAAAACCTTATTTTCATATAAAATGTAAAGTAACTGAGGCGCTAGCATTTTTGTTAACTTAATATAAGAAAACATACCCTATTTATTTATTTTTTTTTCACACCAAAATTACATATATATAATTTTGCCTAATTGTTGTTGGCAAAATTCACTTTTTTCTGCAACTAACGAACAAATCTATTTCAAATTTTCACTACTCAAAAATCATTTGAGTCTCTAAAAGGCTATTTATTGCTTGCATTTTTTTCAAATTTCAGTCCTTGCTGATCTAATATTTTGCTGTTTTATTTTAATTCATAGGATGGCTTTAGGAATATAGGAACACTATTTTCCATCATGATTGTACGTCTGCCTACGATTTTATCGAAATTAGTGCTCAGCTGAGGCTATATCCTATCTGTACATATGTGCAACTTTCGTGTCCATATTATATTAGAGTGTCACATTCTTGTTTTTCTATGTAATGATAAATCACACGGACAAGGAAAAATAAAACAACAAAAAATATGAGAGATTCAACAGCTCACCTTCCCAATACACTGCTTCAAAATACTCCAGAAGCTGAAAGCATCTCTTGAAAACATTACAACCGGTAATTTCTCTCTATAGGTGAATTCAACACAATCTTGAAATACTTGTGATGTGTCGCTTACTAATGATACAGAACTCGACTGAAAATAGATAAAAAATATGAATAAGGACTACACTTAGCATAGAGATTGCTGTAGAATCAGAATATGATAGCATGCTCTAAATATTAGCATGGAAATAAGTTATCTACCTACATTCTAATCTCATACAATGACTTTAGTTAAAAAAGCGCCCGGATGAAAAAATTAAACAAACAATTAAAAAATATATTACAGGATGACCCAAAAAGCAGAACCCGGTGTATTTGGGAAATATTCTAGAGAGACGAAGCTTTGTGCAACGCATCTTATATTACTGAATTTTTGGGTACAATCACACACAAACAGAAACTCGAGTGTTAAATATATTTTCTTCATTTTTGTAGAAGTAATTAAGAAATTTTCGAATTACATCTTTGAAGGTTTCTCTGTAATACACTGAATCAAATGCATAAAA